>NC_140991.1:83856610-84334158 GCF_052327205.1 Somniosus microcephalus | reverse complement strand
ATTTTTCACAAACATTCATAGCAGCTGAAAGCTTCATAAAAGCTTTGAATGCCATGAGTTCAGTGCAATAAAATTACACTTACATTAAATGCACCCTACGAAAGAGAGTCTGTTACAATTGCTAATGGCATTAAATGTGTATAAAGTAATAAAAAGTTAAAATACCTAAACAGGTAAGAATGATCTTACCATTGCAACTTCCTAATCAGTTAGAAGAATTTAATTTCACCGTCTTGCAAGTAGAAGGAAAATACTTTTTATGGTACATTTACACGGCTGCTTTGCTGCCCCACCATCGGTGATAAACCGACAATTTCAACAAAGTGGTTGGCACCACCAAAAGAGTTGGTTTCTGCAGAACATCCAGCAGCAGTGGCATCTCTGACGCCAATATAACCATGAGCAGCCCAGCTGGTAGAAGTGAAGGAAGTGAAGTGGTGTTTCAATTACTCGCTTGTGCGGGCCTTCCCCAGCCAGGTGAAGTTAGTTGTCAGATCAGATGCTGTAGAAACTTCCCAACACTACAAAAGGGTGCAATCAAATGATGTGGTTTTTTTTCCCCAGAGGAGTTTAATTTAGAGCTGGTGATGGCCTTAAAAAGCAGGGTTACAAAATCACTCATGTAAAAGAGCTTGTTTATTTAAAACATTGTTCTGAATGGCAAAACTTGAAGACAAAGATAGGAAAGAAAGACTTGCACCTTCCATGACCTCAGGACACCCCAAAGCGCTTTACAGCCAATGAAGTACTTTTGAAGTGTTGTAATGTAGTCACTGTTGTAATGTAGGAAATGTGGCAGCCAATTTACACACAGCAAGCTCCCACAAACAGCAATGCGATAATGACCAGATAATCTATTTTTTTAGTAATGTTAATTGAGGGATAAATATTGGCCAGCACACCAGGGATAACTCTCCAACTCTTCTTCGAAATAGTGCCATGGGATCTTGATACATTAATCTGTACCATACTCTGAATGAAAATTGAAATCACCCGTTGGAATTTAAATTCTAGCTTAGTTTCTGCCATGTCATCTTTTCACCAGATCATTTGTATTCTTCCTTCAAGCCTTGGTTGACTTTTCTGCTCAATTTAACATACACTCTAGTCCTATTTGCTGTAAGTGTGATCATTTTTGACTTGCACTGTGATCTAAATGCTTCTGTGTTCATTGTCAATTACAGGCCTAAGCCATCAGGCTGTTCTTGAAATAATAAATTATCACAGAAACCCATTATTTATCTGTCATTAAAGCAACAGTTTTCATCTGTAAATCTGTCCTGGAAGCTGCCAGACCACGTAATTCCCTGGGTACCCTCAACAACACAAACAATCCAGGTGGAAACCTCAAGCTAAAATTAAAAAATATAAATTAAAGCTTTAAAAAGCATGAAGTGACTCAGAGGAATCCAAGAGTACTTCTTAAATAACATACCATCTGTGATGAAATATATGCCTTCATCAGCCTATGTGTTTTACCTGTGTGTTTCACCTGCTTGTATTGTGTGAACCGCCCCCTTTTGTTCCTATTGTGTGTATTGTCTATGCCCCTGTCTTTTGCCATATAAAGGTCTCAGGAGCTCTATGAGTCATTCCTACCAGACGCCCGATGTGGGAAGACCTGTAATGCTGCTATGTTCTTAGTGATTAAAAGCCTTAGTTGAATCCTTTAAATTCCTTGTCTTTGAGTTATTGAAGGCACATCAATTTTAATCACTAAAACACCGGGATGGATCGACTCCTGAAACCAGAGCACTTGGATCTGGACCCCCATGCCTCAGACGCAGCCACACAGTTCGGACACTGGTTCCAATGCTTCGAATTTTTCATGGCAAACTCATCCACTGCCATAGCCGCAGTCGAAACCGCTACCGGAGACATGAAACTGGGAATCCTGCGAAACTGGGTGAGCCATCGGGTCTCCCCCCTCATCCAAGATGCCACCAGCTACGAGGAGGCCTGCACCATCCTGAAGGCCCACTACGCGCGGCCAATAAACGTGGTGTACGCCAGGCATCTTCTGACTACTCGCACGCAGCGGCATGGTGAGTCACTAGAGGACTTTATACTAAACCTAAAAGTACTGGGCAGAGACTGTAACTGTAAGGCCGTGTCTGCCATCGTGTACACGGAGGAGCTGATTCGAGACTCCCTTATTGCGGGCCTCAGTTCAAATTATATTTGGCAGAAACTGTTTGAAAAGGAGGGACTGGACTTAAAACAGGCTATAGATATAGCGCGATCGCTGGATATGGCCTAGAGGAACTCTGAATCCTGTTCCCCAGGCCATGCGGCCCACTCCGCCTCGTGCGCGCCGTGGGGGCCGCCATCTTGGAAGCCATCTTCACCTCCCAGGTCTCAGGCCAGCCCAGCACCATCGGAGCCCCAGCCTCCACCCAGGAGCCCCACTACTGCCGCAATGCATCAGGGCCCGAAATGCTACTTCTGTGGCCAGGACAAACACTCCAGGCATCTGTGCCCAGCGAAGGGCACCACCTGTTTTAAATGCGGGAAGAAAGGACATTTCAGCAAAGTCTGCAGAGGGAACCCCGCCTCCAACTCCACCACCGCCGCGTGCGCGCCGTTGGAGCGGCCATCTTGGAAGCCATCTTGTCCACACTCATGGAGTCCACCATCTTGCCCCGACTACACGGACCTCCAGGACCCACTGGTGGCCTCGATCACAGTGGATCAGTCCAGGCCGCATCCGTTGTCTAAATCGAAGATGGACATAGAGGTAAACGGGAACAAGGTTAAATGCTTGATTGACTGCGGGATCACCGAAAGCTTTATTCATCCTAGCCTGGTAAAACAACTTTCACTAACGATAGTCCCCACACAGGGCAAAATCGCCATGGCCGATAAGACTCATACCTCAAAAATTACAGGTTTCTGCGTGGTTATGTTGTCGGTAAAAGGCAATGATTACAGAGATTTTAAACTATTGATAATGCCAGATCTCTGTGTGAGCGTGATCTTGGGTCTGGACTTCCAGTGCCACCACCAAAGTATCACGCTTACCTACGGTGGGTCCCAGCCGCCCCTCACAGTGTGCGGTCTGGCTACCCTGAAGGTCAAGCCGCCCTCTCTGTTCGCCAACCTCGCACCCAACTGTCGACCCATAGCGACCAAGAGTAGGCGGTACAGCTGGGAGGACAGACGGTTCATTGCGTCGGAAGTAGAAAGACTCAAGCGGGAAGGTATCATCGAATGCAGTACCAGCCCGTGGCGCGCCCAGGTAGTAGTAGTTAAGGGTAGCGAAAAGAAGCGGATGGTGATAGATTATAGCCAGATGGTTAATCTATACACCCAGCTAGACGCCTACCCTCTGCCCCGCATAGCGGATATGGTTAACCAAATCGCGCAATACCGGGTGTTTTCCACCATCGACCTAAAATCGGCATACCACCAGCTCCCCATTAGGCCGGAGGACCGTCCATACACCGCCTTCGAGGCGAACAGACGTCTCTACCACTTCCTCAGAGTCCCCTTTGGGGTAACGAACAGGGTCTCGGTCTTCCAGCGGAAGATGGACCGCATGGTCGATGAGAACCAGTTAACAGCCACCTACCCATGCCTAGACAACGTCACCATCTGCGGCCACGACCAGCAAGACCACGACTCGAACCTCGCGAGATTTCTGAAAACCGCCCTCAGACTCAATCTCACCTACAACGAGGATAAGTGTGTCTTTAGCACCACGCGCCTCTGTATCCTGGGCTGCGTGGTGGAAAACGGGGAAATCGGTCCGGACCCCGACCGATTGCGCCCCCTACGGGAGCTACCCCTACCAAACACCCCCAAGGCCCTGAAAAGGTGCCTGGGGTTCTTCTCCTATTACGCCCAATGGGTCCCCAATTATTCCGACAAGGCCCGTCCCCTCCTGAAATCAACGTCCTTCCCGCTCACGGCCGAGGCCCACGCCGCCTTCAACAGCATTAAACACGACATTGAGAAGGCCGCGCTGCGGGCAGTGGACGAAAACATTCCTTTCCAGGTCGAAAGCGATGCGTCCGACTTCGCTTTAGCAGCCACCCTCAACCAGGATGGGCGGCCTGTAGCCTTTTTCTCAAGAACCCTCCAAGGGCCCGAGATCAGGCACTCCTCGGTAGAGAAGGAGGCCCAGGCCATAGTGGAGGCAGTGCGGCACTGGAGGCACTACCTAGCCGGCAAACGCTTCACCCTGCTTACCGACCAGCGGTCGGTAGCCTTCATGTTTAACAACAAACAGAGGGGGAAGATCAAGAACGACAAAATTTTCAGGTGGCGGATCGAACTCTCCACGTTTGAGTACGACATAATATATAGGCCGGGGGCCCTCAACGAATCCCCCGACGCCCTATCACGAGGGATGTGTGCCAGCATCCAGGGGGACAGGCTACAGGGCCTCCACAATGGCCTCTGCCACCCGGGGGTCACCCGGCTATTCCACTTTATAAAATCCCGTAACCTGCCCTATTCCATCGAGGAGGTCCGGTCTATGACCAGGGATTGCCGCACTTGTGCGGAATGCAAGCCCCATTTTTTCAGGCCCGACCGAGCCCACCTGATCAAAGCTACACGGCCATTCGAGCGCCTGAGCTTAGATTTCAAGGGACCACTCCCCTCCACCGACCGCAATGTGTACTTCCTCAACATTGTGGACGAGTACTCCCGCTTCCCATTCGCCTACCCCTGCCCAGATATGACCAGTGCCACGGTCATCAAGTGCCTCGGCAACCTGTTTTGCACGTTCGGCATGCCCAACTACATCCACACTAACAGGGGGGCGTCGTTCATGAGCGATGAACTGCGCCAATACCTGCTGTCAAAGGGGATAGCCACGAGTCGGACCACTAGTTATAACCCCCGGGGTAATGGGCAAGTGGAGAGGGAGAACGCGACAGTGTGGAAGGCGGTCACCTTAGCACTAAGGTCTAAAGGCCTCCCCACCTCCCGCTGGCAGGAGGTCCTCCCAGACGTACTCCACTTGATAAGGTCGCTATTGTGTACTGCTACTAACGCCACTCCTCACGAGAAGATGTTTGTTTTTCCCCGCAAATCAACCTCAGGAGTATCCCTACCCTCGTGGCTCTCCGCCCCAGGGACAGTCCTGTTACGGAAACATGTGAAGGGCCACAAAACGGATCCCCTCGTGGAGGCAGTACACCTACTCCACGCAAACCCACAGTACGCGTACGTCAAGCAGGCCGACGGGCGTGAAGACACCGTGTCCATAAAGGACCTCGTCTCGGCAGGAAGCGACGACGACGACCCATCACCACCACCCCCAGAAGAACCTCCACCATCCCCAGAGGTATCCTCACCACCCCCAGCAGTACCTGCAACACCCCCAGCACATGGGTATGCCCAGGAGGGCACCACGGACTCCCGGTTGGAACCCGAGGTACTGTTGCGACGTTCAGGAAGGACTATCACACCCCCGGACAGACTAAATCTGTAGAAGGGGTGAATGTGATGAAATATATGCCTTCATCAGCCTATGTGTTTGTGGTAAACCACTGTTGTTCACTTCACTGTTGTTCACTTCACTGTTGTTCACTCTTGCCCATTGTTGTACCTGTCTGTGCATGCCTCAGCTGGCTCCGCCCCTGGCTCCACCCATATGCCCTGGTATAAAGGCGGCTGCTCTGCAGTTTCCCAGGCATTCAGGACCGGTCGACCACTAGAGGCATGCCTTCGTTCTTTAGCTAATAAAAGCCTGTTTGTTACTCTCTTAACTTCCAGTCTTTCTCAGTAATTGATAGCGCATCAATTTTATTAGCTAAATTTTTTTTTCGATGGAGCAAATCCTCAAACCAGCACACCTGGAACTAGACCCTCAAGAGGCGGATTCATCTACCAAGTTCACACACTGGCTGCGATGCTTCGAATTTTTCCTAGAAGCCTCCGTCGAAACTGTTCAAAACGATGGCGACAAACTAAGGGTTCTGACCTCCAAGGTGAACCACCAAGCTTATTCGCTCATCCAAGATGCGACTACCTACAAGGGTGCTCTCGACCTCCTTAAAGAATAGTACGCACGCCCGGTAAATGAGGTTTACGCCAGACACCTCCTGGGGTCCCGCAAACAGCAACCCGGGGAATCGATGGAGGTATACCTACGGGCGCTGAAGGTGCTCGGCCGGGCCTGCAAATGTAAAGAGGTGTTGGCCGCGGTGTACACGGAGGAACTTGTCCGGGACGCCTTCGTCGCGGGCCTCAGGTCCAACTACACCCGGCAGAGACTGTTGGAGCAGGGCGAACTCGACCTGAAGAAGGCCACGGCCCTCGCACTCTCGCTAGACGTGGCCCACCGGAATATGGACGCCTACTCCCCTGACCGCGCGGCCGCATCGTGGATGGCGCGGGCGCCGCCATCCTGGGACACGGTAGGACCGCCACCCTGCGCCACGCCACCCCCGTCACATCCCACCAACGGCCCAACTTCTGCAGCGATGTCCCGGGGCCCGAAGTGTTACTTCTGTGGCCAAGCCAAACACCCCAGAGCGCGCTGCCCGGCGAAAAACGCTACTTGCTCTGGTTGTGGGAAGAAAGGGCACTACGCCAGCGTCTGCAAGGCTAAACCTACCCCAAACTCCAGCAGTGCCGCGTGTGGGCCGAGCGGGCCGCCATCTTGGACGCCATCTTGTACGCCTCCAGCCGCGTGTGGATCATGGGCGCCGCCATCTTGGATGCCATCTTGGACGCCTTTGACCATGGGTGATCCGTTCCGGCCGCCATTTTTGCAACAGGCCCCCGACTCACCCACCGCCTCACCTGATGACTGCAGCGACATGCCTGACCCTACGCTGGCCTCCGTTACACTGGACCAATCTAGACCTCACCAACTAGCCAGGTCCATGATGGACATTAAGGTAAACGGCCGCGCCACGACCTGCCTTTTCGACTGCGGGAGCACGGAGAGCTTTATCCACCCCGACACGGTGCGGCGTTACTCTCTCCCGGTCCTGCCAGCGCGCCACCACGTCTCTATGGCCTCCAAGTCCCATTCAGCGGACGTCGGCGGCTACTGCGTGGTGACCCTTTCGGTGAGGGGCACAGAGTACAGAAACTTTAAACTGCTTGTCCTGCCCCATCTCTGCGCTGCCGTTCTACTGGGGTTGGATTTTCAGTGCCACCTTAAGAGTGTCACGATGGCGTACGGTGGACCCCTTCCCCCACTCACAGTCTGCAACCAGCAGTTTTCAAATTGCCCGCCGCGCACCTTTTGCAGCCTCTCCACGCTTAAAATCACCCCCCCCCCCGTTGTTCGCCAACCTCGCCCACGACTGTAAGCCCATCGCCACCAAAAGCAGGCGATACAGCGCTAGTTACAGAGTTTTTATTAAATCTGAGGTGGAGCGGCTCCTGAAGGAGGGGATTATTGAAGCTAGCACCAGCCCCTGGCGAGCCCAGGTTGTGGTCGTCAAGACCGGCGAGAAGCAGCGCCTGGTCATTGACTACAGCCAAACAATAAATCGATATACCCAACTGGACGCAAACCCCCTCCCCCGCATATCTGATATGGTCAATCAGATCGCACAATACCGCGTATTCTCCACCATCGACCTTAAGTCAGCATATCACCAACTCCCTATCCGCTATGAGGACTGCCAGTATACTGCCTTCGAGGCAAACGGCCGCCTCTACCACTTCCTTCGGGTTCCCTTCGGCGTCAGCAACGGGGTCTCCGTTTTCCAAAGGGAGATGGACCGGATGGTCGACCAGAATGCGTTGCAGGCCACTTTTCCCTACCTGGACAATGTGACCATCTGCGGCCATGACCTGCAGGACCATGACGCCAACCTCGACAAATTCCTCCGCACTGCCCAACTCCTAAACCTTACGTATAACAAGGAGAAGTGCATATTCCGCACAACCCGCCTCGCTATCCTTGGCTGTGTTGTGGAACACGGAGTCATCGGCCCCGACCCTGACCGGATGCGTCCCCTTATGGACCTTCCCCTGCCCCACTGCCTCAAGGCCCTGAAGAGATGCCTGGGGTTTTTCTCCTACTACGCCCAGTGGGTCCCTAATTATGCGGACAAAGCCCGTCCACTTATCAAGTCCACCTCTTTTCCCCTGGCGGCAGAGGCCGGCTTAGCCTTCCACCGTATCAAAGAGGACATTGCTAAAGCCACCATGCACGCGGTGGACGAGTCCATCCCTTTCCAGGTGGAGAGCGATGCGTCCGAATTTGCCCTGGCCGCTACCCTTAACCAGGCGGGAAGGCCCGTGGCCTTCTTTTCACGAACCCTCCAAGGCTCCGAAATCAGACACTCCTCTGTCGAAAAGGAGGCCCAGGCCATTGTGGAAGCTGTGCGACATTGGAGGCATTACCTGGCCGGAAAACGATTCACCCTACTCACTGACCAGCGTTCAGTTGCTTTTATGTTTAATAACAAGCAGAGGGGCAAAATCAAAAATGACAAGATTTTGAGGTGGAGAATTGAACTTTCCACCTACAATTACGATATCTTGTACCGGCCCGGGAAACTCAATGAGCCCCCGGATGCTCTATCGCGTGGCACCTGCGCCAACGCACAGGTTGATAGACTGCGGGCCCTCCACAATGACCTCTGCCACCCGGGGGTCGCCAGGTTCTTCCATTTCATCAAGGCCCGCAACCTGCCTTACTCCATTGAGGAGGTCAGGACCATGACCAGGAACTGCCAAGTCTGCGCTGAGTGCAAACCGCACTTTTATAGACCAGACAGGGCTCACCTGATAAAAGCCACTCGCCCCTTCGAGCGCCTGAGCGTTGATTTTAAAGGGCCTCTCCCCTCCTCCGACCGCAATGTGTACTTCCTCAACATTATTGATGAGTACTCCCGTTTCCCGTTCGCCATCCCCTGCCCGGACATGACCAGTGCCACGGTCATTAAATGTCTGAACGACCTCTTCACCCTGTTCGGTTTCCCCAGCTATATCCATAGCGACCGGGGCTCATCGTTTATGAGCGACGAACTCCGTCAGTACCTGCTCGCTAGGGGTATTGCCACAAGCAGGACCACCAGTTACAACCCCCGGGGGAACGGACAGGTGGAAAGAGAGAATGCGACAGTTTGGATGGCCGCCCTGCTAGCCTTAAAGTCTAGGGGCCTTCCGACCTCCCGCTGGCAGGATGTGCTCCCCGATGCGCTCCACTCTATTCGGTCACTGCTCTGCACTGCCACTAACTCCACCCCTCATGAGAAAATGTTTGTCTTCCCAAGGAAGTCCACATCGGGGACATCGCTACCGCCATGGCTGACGTCCCCAGGGCCGGTCCTACTGAGAAGACACGTGAGGACCCATAAAACGGACCCCCTGGTTGAGAGGGTCGACCTCCTCCACGCCAACCCCCAGTATGCTTACATTGCATACCCGGACGGGCGGGAGGACACAGTCTCCATACGAGACCTTGCACCCTCGGGGGCCCCTGAAACCAACATCACCGCTACCCACAATGTACCGGCGGCAACGGACCCATACCTAACCCCTGTAGACGGCACGCCGTGGCCCCGTGACCCGCCATTGATCACCAACCAACTCAACACCCAGGAGGACAACACGCCAGTGCTCCGGCCCACGTGGGACTCGGCGTCGGAAGCTGCACCACCTCAGCCGTCGCCACGACGATCACGACGGCATACAAGACCCCCAGAAAGACTTAATTATACGGACTTTTAATACACTTCACCCCGTCGGACTCATTTTTTAAGCAAGGGGTGAATGTGGTAAACCACTGTTGTTCACTTCACTGTTGTTCACTTCACTGTTGTTCACTCTTGCCCATTGTTGTACCTGTCTGTGCATGCCTCAGCTGGCTCCGCCCCTGGCTCCACCCATATGCCCTGGTATGAAGGCGGCTGCTCTGCAGTTCCCCAGGCATTCAGGACCAGTCGACCACGAGAGGCATGCCTTCGTTCTTTAGCTAATAAAAGCCTGTTTGTTACTCTCTTAACTTCCAGTCTATCTCAGTAATTGATAGCGCATCAGTGTTTTACCTGTGTGTTTCACCTGCTTGTATTGTGTGAACCGCCCCCTTTTGTTCCTATTGTGTGTATTGGCTACGCCCCTGTCTTTTGCCATATAAAGGTCTCAGGAGCTCTATGAGTCATTCCTACCAGACGCCCGATGTGGGAAGACCTGTAATGCTGCTATGTTCTTAGTGATTAAAAGCCTTAGTTGAATCCTTTAAATTCCTTGTCTTTGAGTTATTGAAGGCACATCACCATCATTAGTTGTATTCAGGGCTTAATTGTTTACCGTACTGTTTTTACCAGCTGATAGAAGTAAGTTAACTTGTGGTCTTGAGCACAACCATTAATAGGCCACATGTTGAAGCAGCAAATGCTTTGTTGGGCTGTTAATTACTATCAAATACCTGCTGATAGGAAGACACTTTTAAAACTCAAAAACTGTCTCTATAATATTTTTGGAAAGAGATACATGGGCTGTAGCCAGGGCGTTCTTGTGAATGGCACACAACCTCTGTTGAGAAGTTACCAAAGAAAAGGTTTTCTTAAAACTGAATAACAGCTCATTTTGTCATGAAGTAAAAACAAGATGATGCTGTGTTTTGGGGATGAAATAATTCCAAGAAGTCCAAGATTTCAGAAATGTGTTGTAGTTTTCTCTGTTAACATTCGCGCCACACAAGTGCCAGGCAATGGCCATCTCCAACAAGAGCGAGTCTAACCATCACCCCTTGACATTCAACGGCATTAACATCACCGAATTCCCCACCATCAACATCCTGGGAGGGGGGTCACCATTGACCAGAAACTTAACTGGACCAGACACGCACATACTGTGGCTACGAGAGCAGGTCAGATACTGGGTATTCTGCGGCGAGTGTCTCACCTCCTGACTCCCCAAAGCCTTTCCACCATCTACAAGCCACAAATCTTCACTTGCCTGGATGAGTGCAGCTCCAACAGCACGCAAGAAGCTTGACACCATCCAGGACAAAGCAGCCCGCTTGATTGGCACCCCATCCACCACCTTAAACATTCACTCCCCCCACCACCGGTGCACTGTGGCTGCAGTGTGTACCATCGGGTATGGTAGCATAGTGGTTATGTTACTGGACTAGTAATCAAGAGGCCTGAACTGATGATCCCACCATGACAGCTGGGGAATTTAAATTCAATTAAATAAAACTGGAATAAAAAGCTTGTGTCAATAATGGTGAGCGCAAAACTACCGGATTGTCGTAAAAACCCATCTGGTTCACTAATGGCCTTTAGGGAAGGAAACCTGCCATCCTTACCTGGTCTGGCCTATATGTGACTCCAGACCCACAGCAATGTGGTTGACTCTTAACTGCCCTCTGAAATGGCCTAGCAAGCCACTCAGTTGTCGCCACTAGCTTCTCAGTTAGGGAAGGGCAATGAATGCTGACCTTGCCAGCGATGCCCACATCCCGTGAACAAATTTTTAAAAAAAATTGACCTTCCAAAGTGAAGGCTACTGGTAGAAGAATAGACTAGACATCAAAAGTAAAGGAATAATGCTTCTAGACCCTGTACATATAGCCGGGCATCCTATTCGTAGGGAAAGAGTGCCAAATACGGAAGAAATTCCGTATGCAGAATGACTGCAATGTATCCTTTAAAAATGAATTAAAAGAGATCAGCATTAATTGTGTTCTAATAAATATGCACTGTGCTCCTTTTAATAAATAATAAACTAGAAGATTGTTTTGCATAGAATAAAAAAAATACTTTTCCTGAAGTGGAACTCCTGCTCTGCTAGATATGTGTATATTATCCTACTAAAAGAACGACAGTAATTTTAGGCTATACTAAATCTCAATAGATTTCTCCTGTAAATATTTACTCATAAAAACAGTGTCAGCAATCAAAAGCCCTACTCTTTTTTTTAATTCTTCAATGTAAACAAAGGACTTTCCATGTAAAGTTTTGTCAGTTGTTGTATGTCTCCAGCGTACAGAACAGAGTGCTGTACAAGAAAAAAATTGAAAATGTCAATAAGAAGTCAATTTATAGCTCCCACCATAGTTTGTTGCTACAAGACATCAGTAGATACATAGATACATATATAGATACATAGAAGGTAGGAGCAGGAGTAGGCCATTCGGCCCTTCGAGCCTGCTCCGCCATTCAATGAGATCATGGCTGATCATCCAAATTCAGTACCCGGTCCCTGCCTTCTCCCCATATCCCTTGATCCCTTTAGCCTTAAGAAATATATCCAACTCTTTCTTGAATATACTTAATGAACTGGCCTCCACCGCCCTCTGTGGCAGAGAATTCCACAGGTTCACCACTCTCTGGGTGAAGAAATTCCTCCTCATTTCAGTCCTAAATGGCTTACCCCTTATCCTTAGACTATGACCCCTGGTTCTGGACTCCCCGGCCATTAGAAACATCCTTCCTGCATCTAGTCTGTCCAGGCCTGACAGAATTTTATAGGTTTCGATGAGATCCCCTCTCAATCTTCTAAACTCCAGTGAGTATAAGCCCAATCAACACAATCTCTCCTCATACGTCATTCCTGCCATCCCAGGTATCAGCCTGGTGAATCTTCGCTGCACTCCTTCCATGGCAAGAACGTCCTTCCTCAGGTAAGGCGACCAAAACTGCACACAATACTCAAGGTGTGGTCTCACCAAGGCCCTGTACAACTGCAGCAAGACATCCTTGTTCTTGTACTCGAACCCTCTTGCTACGAAGGCCAACGTACCATTTGCCTTCTTAACCGCCTGCTGCACCTGCATGCTTACCTTCAGCGACTGGTGTACAAGAACACCCAGGTCTCTTTGCACTTCCCCTTCTCCCAATCTATTACCATTCAAATAATAATCTGCCTTCCTGTTTTTGCCACCAAAGTGGATAACCTCACATTTATCCACATTATAGTGCATTTGCCATGTTTCTGCCCAATCACCCAACCTGTCCAAATCGTGCTGGAGTTTCACGACATCCTCCTCACAGCATATCCTCCCCCCCAGCTTTGTGTCGTCTGCAAATTTGGAGATATTACATCCAATTCCCTCGTCCAGATCATTAATATACATTGTGAACAGCTGGGGTCCTAGGACCGATCCTTGCGGTACCCCACTAGTCACTGCCTGCCACTCAGAAAATGACCCGTTTATTCCAACTCTTTGCTTTCTGTCCGCCAACCAGTTCTCTATCCAAGTCAATACCTTGCCCCCAATCCCATGTGCCTTAATTTTGCACGCTAATCTCTTATGCGGGACCTTATCGAAAGCCTTCTGAAAGTCCAAATACACCACATCCACTGGTTCTCCCTTATCTATTTTACCAGTTACATCCTCAAAAAACTCCAGTGGATTAGTCAAGCATGATTTACCTTTTGTAAATCCATGTTGACTTTGTCCGATCCAGTCACTGCTTTCCAAGTGCTCTGCTATTACATCTTTTATAATGGACTCTAGCATTTTCCCCACTACCGATGTCAAGCTTACCGGTCTATAATTCCCCGCCTTTTCTCTACCACCTTTTTTGAATAGTGGGGTAACATTAGCTACCCGCCAATCCATGGGTACCGTTCCAGAGTCTATCGAGTTCTGGAAGATGACCAGCAATGCATCTACTATTTCTAGGGCCACTTCCTTAAGTACCCTGGGATGTAGATTATCAGGCCCTGGGGATTTATCGGCCTTCAGTCCCATCAATTTTCCTAACACCATTTCCCTACAAATACTGATTTCTTTCAGTTCCACCCTTTCATCAGACCCTATGTTCCCCGGCATCTCTGGGAGGTTATTTGTGTCCTCCTTTGTGAAGACAGAACCAAAATATGTATTTAGTTGGTCTGCCATTTCTTTGTTCCCCATTATAAATTCCCCTGATTCTGACTGCAAGGGACCTACGCTTGACTTCACCAATCCTTTTCTCTTCACATATCTATAAAAGCTTTTACAGTCAGTTTTTATGTTCTCTGCAAGCTTACTCTCATATTCTATTTTCCCTTTCTTAATTAATCCCTTTGTCCTCCTTTGTTGAATCCTAAACTGCTCCCAATCCTCAGGATTATTGCTTTTTCTGGCCAATTTATATGCCCTCTCCTTGGACCTTATGCTATCCCTAATTTCCCTTGTTAGCCACGGTTGGGTCACCTTTTTTGTTTTATTTTTATGCCAAACTGGGATGAACAAATTCTGTAGTTCATCCATTCGGTCTTTGAATGTTTGTCATTGCCTATCCACCGTCAACACTTTGAGTGCCATTCCCCAATCAATCCTACCCAACTCGCTCCTCAGACCATCATAGTTTCCTTTATTTAAATTGAGGACCCTAGTCTCCGAGTCAACTACTTCATTCTCCATCTTAATGACGAATTCGATCATATTATGATCGCTCCGACCCAAGGGGCCTCTTACAACAAGATTGCTAATTAATCCTTTCTCGTTACATAATACCCAGTCTAAGATGGCCTGATCTCTGGTTGGTTCCTCGACATATTGGTCCAGGAAACCATCCCGTAAACACTCCAGGAATTCCTCCTCCACAGTATTGTTACTCATTTGGTTGGCCCAATCTATATGTAGATTAAAGTCACCCATGATGACTGCTGTGCCCTTATTGCACGCTTCTTTAATTTCTCTTTTAATGCCATCCCCAACCTCCGCCTTACTGTTTGGAGGTCTATATACCACTCCCACTAACGTTTTTTCCCCCTTAGTATTTCTCAATTCTACCCATACAGATTCCACCTCATCAGAGCTAATATCCTTCATTACAATTGTGTTAATCCCTTCTTTAACCGGTAATGCTACCCCACCTCCCTTTCCTTTTTGCCTATCTTTCCTGAATATCGAATACCCCTGGATGTTGGGTTCCCAGTCCTGGCCTTCCTTGAGCCACGTTTCCGTAATCCCAACCAAATCGTATTTGTTTACTTCTATTTGCGCAGCCAATTCATCCACCTTATTACAAATGCTCCTCGCATTAAGACACAAAGCCTTCAGGCTTTTTTTTTAACACTCTTAGACCTATTAGAATTATTATTTACTGTGGCCATGTTTGATTTAAACCGTTGATTTCTCTGACTGACACTTTTGTTTTTCTCCTTCCTATCTTTTGCTTTTATCCTTGTTTCCCTTTCCTCTGTCTCCCTGCTCAGGTTCCCAACCCCCTGCCATTTTAGTTTAAACCCTCCCCCACAGCACTAGCAAACACTCCCCCTAGGACATTGGTTCCAGCCCTGCCCTGCAAACTGTCCGGTTTGAACTGGTCCCACCTCCCCCAGAACCGGTTCCAATGTCCCAGGAACTTGAATCCCTCCCCCTGCCACCATTCCTCTAGCCACGTATTCATCTGAAGTATCCTTCTATTTCTACTCTGACTAGCACGTGGCACTGGTAGCAATCCTGAGATTACTACCTTTGAGGTCCTGTTTTTTAATTTATCTCCTAACTCCCTATACTCCGCTTTTAGGACCTCATCCCGCTTTTTACCTATATCGTTGGTACCATGATATATGCACCACGACAACTGGCTGTTCACCCTCCCCTTCCAAGATGTTCTGGAGTCGCTCGGAGACATCCTTGACCCTTGCACCAGGGAGGCAACACACCATCCTGGAGTCTCGTTTGCGTCCGCAGAACCGCCTATCTATTCCCCTTACAATTGAATCCCCTATTACTATAGCTCTACCCCTCTTTTTCCTCCCATTCTGTGCAGCAGAGCCACCCCTGGTGCCAGGAAGTTGGCTGCTGCTGCCTTCCTCTGATAAGCCATCCCCCCCAACAGTACTCAAAGTGGTGTATCTGTTGGAGAGGGGGATGGCCACAGGGGACCCCTGCACTACCTGCCTGCACCTAGTACTCTGCCTGTTGGTCACCCATTCCCTTTCTTCCTGTCCAACCTCTACCTGCGGTGTGTCCAACTCCGTAAATGTAGACAGTTTAAAATAAGAAAACAATTAGGCCCGTAAAATTGAAGATGTTTATTCAGAGATTACAACAAATGGAAAAAATGGACTGTTTATTCATAAAGTGGAAAACTATTTCCTAGTTATTTTTAGTTTGAAATGTTTAATCATCCTGACTGGCTTGTAGAAGTTTTTATAATCTGTCCTGTATCACAGTCACATGCTGCTTTGAAATTTCTAATGTTTATGGGAAACCATTCAAGCAGAAACATGGTTAAAAAAATTTCCATACGTATTCTGGTTCACTGCAGTCCAAAAAAAGTGATCACTTTGCCGACATAAATTGTAAAATAACAGTGTCATAATCACAACTAACCAAATTTAATGTAGTTTTATTTCTCCCAATTATAAAAAAATCTTTTGGATAAAGATACAATAAATCAGTTTAGAAAACGTGAAATATACACAACTCTGTGTTAGCCTTGGATTAGTAGGGGCATTCTTGGCTCCAATTCAGATGACCATGGGTTCAAACCCCATTCGAGAGACTTGAGCATGTAATCTAGGCTGACACTCCAGTGCAGCACTGAGAAAGTGCCATCTTTCGGCTAAACAGAGGCCCCTCTCAGATCCATTGGTACTATTTGAAGAAGAGTAGGGGAATTTCCTGGTGTCCTGGTCAACATTTATCCTTCAATCAACATCACTGAAACAGATTATCTGGTCGAAAAACAAAATACTGTGGATGAAAGGTCATCGGCCTGAAACGTTGGGCTGGATTTTCATGGGGAAGGAGGGTTGGGTGTGCGGCGGGGGGGGGGGTCCTCCGATGCAGAAGGGAAACCCGGAACAACGGGTTTCCCGTAGGCCCTGATGACTTTAAAGGCAAGGCCGGATTTGCATCTGAAGCCTATGTTTCTTACCCGCAGCCAGCAAGATGGAGATGCTGGATGGCTGCGGGTGGGTAGGCCTGTGGCACTAGGCCGTACAAAGGAGGGAGGGAGGGATTGGGTGGAGGCCTGTGCCAGCCTCTGGAGGATGGGGGAGCAGAAAGATTGGTGCCTGCTGAGGATTGGGGGGTGGGTGGGGGGAGGAAGATCTGGGCTGGCCACCTAAGGATCGTGACCGACCCTATGCTCATCTGGTGTGGGGCGGAGGGGTGCGGGTGGGGGAGGGGGAGGAAGATCGTGGCCGGCCCCAGGATCATCGGTGGCGGGGGTGATCGGAGGGCTCGTGGGCAGGTCTCTAATCACGGGGGTGGGATAGGCCGGGACCCTGGATCCAGAAGGAAGGTATAAAGGCACTTAGCTCCTGGATGCAGCAGGCCTCGTTTTGCTGCAACTGCTGGGGTTCACGAGTTGTGTAAAACTATCCAGCTACAGTTAAGAACAAAATGTAGGTTAAAGAAGAGGCTTGCAGCCTCATTGTAATATTTAAATTGATGTCCTGCCTCCTCACAGCGGGTTGGCTGCCCGCCCCCATCCCGCTTCCATTAAAACTGGAAGTGGGCAGGTTGAAGGCAGGTTCAGGTCGGGATTCCGATTTTTAAAACTTTTATTACCCCCATGCCCCCAGCCCACTCATTTTTTCAGCTTAAAATTCCCGTTAACTCTGTTTCTCTCTCCACAGATGCTGCTTGATCTGAGTATTTCCAGCATTTCCTGTTTTTATTTCAGATTATTTTTTTAAATTCGTTTATGGGATGTGGGCATCGCTGGCAAGGCCAGCATTTATTGCCCATTCCTAATTGCCCTTGAGAAAGTGGTGGTGAGCCGCCTTCTTGAACCACTGCAGTCCATGTGGTGAAGGTACTCCCACAGTGCTGTTAGGGAGAGAGTTCCAGGATTTTGACCCAGCGACGATGAAGGATTGGAGAATATATTTATAATAATAATAATAATAATCAACTTTATTGTCATTGTTAGTGCACAAGTGCAGTACAACGAAATGTAGGCTTGCGGCTCCCGAGAGTGTACATTTGGATTAAGACATTTAACATTCAACATTCATTTGGCTTGTAATACATAAACATAAACATAATAAAGTGCATTGGCAGATGTGCAGGCTTTAGAGTTTATTTGTAGAGTTCAGTAGGATGACAGCCCTGGGAAAGAAGCTGTTCCTAAATCTGGTCGTTCGGGTGCGAATGCATCTGTAGCGTCTCCCAGATGGCAGGGGGGCGAACAAACTGTGGCTGGGGTGGGTAGGGTCTTTGATGATGGTCAGTGACCTCCGTAAACAGCGTTTCTGGTAGATGTTCTCTATGGTCGGTAGCCGGGTGGCGGTAATGCATTGGGCAGTTTTGACTACCCGCTGCAGGGCTTTCCGGTCATAGGAGCTACAGCTGCCATACCACACTGTGATACAGTTTGTCAGGATGCTCTCTATTGTGCAGCGGTAAAAGTTAGAGAGGATCAGGGGTGACAGGTTACATCCCTTCAGCCTCCTTAGGACTAGGACTAGAACTAGGGGTCACTGTTTAAAAATAAGGGGTCGCCCATTTAAGACTGAGATGAGGAGACATTTTTTCCTCACAGGAGGGTCGTGAGTCTTTGGAACTCCCTTCCTCAGAGAGCGATGGAAGCAGTCTTTGAATATTTTTAAGGCAGAGGTAGATAGATTCTTGATAAGCAAGGAGGGGGGTGAAATGTTATGGGGGTAGGCGAGAATGTGGAGTAATCGGATCAGCCATGATCTTACTGAATGGCGGAGCAGGCTCGAGGGGCCGAGTGGCCGAATCCTGCTCCTAATTTGTATGTTCGTATGAAACCAATTGCCAACCAGCCTGTTGCTGGTGGCTTGTACTGTACTCATCAGATCATAAATTAGAATAGAAACCGCCCAGATCGTGTCAGAAATCCGCTCTCAGAAAACCGTGTGATCTTTTTAAACTCCACTATCAATACATGTGATGCAATAAATTGATATCCCCCGAAAGAGCGGGGTTTAAAACAAATCCGGTTAAAGAAGTTCAGCTAGCGACCCTTTTCAGAAATTAAACTTATCCACCCATTCACTTTCAATCCGTTCCTTTTGAACAGAGGACGGGTTAGCTCGCTGTGTTTGACGAGGTGGAGAGAGAGAGAGAGAGAAAGTACTTCATGGCAAAGAGTTTCTGCATCTGAATTTACTGCACATTCCCCCCCTGAAGATGACTTGTCTAAAATGTACAGAACCCCCACCCAAAAGCAAAACACTGCGGATGCTGGAAACCTTGTTCCAGCTCTGACAAAGGTCCATCGAGCTGAAACGTTAACTCTGTGTCTCTCTCCACAGATGCTAATCAAATCAAATCAAATCAACTTTTATTGTCATTGTTAGTGCACAAGTGCAGTACAACGAAATGTAGGCTTGCGGCTCCCGAGAGTGTACATTTGGATTAAGACATTTAAACATTCAACATACATTTGGCTTGTAGTATATTAACATAAATATAACCATAATAAAGTGCATTGGCAGATGTGCAGGCTTTAGAGTTTATTTGTGGAGTTCAGTAGGATGACAGCCCTGGGAAAGAAGCTGTTCCTAAATCTGGTCGTACGGGTGCGAATGCATCTGCAGCGTCTCCCAGATGGCAGGAGGGCGAACAGACTGTGGCTGGGGTGGGTAGGGTCTTTGATGATGGACCGTGACCTCCGTAGACAGCGTTTCTGGTATATGTGCTCTATGGTCGGTAGCCGGGTGCCGGTAATGCGTTGGGCAGTTTTGACTACCCGCTGCAGGGCTTTCCGGTCATAGTAGCTACAGCTGCCATACCATACTGTGATACAGTTTGTCAGGATGCTCTCTATAGTGCAGCGGTAAAAGTTAGAGAGGACCAGGGGTGACAGATTACATCCCTTCAGCCTCCTTAGGAAATATAGGCGCTGCTGGGCCTTCTTCACCAGAGAGGAGGTGTTGAGGGACCAGGAGAGGTCTTCCGTGATGTTGACTCCGAGGAACTTAAAGCTGTCCACCCTTTCCACCACAGCCCCATTGATGTGGATGGGGGTGTGACTTCCGCCTTTGGACTTCCTGAAGTCCACAATGATTTCTTTTGTTTTCTTGGTGTTAAGGGCCAGGTTGCTATCGGCGCACCACTTCACGAGATGCTGGACCTCCTCCCTGTAGGCTGACTCATCGTTGTTGGTGATCTGGCCTACTACCGTGGTGTCATCCGCAAACTTGATGATGGTGTTGGAACCATTAACAGCCACACAGTCGTGGGTGAAGAGGGAATAGAGGAGGGGGCTCAGCACACATCCTTGTGGGGCCCCCGTGTTCAGGGTCGGGGGGGGGGGGGAGGTGTGGTTACCTAATTTGACAGACTGGGGTCTGTTTGTTAGGAAGTCCAGGGTCCAGTTGCAGAGGGAAGTGTTCAGGCCAAGAGTTTGGAGTTTGGTGGCCAGCTTGTTGGGGACGATAGTGTTGAATGCTGAGCTGTAGTCTATGAGCAGCATTCTGATGTAGGTCTCCTTACCATCTAGGTGATTCAGTGCCGAGTGTAGAGCAGTTGTGATTGCATCCTCCATTGATCTGTTTGCACGATAGGCAAACTGGTGTTGGTCAAGGGAGGCAGGAACACTGGCTTTGATGTGGGCTAAGACCAGTCTCTCGAAACACTTCATTATGATGGGTGTGAGTGCGACAGGTCGATAGTCGTTCAGGCACGTCACAGCCGTTTGTTTTGGCACAGGAATAATGGTAGCGGTCTTGAAGCATGTAGGGACTACTGCCTGGGCCAATGACTGATTGAAGATAGCGGTGAAGACATCAGCCAGCTGATCAGCACATTCCTTGAGTACCCGTCCAGGGATGCTATCCGGTCCAGCAGCCTTTCGTGTGTTCACTCCGCGTAGAACACCCCTTACGTCGGAGGTCGACAGAGTGAGCACCTGGTCTTCCGGGGGTGGCAAGGCTTTGGTAGCCGGCTCCCTGTTGTCCCTGTCAAAGCGAGCGTAGAAGTTGTTAAGCTCCTCCGGAAGGGAGGCATCGCTAACCGGGGGACTGGTGTTTTTGCCCTTGTAGTTAGTGATGGACTGGATGCCTTGCCACATGCGCCGGGGGTCCGAGTTGTTTCTAAGTCAGGATGGTGTGTAGCTTGGAGGGGAACTTGCAGGTGATGGTGTTCCCATGTGCCTGCTGCCCTTGTCCTTCTAAGTGGAAGAGATCGTGGGTTTGGGAGGTGCTGCCATTTCTGGTCATTTATCTTGTTGTTGTTTGTGCAAATTGAAGCGGTTTGGAGCATCCTGAGGTCTTGGGAGTTTGTTCTTTCTTTTTTAGGATAGAAAAGACTGGAAATACTCAACAGGTCAGTCATCATTGTGGAGAGAACAGCCAAGGTAATGTTTTAGGTGCAGACCCTTGTTCAAAACCATTCTAAAACAGAGTTCACATCTGAAACAACGGCTCAAATTTTGCTGTAATAATAACGATGAGGCTATCAGCGTTCGTCGTTATTATGGGGTAAATCAGACAGCAACTTCTGGCGTCCGTACAAGTTGCTGTCAGAGATACCCTGTTCCTTAACTAAAACTACAGTGATATAATGTGTAGATAATACAACACAAGAGAGGGAGAGGTTTGGTTTGGTTTTTAATATCAATTGCTCCTCTAATGAATTTTACAAGTGTGGAGTCTCATTCGCTCATTATCTCTCTCTCTCTCTCTCAATCGCATCTGTCTTTTCCAATCTTTATTTTGCTTCCTGTACTTCATTTAAATCTAATTTATATTTCCTGCTTTATACTTCCTGGTTTGGACTCTGCCTGGCTCAGTGAGGATTCTTCAATCTGATTGGTTGAAAAGCCTCGCTTTTTCTTGCCTGCTCACAGACGCCACAGATCCCCTGTAGAGGGCGCAGTGCTGGTTCACATGCCCGATGACAGAAAGTCTCCACTCTAAAGCTGGTCAAAGGCAGCTGTCAGCGAGGTGAATGGCAAGCGCCGTACTTCGCGGTTGACCACAAAATCCGTGCCATTAACTTATCTGTTCTCTCCACAGATGTTGACTGATATTTTCTAATTTTTGTTTCATATTTCCGGAATTTGCAATATTTTGCTTTATAGAGCCTATCCACTGGCACACAATCAATGATTTTGTCTAGGGACTTATAGTATTCTATGATTTTTTAGATGTATTGCAACTTGGTAAATAAAAACCTTTATATAATACTTTGAAAATGAAGACAGCATTTATTCTAAATGTACACATTGTTTTCATGCTGTTTTGTTCATGATCCAAATAGAAATTACATTTATGAGTCCTCATTAATTAACCTACAGATGATGCAGCAGCTTATAATTTGAGGAAAGGACTTTCTGAGCATAACTCCATTTTGACTGCACTGCTTTTTCAGATGGGCCTTGACTTGTAAATCTGATTGAAATATTTGGTCAACACGCATTATACTGCACAGGTTTTTTAATGAACTGGTCAAAAACTATATTTTTTGGCTCGTGTCCTTAGTATCTGCCATCTCAGATAAATCAAAATTTAATGGTTAGCAAAACTGATCCTCATTTTATTTTGAATACACAATGTCTTTGCAAAGCAAATGAACAGCAATCATTTGGTTTATATTATTTGCCTGCTTCTTTCATTGCTTCGCTGAAGTATCTCTTTTCATAAAGATTTACAGCATGCATTCAAAGATTACTTGGGGATATGAATTAAAGACTATAGATTGCTTGCGCTTGGAACTGTCCCTCAGCAATAAACCTAAAAGGAAAACCTACAGCTTTGCTTCAATATTGGCCACCATCTGGGAATGAACTGACTCAATTCTTTTCACAATCAGGTTAATGGAGCAAACAGAACCATAAGAAACTCTTAAATTCTTGCTGATGTTTTCATTATAAATTCTTGCACAGCTGACCAAATTTGCAACAATGCACAAGTAGGTGGAGCGCCAATAGGAAATCCGGCCTGCTCATGGAACATAATTCATCTGCACATCTGTAGATGTGTGCAAAATTTAAAAGAAAATGAACAAGCAATTATTTTAAATCTGAAGCATGACAAAGTAAATTAAACTTGTAAAATCACTGGAGTAAAAATTGTTTGGCACACCCATCTGTAAATGAAACAAAGTCACCGCCACTTAACACAAGGCAGACATTTTCTACCCAATAGCTCAAGAATAACTTTTACAAACTGTAATGTATACAACATTGAAGGGACTACTTTGTTTTGCGGATGTACATCATTAGTTGCGAGCGTATATAACAGACGCGTATCGATTTGTATAGTCAGTGCCGAAGTTCCAGTTAACCAGTAAAGATCACTTGAAGTTACTCTCAGTCTCTGCTGCTTTATTATTTTATGTAGTTGTGTATAGCGGTACAAACACAACAAATTGGCGACGAGAATTATGAACCTACGTCTTCCTATTCTGGCATCGCATCCAGAGGACACCGAAACTTGGAAAAAGGAGCGAGAAGGTAGAGAAAATGGAGCACGCTTGCTAAGCTAGGCAGGGGATACGTAAGTCAAGTGAAAAGTGCACAGGACTTGCATGACGCTAGCTAACTAGTAAAGAAAGAAAAACGGGTTTGGAAAAAAAATGGCGATGATTGGCACTATTGCAGCATTTGATAGCAGCATTGAAGACTGGGAAACTTACATTGAAAGAGTGGAGTTGTACTGTGAGGCTAACGGAGTGGAGGTAGAAAAGAAAGCCACTGTTTTGCTGTGTGTTATGGGCGCAAAGACATATGGGCTGCTACGTAGTTTATTAACCCCTGAAAAGCCAGCAAACAAAACATTCAAACAAATAGTGGACACACTCCAAGACCATTTAGAAATTCAACAAAAATCCCTGGAATATTCAACTAATAAAATGTCACTGAAACAAGAAAAGAAGTGCTATCGCTGTGGCAAAATGTCACACAACCACAATGACTGTTGGTTTAAAAACAAAGACTGCAGACAATGTGGCAGACGAGAGCACATTCAAAGAGTCTGCAAAGCAAATAAGAAGCCGAAAACTGATACAATACAGAGTAACAAAAAGGTACATCAAGTGACTGAAAACAAGAAACCTTTCAAAGATAGATACAAGAAGGTACACTACGTGACTGGAGACAGTTCAGATAAAAAAAATGACAGACTCAGAGGAAGAGGATTTGGCTTGTTTAAAACTACACAGTGTGAAAGAGACAGGGGATCACAGAATAATATGGGTTACTCCAGAAGTGGCAGGAGTTAGGCTGAAAATGGAATTGGACACAGGCTCAGCTTTAACAGTGATCTCTGTACATGACTACAAATGACTGTTTTCACACATACCACTAAGGCCAACTAAAGTACTGTTAAAGACATACACAGGACAAAGAGTGTGCCCCAAAGGTAAAATAAGAGTGACAGTGACATATAAAGAAAAAAAAATACCGCAATTGAACCTCTATGTAGTGGAAAATGGAGGACCACCATTGCTGGGACGCGAATGGCTCAGGAAAATACAGTTGGATTGGCACACCATCCAAGCACTGTTTGTGTCAGCAAAGGAGGATAGCAACGCCACTCCTGAGAGACTGTCACAAATACTCTCTGACTCTCAGGAAGTGTTCAAGAAGGGAATAGGAACGCTTAAGGGCATGAAAGCAAAAATTAAGATTGAGGAGAACGCAAATCCAAAGTTCCACAAGGCCAGACCAGTGCCTTATGCAATTCGCCTTTCAGTAGAAGCAGAGCTGGAGAACTTGGAGCAATTAGGGGTCCTGTCCAAGGTGGATTGGAGTGAATGGGCCACACCTATAGTTCCAGTGATGAAGAAAACCTCCAGCACAAAACCAGGAAAGCCAAGAAAAGTGCGCATCCGTGGAGACTTTAAAGTGACTGTTAACCCAGTCCTCCACACAGTATAGTACCCATTGCCTCGCATTGAGGACATCTTTGCTTCCCTGTCAAGAGGGGAACGCTTCACAAAGATTGACTTGGCCCAGGCCTATCTCCAAATGGAAATTGATGATGCATCAAAGAAGTACCTGACAATAAATATGCACAAAGGCCTTTACCAGTACAATTGGCTGGTATTCGGAATAGCATCAGCTCTTGCAATCTGGCAAAGGGCAATGGACCAAGTCCTGCAGGGGATCCCAGGTACTCAGTGTTATCTTGATGACATCATCATTACTGACAAGAATGACAACAACCACCTTTCCAACCTTGAACAGGTGCTCATCAGGTTACGGGAGTATGGGCTCCGAGCGAACCGAGACAAGTGTGAGTTTTTAAAAAAGGAAATCTCATACTGTGGACATGTGATTGACAAGGACGGTTTACACAAGTCTCCAGACAAGATTGAAGCTGTGATTAATGCACCAACACCTGAAAATGTGTCTCAGTTGAGATCATATCTTGGACTGGTGAACTACTATCACAAATTCTTGCCCAACCTATCCACAGTGTTACATCCACTAAATGCACTGCTACAGACAGGGTCACAATGGAAGTGGAGTGACAGCTGTGAACAAGCGTTTCAAGAGAGTGAAAGACTCATTACTTCAGAAGAGGTGCTAGCTCACTTTGACCCATCCTTACCTATTCGACTGGCATGTGATGCATTGGTGTCGTGTTGTCACATAAGTTCCCAGACGGCTCAGAAAGACCAATAGCCTTTGCCTCAAGATCATTGACTACAGCTGAATGCAATTATGCACAGATTGACCGAGAGGCCCTCAGCCTTGTGTGGGGAGTCAAGAAATTCAACCACTACTTGTATGGTCAACAGTTTACACTGTTAACTGACCACCAACCTCTCGTTTCAATCTTCAACCCAAGAAAGGGCGTTCCAGTGATGACGGCACAACGGCTACAGCGATGGTCACTCTTCCTAGGGGCTCACCTGTATGACATTGAATACAAGGGGACCAAGCAACATGGCAACGCCGATGGTTTGTCACGTTTACCACTGCCGACCTCAGAGAGAACTACAACAGTTGACTCAGCAGAGGTGTTTCACACAACAATAGTTGAGCAGCTACCAGTGACAAACTCCCTCATTGAAAGAGAAACACGCAATGACCCTACATTGTCAAAAGTTTTTGACATCACTGTGAAGGGATGGCCAGCGCATGGTGACTCATTGTTTCCAGCATTCTCAGCTAGGAGGGAGCAGTTATCAGTGTGTCGGGGAACACTGATGTGCGGCTCACGAGTTGTGATTCCTCCCAAGCTTCGTAACCGAGTGCTAGATGAACTGCATGAAGGCCACTTAGGTACGGTAAAGATGAAAAGCCTTGCCCGTGGTTACATGTGGTGGCCGGGAATTGACAAACAGATCGAGGACCTGACAAAGAGCTGCTCAGGATGTCAAAAGGTCCAGAACGCACCACCACAAGCTCCTCTCCATCCATGGGAATGGCCCTCATCACCATGGCAACGTGTGCACATCGACTTTGCTGGACCGTTCATGGACTCCATGTTCTTGATTGCAGTCGATGCACATTCCAAATGGCCCGAGGTCATTAAAATGAAATTAACCACATCTGAAAAGACCATTTCAGTTCTGAGGACCATGTTCGCTAGAAATGGCCTACCAGAACAAATCTGCACAGACAATGGACGACAATTTGTCTCTGACGAATTCAAAGGTTTCATGCGGAAAAATGGAATCAAGCACTACACATCTGCCCCATACCATCCAGCTACAAATGGCTTGGCAGAAAGATTCGTACAGACTTTCAAGAAGGTCATCAAAGCAATGTACAGCGAGAGTCTACCACTGCAACACAAAATAGACAATTTCCTCTTTGCTTATCGGAACGCAGTACACGCAGCCACTAATCAGACTCCAGCGAAGATGTTTCTGAACAGGAACCTGAGATCTCGCATGGACCTTCTTAAACCGAATGTACATCGTGATGTAGAGAACAAACAGTTCAAACATTTGAATGCTAAGCCAACAAGAAGCTTCAGTGTGGGACAGTCAGTTCTTGCTCGTGATTTCCGGATGGAAAAGTGGCAACCAGAGACAATATCCACAAGAGACGGACCACTGATGTATACTGTGGATGTGGGAGAGAACATTTTGAGAAGTCATGTGGACCAAATTCTGAATGTTCAGGTGGGAAACACCCCTATACCTCGTCCAGACTCACCTGACATGGAAACAGACACTCCTGATTCATCAGCATCAGCACCAGCCTCATCCACAGCTGAGAGCTCTACCTGTACTGATAGCTCACCTGATGCACCTGTACCTGTACAGTCTCATTCCCCAAAGCAAAAGAGTCTGGAGAGACGTTACCCAGAGAGGCAGAGGAGGCCTCCCCAGAGACTTGACTTGTAAAAGGGCTGTTGACAAAATAAAATGTTATGTTGGAATTTGAATTTTGTTACTTTAAGAAAACAAAAAGGTTACTGTAAAGACAGGCTCTGTATGTTAATTATAGAAATTTTGCGTTAATATACTATTAAACTAAACGGGGAGGAAGTGTAATGTATAAAACATTGAAGGGACTACTTTGTTTTGCGGATGTACATCCTTAGTTGCGAGCGTATATAATAGACGCGTATCGATTTGTATAGTCAGTGCCGAAGTTCCAGTTAACCAGTAAAGATCACTTGAAGTTACTCTCAGTCTCTGCTGCTTTATTATTTTATGTCGTTGTGTATAGCGGTACAAACACAACACAAACATACATTTTAATTCCACTCATCTCCCCTGGAACTTAACCATTTCGCTCTGAGATTCCAGGACAGAGAGTGCAAAGATTGGGAAGGAATTGTGGCTTTTCTTAAGTGATTGTTGATATGGGCCTCACTGCAAATGACTGCTGCCATACTTGGCCTGAGTTTGGTGTTATTACTTTACATAAGTGTGCAACATTTTTGTTGGAGATCCCTTATTTGAAAGTCACACAAAATGATGACTGCCATTGCTACAGAGAATAGTTTAAATAAAACATCAATATATAGACTGCTTAGGTGATTCATCTAACTGCCAGTGTGGGGCACTAGTAACAATGCCAACACAGAACTAGTATAATATATATTTTTAAAATGTAATCGATTTCAGCTGTTGTGAATTCACTAACAAAAAGACAACATTTAAGTACATGGATAGTTATAATCTATTACCAATTTTGCTAAACATATAAGGGTAATTTGCTGTTAAGGAATGATTTGTACACCACATCCCCATTTTCATTACTGCAAATGCTTATCTGTTAATTGTTGGATCTCAGAGTTTGGCTAGTGTAAATCATGCTTCAAGCAGTCTTTAAGACACCAATATTGTAAATATGAAACAGTATGCACCAAATACAGCTTTTGTCCATTATCACTGTTGGTGTCTACTGCTCAAAGCAGATTTTCAAAATAAGTTTATTAAAAGTGTAAGATCAATCATACACTTCATAGAAAGTTATAGCACGGAAGGAGGCCATTTCGGCCCATCGTGTCCGCGCCGGCCAGCAAAGAGCTATCCAGCCTAATCCCACTTCCCAGCTCTTGGTCCGTAGCCCTGCAGGTTAGAGCATCCCAAGTGCACATTCAAGTACTTTTCAAATGTGGTTAGGGTTCCTGCCTCTACCACCCTTTCAGGCAGTGAGTTCCAGACCCCCACAACCCTCTGGGTGAAGAAATTTCCCCTCAAATCCCCTCTAAACCTTCCCCCAGTTACTTTAAATCTGTGTCCCCTGGTTTTGATCCCTCTGCTAAGGGAAATAGGTCCTTTCTATCCACTTTATCTAGGTCCCTCATGATTTTATACACCTCAATAAGGTCTCCCCTCAGCCTCCTCTGTTCCAAGGAAAACAGACCAAGCCTATCCAGTCTTTCCTCATAGCTAAGATTCTCTACTCCCGGCAACATCCTTGTAAATCTCCTCTGCACCCTCTCTAGTGAAATCACATCTTTCCCGTATGTGGTGACCAGAACTGCATGCAGTACTCTAGCTGAGGCCTAACTAGTGCTTTATACAGTTGAAGTATAACCCCCCTGCTCTTGTATTCTATGCCACGGCTAATAAAGACAAGCATTCAGTATGCCTTCTTAACCGCCTTATCTACCTGACCTGCTACCTTCAGGGATCTGTGGACATGCACTCCAAGGTCCCTTTGTTCCTCTACACTACTCAGTGTCTTACCATTTAATGTGTATTCCCTTTCCTTGTTAGCCCTCCCCAAATGCATTACCTCACACTTCTCCGGATTATATTCCATTTGCCACTGTTCTGCCCACCTGACCAATTTATTGATATCTTCCTGCACTCTGCAGCTTCCTTCTTCAGTATCAACCAATAGCCAATTTTAATATCATCTACAAACTTCTTAATCATACCCTCTATATTCAAGTCAAGATCGTTGATAAATACCACAAAAAGCAAGGGACCTAGTACTGAGCCCTACGGAACCCCACTGGAAACAGCCTTCCAGTCACAAAAATACCCATCAACCATTACCCTCTGCTTCCTGTCTCTGAGCCAGTTTTGAATCCAACTTGACACTTTGCCCTGGATCCCATGGGCTTTTAACTTTGTGACCAGTCTGCCATATGGAACCTTATCAAAAGCCTTGCTAAAATCCATATACACTACATCAAACGCACTACCCTCATCTACCCTCCTTGTTACCTCCTCAAAAAATTCAATCAATTTTGTCAGACACGACCTTCTCTTAACAAATCCGTGCTGACTATCCTTGATTAATCCATGTCTTGCTAAATGAAGATTTATCCTGTCCTTCAGAATTCTTTCCAATAATTTTCCCACCACCGAGGTTAGGCTGACTGGCTTGTAATTACTCGGTCTATCTGTAGTGTATGTACTTTGCAGAAGGAACTATATTCTGCAGCCCCTGTATACTGCAGTACCAGTAGTGACCACCCCTGTATATAAGCCTGTGTAGTAACATTTGCATAGTAGTTCCAGGTTGCCTCCATTCAGTAAAGACCTGTTATAACCAACTCCTGCAGTCCGTGTCTCAATTATACACGGACATAATACTAGCGATGAGCAGATACGAACTTACCTACAGTCTGCACCACCTCATGGGGATCCATCCCTGAAGCGAAGTTATCAGAGGTCGAGGCCAGAAGGAAGAAGGAAACAGAAGAAACGGGCATCGACCGTGGGCATCCGCCTCTGAGTCAGCGGAGTTGAAGATTTGCAGGAGAGGCTGTCGAGAGCGGGGCTTGGTTATCCTGTCGATGGTGTTTCAGCTAATCGGGCTGGTGGCAGGTAGTACACTGATCCTTCCTGGGCTGCGGCGGTCTAGAGCTCGAGCGGGTGGCTTTGCAACGGGGCCGAGCAGCGTTGTCGGGAAGAGGAGAGAGAGAGAGGGTGGAGCACACAGGGCGCGGCCGGTGCTATGAAGCCGGGCAGCGTACAGACCCGAGAAGAGGGAGGCAAGTGTCCCGCAGGGTTGCTCCGACGACGGGGAAATAATAAAAATTAAATGCGCAGAAAGCCGCGAGGAGCTGCAGTTTGCCATGGGAACCGCGGAGAGCGGCGTTAGCAGCAGCGCGGGGGGAAGTGCGTGAAGACCATAGGGCGTCGCCATCAAGGCATAAAACGCCAGCAACAGCGCTAGCAACAGCGGAGAAGACAGAAAGCGTGGGAGGCGCCATCTTAATCCAGCGGGGAAGAAGGCAAAGCGCGGGAGGCGCCATTTTGTTAAATCGGGGAATAAGGCAAAGTGCGGGAGGCGCCATCTTAGATTTCCAAGATGCCGAAGACTGGCAATATCACTGCCTTCGATAATACAATAGAAGCCTGGACCACGTATGTGGAAAGAGTCGAGGTATATTGCGAGGCAAACGAAGTAGCCGATGAGAAAAAGGCATCGGTACCGCTAAACTTAATGGGCGCAAGAACGTACGGCCTATTGCGGGACCTGATTACTCCAGCCAAACCGAAGGCAAAGAGTTTTAACGAAATTGTTGCTATCCTACAGGAACACCTAAATCCTACACCACTGCTAATAGCAGAAAGATTTAAATTCCACAGGAGAAATCAGCATAAAGATGAGAGCAATGCTGATTACCTTACGGAACTACGCAAGCTATCAAAGCACTGCCAGTTCGGAGCAGGACTGGCAGATACCTTACGGGACAAATTTGTCTGTGGACTCCTGAGTGAAGGAACACAGAAGAGGTTACTCTCAGAGAAAGAGCTGACGCTAGATAAGGCTTTCAGCGTGGCAGTATCGTACGAAGCAGCAGCAAGGGGAGCTGCGGAAATACAGCAAAAGCCACATGAATACGGCACCCACGAAATGACACGGGGATTTGCAAAATGTTATCACTGCGACAGAACAACCCATGACCAGAAGGACTGCTGGTCCAAGGACAAAATATGCAGGCAATGCGGAAAGATGGGACACATTGCACGAGTTTGCAGGTCTGGGAAGAAGACCAACGACAACAAAAAGGCTACTAAGGAACCGTACAGGAAAGTACAAAAGATGACGGACAGTAGTTCCCGGATAGTGAATCCGGGAACAAGAGATTAAGCTGTCTCAAACTTCACAACGTAATCGCAAAAGAGGATCACCGAACCATTTGGGTCACCCTCACGATAGCAGGGTCCCAAGTCAAAATGGAATTGGATACAGGATCAGCTCTAACCGTCATGAATCGACGAGACTACGAGCGGCTATTCTCACACATACCCTTGAAAGAGACATCCATTGTCTTGAAGACGTATACGGGGCAAAAAGTATACCCCAGAGGAAAAATAAGGGTGCCTGTCGAATACAACGGCAAGGAAATACAGAAATTGTATCTGTACATACTGCAAGATGGTGGACCACCGTTATTGGGACGTGAATGGATCAGAAAGATAAGTTTAGACTGGCACTCCATTCAGGCACTGACGGTGGCTGGTAAAAAGGATGACGACGTCACTCCTGGTCGATTGTCAACAATCTTAGCTAATGCCAAGGAGGTATTTCAACAAGAACTGGGCACGCTTAAAGGCGTAACCGCCTCGATAAAAATAGAAGAGAATGCAATTCCCAAGTTTTTCAAAGCAAGACCGGTACCATATGCAATTTGCCCAGCCGTCGAGGCAGAGCTGGAGAATCTGGAGAATCTGGAGAATGCAGGCGTGTTATCTAAGGTAGACTGGAGCGAGTGGGCGACACCCATCATTCCTGTCATGAAGAAAACGTTAAACAATAAGTCTGAGGAGCCAAGGAAGGTTCGCATCTGTGGGGACTTCACGGTGACGGTGAACCCAGTCCTTCACACAGTACAATATCCTCTTCCAAGGATAGAAGATATCTTCGCCTCACTATCTGGAGGGAAGCGTTTTACAAAAATTGACCTAGCACAAGCATATTTGCAGATGGAGGTTGAAGAGTCCTCTAGGAAGTATCTCACGATAAACACTCACAAAGGTCTTTACCAGTATAATCGACTGGTATTCGGAGTAGCGTCAGCTCCGACGATATGGCAAAGAGCGATGGAACAAGTCCTGCAAGGAATTCCGGGGACTCAGTGTTACTTGGACGACATCCTAGTGACAGGTGAAGATGACAGTGAACACCTTGCCAACCTTGAGCAGGTGCTCACTAGACTACGTGAACATGGACTACGGGCCAATCGCCCCAAGTGCGAGTTTTTTAAGAAACAGATATCGTATTGTGGCCACGTGATTGATGAAGAGGGGTTACATAAGTCCCCTGTCAAAATTGAAGCGGTAGTTAAGGCTCCAGCGCCTGAAAATGTGTTGCAACTGAGGTCATTCCTCGGATTGGTGAATTACTACCATAAGTTTTTGCCGAATTTGTCCACAATTCTGCGCCCACTGAACGCCCTACTACAAACGGGAGTAGCATGGAAATGGAGCGATGAATGTAAGCGTGCCTTTCAGAAGAGTAAGGACCTAATCACTTCAAGAGAAGTATTGGCTCACTACAACCCATCACTACCGATAAGACTGGCGTGTGATGTGTCTCCCTACGGCATTGGGGCAGTACTGTCACATAAATTCCTTGATGGTTCAGAGAGGCCGATAGCTTTTGCGTCACGCTCGTTAACTTCAGCCGAGCGTAACTACGACCAGATTGACAGAGAGGCCCTCAGCCTGGTGTGGGGGGTGAAGAAGTTCAATCACTACCTGCACAGTCAGAAATTTACTCTACTTACTGATCATCAACCTCTTGTCTCCATTTTCAACCCTCAGAAGGGCGTACCGATAATGACAGCACAACGCCTACAGAGGTGGTCCCTTTTCCTAGGGGCACACCAATATGACATTGAGTACAAAGGAACTAAACAGCATGGGAATGCTGATGGATTGTCGCGCCTACCGTTGCCGACGGTGGAAGAAGAACTTGCAGTGGATCCAGTGGAGATATTCCACTCGACCATAGTCGAATGTCTCCCTGTGACGAATGCAAACATAGAAAAGGAAACACGATATGACCCGACACTCTCCTGGGTCTATGATTTAACGGTGAAGGGATGGCCAGCACATGGCGAACCACTGCTGCCAGCATTCTCGCCGAGAAGAGAACAGCTGTCAGTGTGCAGAGGAACCTTGATGTGTGGATCCAGAGTAGTAATTCCACCCAAATTGAAGGATAGAGTGCTCAATGAGCTTCATGAGGGTCATCTGGGAGGGGTAAAAATGAAGAACTTAGCCAGAGCGTTTGTGTGGTGGCCGGGAATCGATAGAGAAATCGAAGAGATGACCAAGAGCTGTATAGGATGCCAGAGGGTCCAAAACGCCCCACCACAAGCCCCTCTACATCCATGGGAGTGGCCCTCATCTCCATGGCAAAGGGTGCACATTGATTTTGCTGGTCCATTTATGGACTCGATGTTTTTAATTGCGGTGGATGCACATTCAAAGTGGCCAGAGGTAATAAAAATGTCCTCAACCACCACAGAAAAAACTATCACAGTCTTACGAACCATATTCGCCAGGAATGGGCTGCCTGAACAGATTTGCTCCGACAATGGACCACAGTTTGTGTCTGAAGAGTTCCGGAGGTTCTTAAAGAAGAATGGTGTTAAGCATTACACATCCGCCCCATATCATCCAGCCACTAATGGATTGGCCGAGAGGTTCGTTCAAACATTCAAGAAGGCTATCAAGGCAATGTGTAATGAAGATATCCCCCTACAGCACAAGGTGGATAACTTCTTGTTTGCCTACCGGAATGCGACACATGCGGTTACCAACCAAACTCCAGCCATGATGTTCTTCAATCGAAGACTACGATGCCGCTTGGATTTGGTTAAGCCAAACATCAGAAGAGATGTGGAGAACAGGCAGTTTCAGAATATGAGTGAAAGGCCAACCAGGAGTTTTAAGATAGGTCAACCAGTTTTGGCCAGGGACTACCGCACAGAGAAATGGCAGCCAGGAACGATCTGTACACGGCAAGGACCTCTAATATATACCATGGACGTTGGAGAGAGCATTGTAAGACGACATGCTGACCAGATTCTAGAGTCACTGGGAAACGTCAACTCCACACCACGATCTGATACACCTGGCGATGAAATCGATGTACCAATTGCATCTACCGCAGAATCGGTGATATTGGAAGCAGACGAACCAAACAACGACATTGATCCCGACTCAACTTTGCCAGAAGAACCTGATACCCCAAAAAGGCGTTATCCAGACAGAATCAGGAAGCCTCCTCAAAGACTGAACATATAATTGCTTAACTTCAACTAAGGTATCTAGCAACTGTAATTGTAAATATGTTATTTCATTGTTAATCGAATGTTATGTACTGTTTAGCTAAAAGGGGATGAATTGTAGTGTACGTACTTTGCAGAAGGAACTATATTCTACAGCCCCTGTATACTGCAGTACCAGTAGTGACCACCCCTGTATATAAACCTGTGTAGTAACATTTGCATAGAAGTTCCAGGTTGCCTCCATTCGGTAAAGACCTGTTATAAGCAACTCCTGCAGTCCGTGACTCAATTATACATGGACATAATACTATCCTTTTCTTCCTTTTTAAACAAGGGTATCACATTAGCAGTCCTCCAGTCCTCCGGCACCACACCTGAAGCCGGAGAGGATTGAAAAATGATGGTCAGTGCCTCTGCTATTTCCTCTATTGCTTCGCTTAACAGCCTGGGATACATTTCATCCGGGCCTGGGGATTTATCCACTTTTAAAGCACTAAACCCCTTAATACTTCCTTTCTCGCTATGTTTATTTCATCTAATATTTCATACTCCTCCCCCCGATAGCAATGCCTGCTTCGCCCCTCTCCTTTGTGAAAATGGACGCAAAGTATTCATTAAGAACTCTACCGACGTCTCCCGCCTCCACACACAGATTACCCTCATGATCTCTAATAGGCCTTACCCTTTCTTTAGTTATCCTCTTTCTCTTAATATATTTATAAAGCATCTTTGGGTTTTCCTTGATTTTACTTGCCAAGAATTTTTCATGCTCTCTCTTTGCTTTTCTAATATCATTTTTAATTACACCCCTGCAGTTTCTGTACTCCTCTAAAGGTTCTGGAGTACTTAACCCTCAATATCTGTCATATGCCTCCCTTTTTTATTTTATCCTATCCTGTATGTCTCTAGACATCCAGGGGGCTCTAGATTTGTTCGTCCCACCTTTTTTCTTTAAGGGCACATGTTTGGTCTGAGCCCTCCAGATCTCCTCCTTGAATGCCTCCCACTGCTCTGACACTGATTTACCTTCAAGTGGCTGTTTCCAGTCCACTATGGCTAAATCCCCTCTGAGCTTAGCAAAATTTGCTTTTCCCCAATTTAGAATTTTTATTCCTGGTCTATTCTTGTCCTTTTCCATAACTACCTTAAATCTAACAGAATTATGGTCACTAGCACCAAAATGCCCCCCCACTGATACGCCTTCTACCTGCCCAGTTTCATTCCCTAAAACTAAGTCCAGGACCGCCCCCTCCCTTGTTGGGCTTGCTACATACTGGCTAAAAAAGTTCTCCTGGATGCATTTTAGGAATTCCGCACCTTCTATACCCTTCACACTAATTTTATCCCAGTTAATATTGGGGTAATTGAAATCCCCTACTATTACTGCCCTATAGTTTTTGTACTTCTCAGAAATTTGTCGACATATTTGTTCTTCTATCTCCCTCTCACTGTTTGGGGGTCTGTAGTACACTCCCAGCAGTGTGATCGCCCCTTTTTAGTTTTTCAATTCGACCCATATGGCCTTGTTTGATGATCCCTCCAACATATCATCCCTCCTCACAGCTGTAATAGTTTCTTTAATCAATACCGCGACCCTGCCTCCCTTTTAACCTCCCTCTCTATCCTGTCTGAAAATCCTGTAACCAGGAATGTTGAGCTGCCATACCTGCCCCTCTTTCAGCCATGTCTCTGTAATAGCTATAATATTATAGTCCCAAGTATCTACCTGTGCCCTCAGCTCATCTGCCTTCTTCACTATACTCCTTGCATTGAACTATATACCATTTAGTACAGGCAAACCTCCTTGTTGATTACTATCTAGCCCTTAACATGTATTTTAAAATACACTGTATTTTGTTTTGGAATGATAAGGTTCTTGTCTGCTGTCTCTTTGCCAACTTCCTTCGAAAAGCATACCATTTGGGGCTAGTGAGTTTTCTGCTTTTAATCTCAATAACATCTTTTTAAATTATAGATTACCTTTTGAATATTTCTCTCTAGTAGTAGCTCTTCCAACTCAAGTACGCCTACAGCCTCCATCTCAGTCTTATTGTGTAAAAAAATGTCTAAATACTTACTAAGCATTTCTGCCATTCACATACCCAAGTACAAGATAACTCCTTCATCTAAGTGGTCCCACCTATTCTTTAATAATTCTTTTTCTTATGTGCTTACAAAAGAACATGCTATTTCCCTTTATGCTGTCTGCCAATCTTCTTCCATATTTCCTCTTAGCCTTCCTAAATCACCTTGCTTGCTTTCCTGCTATACTTTTCAATTAAAATAAATGCCCTTATATCCCTATATATTTATCTTATGCCTCGTAAAACTAGTTATTTATCCATGGAACCCGTGCCCCCTTTATTTCTAGTCAGAACGATTTTAACAAATACCTTATCCACCTCGTATTTGAATATCTCCCACTGCTAGATTATTGTTTGAACACCAACATTTGAAAGTTTCTCACCATTTAAAAAATATTCTGTTTTTCTATTCTTCCTACCAAAGTGAATAACCTCACATTTCCCTACATTATACTCCATCTGCCACCTTACTGCCCACTCACTTAGTCTATCTATATCCCTTTGCAGACACTTTGTGTTCTCCTCACAGTTTACTGACTCACCTAGCTTTGTATTGTCAGCAAACTTGGATACGTTACACTCGGACCCTTCATCTAGGTCATTGATATAGATTGTAAATAGCTGAGGCCCCAACACTGATCCTTGCGGCATCCCACTAATTACAGCCTGCCAACCTGAAAAAGATCTGTTTATCCTTACTCTCTGTTTTCTGTCTGTTAACGAATCCTCTATCCATGCTACTATATTACCCCCAACCCCATGAGCTCTAATCTTGTGTGATAACCTTTTACAGGAAACTTTGTGATATCCGGCACCGAGCTGTTGCCGTCCCATCAAAACTGCCGGACAAACCAGCGTTAATGTTAAAACATACAGAAGCTTTTGAGCTCCGTATCTAGCAACAAACCCTGTTGCCAACAGCTTCTAAACAGTCGGCCATAGCTTGCAAGCATCTCTGTAGCTAAGCAACGGCTTTAGCTAGACCTTGCAGAGCCTGACTGGTAAAAAAAAAAGCAACGAAAAGAAAAAAACTTACTGAACCGACTCCTGAATTTTGCCGGTGGCTCGAGCATTAGAGTCATAGGGCTAGAAATTCAGTAGGCTTTGCGCCCAGTTTTCGCCCAAAGAGGGAATTTGCGCCACTTGCTGAGCTTTCGCCGATACTCAGCGCTGCGGTAATGGCGGCGTTAGCCAGTAGCGCTGCGCCGCCACCAATGACGTCATCGGTGTGCGCAGTGCCCCGCTACCGCCCCGCTACCGGCCCGACCGCCATATTTAGTTGCGGCCGCCTCTTCCGCAGCGGCTGCAAACAGCGATCAGAAAACGGGGCCGTCCTGTAGCGTTAGTGGGGCGAGTTAAGGCGGAGGTGCGGTCGGCCGCTTTTTCGGCGGCCGCCTGCCCGCACCTCCTTCCCCGGCCTCCTCCACCCCCCCCCCCCACGCGGCATTGCCGGCTGTTTTCCGGGAGCCCGGCACTTCTCCGTGGTGCCGGGCTCATTTGCCGGCACTAGTGAGCAGCGATCTCGCTGTTGCAGGCACCTCCCCCTTAAGCGAGGGAGGAAGGCCTGCAGTACCGCAGCCTGCCGCTCCGCAGCGGGTGGCGCTGCGGCACCTAGCGCGCCGATATTCAGTTTCAGCGCCCCAAGCGGGGGCGCCGAAACCCTTGAATAGCGGCCGCCTTCGAGTTGGGGTGCTGAAACTGAATTTCCGGCGGGCGCAAGTGGCTCCGCGCGCAGCAGTACTTTCTGGGCGCGAGCGAGCTGGCCGCCCCAAACTGAATTTCTAGGCCATAGAGTTTTACAGCACAGAAAGAGGCCCTTCGGCCCATCACGTCCGCGCCGGCCATCAAGCCCTGTCTAATCTAATCCCATTTTCCAGCATTTGGTTCGTAGCCTTGTATGCTATGGCACTTCAAGTGCTCATCCAAATGCTTCTTGAATGTTGTGAGGGTTCCTGCCTCTACCACCCTTTCAGGCAGTGAGTTCCAGATTCCAACCACCCTCTGGGTGAAAAAGTTCTTCCTCAAATCCCCTCTAAACCTCCTGCCCCTTACCTTGAATCTATGCCCCTTTGTTATTGACCCCTCTACTAAGGAGAAAAGTTCCCTTCTATCTACCCTATCTATGCCCCTCATAATTTTGTACACCTCAATCAGGTCCCCCCTCAGCCTGCTCTGCTCCAAGGAAAACAACCCCAGCCTGTCCAGTCTTTCTTCATAGCTGAAGCGCTCCAGCCCAGGTAACATCCTGGTAAATCTCCTCTGCACCCTCTCCAAAGCAATCACATCCTTTCTATAGTGTGGCGACCAGAACTGCACACAGTACTCCAGCTGTGGCCTTACCAGCGTTTTGTACAGCTCCATCATAACCTCCCTGCTCTTATATTCTATGCCTCGGCTAATGAAGGCAAGTATCCCATATGCCTTTTTAACCACCTTATCCACCTGTTCTGCTGCCTTCAGGGATCTATGTACATGCACATCAAGGTCCCTCTGATCCTTTGTCTTTCCTAAGGTCTTACCATTCATTGTGTATTCCCTTGCCTTGTTAGTCCGTCCAAAATGCATCACCTCACACTTTTCAGGGTTAAATTCCATTTGCCACTGCTCCGCCCATCTGACCAACCCATCTATATCGTCCTGTAGCCTGAGGCTTCCCTCCTCACTATTTACCACCCCACCAATTTTCGTGTCATCTGCGAACTTACTGATCATACCTTTTACATCCACATCCAAATCATTAATGTAGACCACAAACAGTAAGGGACCCAGCACCGATCCCTGCGGTACCCCACTGGACACAGGCTTCCAGTCACAAAAACAACCTTCCACCATCACCCTCTGCCTTCTGCCACTAAGTCAGTTTTGGATCCAATGTGCCAAGGCACCCTGGATCCCATGGGCTCTTACCTTCCTGACCAGTCTCCTATGTGGGACCTTATCAAAAGCCTTACTGAAATCCATGTAAACCACATCCACTGCACTACCCTCATCCACACAACTAGTCACCCCCTCGAAAAATTCAATCAAATTGGTCAGACATGATCTTCCCTTGACAAAGCCATGCTGGCTGTCCCTAATTAATCCATGCCTCTCCAAGTGGAGACTAATTCTGTCCCTCAGTTAACCTCCGGATAAACCAAAGTTTCCTGTATGTGGCACCTTATCAAATGCCTTTTGGAAATTCAAATATACTACATCCACTGGTTCCCCTTTATCTACCCTGCTAGTTACATCCTCAAAAAACTTGTCAATAACAATAACTTGTCAATAACAATAATAAAAACTCAATAAATTTGTCAAACACGATTTCCCTTTCATAAAACCATGTTGACTCTGCCTAATCATGTTATGATTTTCTAAGTGCCCTGATACCACTTCCTTAACAATGGATTCCAGCATTTTCCTGACGACTGATGTCAGGCTAACTGGCTTATACTTCCCTGTTTTCTCTCTTCCCTCCTTTCTTTAATAGTGGTATTACATTTGCAACCTTCCAATCCGCTGAGACCATTCTAGAATCTAGGGAATTTTGGAAGATCAAAACCAATGCATCCACTATCTCTTCAGCCACCTCTTTTAGAACCCTAGGATGTAGGCGGTCAGGTCCAGGGGATTTGTCAGCTTTTAGTCCCATTCGTTTCTCTAGCACTTTTTCTCTACTTATATTACATTAAGTTCCTCACCCTCATTAGACCCTTGGTTCCCCACCATTTTTGGTATGCTTTTTTTGTCTTCCACTGTGAAGACAGATACAAAATATTTGTTTAACGTTTGTGCCATTTCCTTATTCTCCATAATAATTTCTCATGTCTCAGCCTCTAAGGGACCATTTACTTTTGCTACTCTCTTCCTTTTTACATACTTGTAGAAGCTCTTACAATCTGCATTCATATTTCTTGCTAGTTTTCTCTCATTCTATTTTTTCCCTTTTTATCAATTTTTTGGTCAACCTTTGCTGGTTTCTGAAACTCTCCCAATCCTCAGGCTTACTATTATTCTTTGCAACATTATAAGCTTCTTCTTTCAATCTAATGCTATCCTTAACTTCTTTAGTTAGACACGGTTGAATCACTTTTCCCACGGAGTTTTTGTTTCTCAATGGAATGTATTTTTGTTGAGAATTATGAAATATTTCTTTAAATGCTAGCCACTGCTTAGCCACAGCCATACCTTTTAATCTATTTTTCCAATCTACCTTAGCCAACTTGCCGCTCATACCTATGTAATTGGCTTCATTTAAGTTTAAGACTCCAGTTTCGGACTTAGGCAAGTCACTCTCAAAATTAATGTGAAATTCTATCATATTATGATCACTCTGACCCCGAGGATCCTTTACTAGGAGACTGCTAATTAACCCTGTCTCATTAAACAATACAAGGTCTAAAATAGCCTGTTCCATGACATATTGTTCTAGGAAACTGTCCCGAATGCATTCCATGAACTCGTCCTCCAGACTACCTTTGCCAATTTGATTTGTTCAATCTATATGAAGATTAAAGTCCCCCAAGATTATTGCATTACCTTTGTTGCAAGCTCCTACAATTTTTTGATGAATATTCCGTCCAACGGTATAGCCACTGTTAGGGGGCCTATATACTACTCCCACCAGTGTTTTCTGCCCCTTGTTATTCCTTATCTCCACCCATACTGATTCTACTTCCTGATCTTCCAAGCTGAGATCCTTTCTCGCTACTGTCCTTATGTCATCCTTCATTATCAGGGCTACTCCCACTCCTTTTCCATTCTGCCTGTCTTTTTGAGCTGGAATAGGACCTCTTGCATGCTGCTGGAATTAGCTACACTCCAGTCCAGTACCTTTATCTTTTAACTCCTCATTTTCTTTATCTACTTTCAATATAAGATTAACTAGTTTATGGTCACTATTTCCCAAGTGCCCTCCTACCTTCAATGAAGAAGGTTATTGTCACTATTTACCAATGTTTTCTTACTTTCAATATATAGGTAGAGCAGTATACTGAATAATATACTTAGCTACTACTGGTATCATTTTGAAGGTATGCGAAGATAGCTTAAATCAGCCTCAGTCATTAATTGCCGAGCCTCCCTAGGGGAAATCAACGGATGAGGTAAATTCCTTGTCTCTATAGCTTAACATTATTATTGGTGGTGATCTGCCTGCCCTCTGGATTGTATACATCTGAACCAACATACAAGATGACCCCACGACATTACATTCAGTGCAGAAATTGATGGTGCTGAAGGAGTGGAGCATGTTCCAATCAGCTACTGCTCTGTGCTGCCATTCCAAAACAGTCAGTTTACTAAGCTTCTGTACTCTGCTGCTTGTATGACCTTATTTAGGGAGAAACTATTTTCATTGGCAAGAGGTTCATCAACCAGAGGCCACATATTTCAAGTAATTATGGCAAAAGAAACAAGGGCGATGAGAAGAATTGTTTTTATGTGCAAGTTAGTATGATCTGGAATGTACAGCCTGTAAGAGTGGTGGAAGCAGATTCAGTAGTAACTTTCAAAAGGGAATTGTGTGGCAAAGCCACCAAGAGACTCTTGCAGTAATGTATATAATTGCCTTTAACAGGGGCTTGTTACCCTTAAGTGCTTGCTCTGTATAAACAGCGTGGGTTCGGTAAAATGGCGATCCAGTGCAATGACGTCATCACGCAGGTCACGTGATGTTCCCAACGGCGGGAAACGTAATGACTATTATGTCCGTGAATGATTGAGACACGGACAGCAGGAGTTGAACAAAACAAGTCTTTACTGCTGGAAGTCAATAGTGAAACTGAAAACAACAGCGGCTCACTAGCGCCTTTTATACAGGGGTGGTCACTGCCGGTACTGCAGTCTGAGACCAGTTATTCTCTTAAAGGTACATACACAACAATTCCTCCCCTTTTAGATAAACAGTACATAACATTCATTTAACAACTAAATGATAACTAATTACAATCACAATTACGGTTGCTAGATACATTGGTTAAGTTTAAGCAATTATAAGTTCAGTCTTTGAGGAGGCTTCTTGATTCTGTTTGGATAACGCCTCTTTGGGGTATCAGGTTCTTCTGGCAATGTTGAGTCGGGATCAATGTCGTCGTTTGGTTCATCTGCTTCCAATATCACCGGTTCTGCGGTAGCTGCAATTGGTACATCGATTTCATTGCCAGGTGTATCAGATCGTGGTGTGGAGTTGACGTTTTCCAGTGACTCTAGCATCTGGTCAGCATGGCGTCTTACAATGCTCTCTCCAACGTCCACGGTATACATGAGAGGTCCTTGCCGTGTACAAATCATTCCTGGCTGCCATTTCTCAGTGCGGCAGTCCCGGGCCAAAACTGGTTGACCTATCTTAAAACTCCTGGTCGGCCTTTCATTCATATTCTGAAACTGCCTGTTCTCCACATCTCTTCGGACGTTTGGCTTAACCAAATCCAAGCGGCATCGTAGTCTTCGATTGAAGAACATCATGGCTGGAGTTTGGTTGGTAACCGCATGTGTCGCATTCCGGTAGGCAAACAAGAAGTTGTCCACCTTGTGTTGTAGGGGTATATCTTCATTACACATTGCCTTGATAGCTTTCTTGAATGTTTGGACAAACCTCTCGGCCAATCCATTAGTGGCTGGATGATATGGGGCAGATGTGTAATGCTTAACACCATTGTTCTTTAAGAACCTCCGGAACTCTTCAGACACAAACTGTGGTCCATTGTCAGAGCAAATCTGTTCAGGCAGCCCATTCCTGGCGAATATGGTTCGTAAAACTGTGATAGTTTTTTCCATGGTGGTTGAGGACATTTTTATTACCTCTGGCCACTTTGAATGTGCATCCACCGCAATTAAAACATCGAGTCCATGAAGGGACCAGCAAAATCAATGTGCACCCTTTGCCATGGAGATGAGGGCCACTCCCATGGATGCAGAGGAGCTTGTGGTGGGGCGTTTTGGACCTTCTGGCATCCTGCACAGCTCTTGGTCATCTCTTCGATTTCTCTATCGATTCCCGGCCACCACACAAATGTTCTGGCTAAGTTCTTCATTTTTACCCCACCCAGATGACCCTCATGAAGCTCATTGAGCACTCTATCTGTCAACTTAGGTGGAATTACTACTCTGGATCCACACATCAAGGTTCCTCTGCACACTGACAGCTGTTCCCTTCTCGGCGAGAATGCTGGCAGCAGTGGCTCGCCATGTGCTGGCCATCCCTTCACCGTTAAATCATAGAGCCGTGATAGTGTCGGTTCATTCCGTGTTTCCTTTTCTATGTTTGCATTCGTCACAGGGAGACATTCGACTATGGTCGAGTGGAATAACTCCATTGGATCCACTGCAAGGTCTTCTTCTTCCACCGTCGGCAACGGTAGGCGTGACAATCCATCAGCATTCCCATGCTGTTTAGTTCCTTTGTACTCGATGTCATATTGGTGTGCCCCTAGGAAAAGGGACCACCTCTGCAGCCGTTGTGCTGTCATTATCGGTACGCCCTTCTGAGGGTTGAAAATGGAGACAAGAGGTTGATGATCGGTTAGTAGAGTAAATTTTTGACCGTGCAGGTAGTGATTGAACCTCTTCACCCCCCACACTAGGCTGAGGGCCTCTCTGTCAATCTGGGTGTAGTTACGCTCGGCAGAAGTTAATGAGCGTGACGCAAAAGCTATCGGCCTCTCTAAACCATCAAGGAATTTATGTGACAGTACCGCCCCAATGCCGTAGGGAGACGCATCACTCGCCAGTCTGATCGGCAGTGCTGGGTTGTAGTGAGCCAATACTTCCCTTGAAGTGATTAAGTCCTTACTCTTCTGAAAGGCCCGCTTACAATCATCGCTCCATTTCCATGCTGCCCCCGTTCGTAGCAGGGCGTTCAGTGGGTGCAGAATTGTCGACAAATTCAGCAAAAACTTATGGTAGTAATTCACCAATCCGAGGAATGACCTCAGTTGCGACACATTTTCAGGTGCTGGGGCCTTAACAACCGCTTCAATTTTGTCAGGGGACTTATGTAACCCCTCTTCATCAATCACATGGCCACAATACGATATCAGTTTCTTAAAAAACTCACACTTGGGGCGGTTGGCTCGTAGCCCATGTTCCCGTAGTCTAGTGAGCACCTGTTCTAGGTTGTTAAAGTGTTCACTGTCATCTTCACCTGTCACAAGGATGTCATCCAAGTAACACTGAGTCCCCGGAATCCCTTGCAGGACTTGTTCCATCGCTCTTTGCCATATCGCCGGAGCCGATGCTACTCCGAATACCAATCGATGATACTGGTAAAGACCTTTGTGAGTGTTTATCGTGAGATACTTCCTAGAGGACTCTTCAACCTCCATCTGCAAATATGCTTGTGCTAGGTCAATTTTTGTAAAACGCTTCCCTCCAGACAGTGAGGCGAAGATGTCTTCTATCCTTGGAAGAGGATATTGTACTGTGTGAAGGACTGGGTTCACCGTCACCTTGAAATCCCACAGATGTGAATCTTCCTTGGCTCCCCGGACTTATTGCTTAACATTTTCTTCATGACAGGAAAGATGGGTGTCGCCCACTCGCTCCAATCGACCTTAGACAACACGCCTGCCTTCTCCAGATTCTCCAGCTCTGCCTCGACAGCTGGGCGAATTGCATATGGTACCGGTCTTGCTTTGAAAAACTTGGGAACTGCATTCTCTTCTATTTTTATCGAGGCGGTTATGCCTTTAAGCGTGCCCAGTTCTTGTTGAAATACCTCTTTGGCGTTAGCTAAGATTGTTGACAATCGTCCAGGAGTGACGTCTTCATCTTTTTTACTGTCCACCGTCATTGCATGAATGGAGTGCCAATCTAAGTTTATCTTCCTGATCCATTCACGTCCCAATAATGGTGGTCCACCATTTGGCAGGATGTAGAGATACAATTTCCGTATTTTCTTGCCGTTGTATTCGACAGGCACCCTTATTTTTCCTCTGGGGTATACTTTTTGCCCCGTATACGTCGTCAAGACGATGGATGTCTCTCTCAAGGGTATGTGTGAGAATAGCCGCTCGTAGTCTCGTCGATTCATGACGGTTAGCGCTGATCCTGTATCCAATTCCATTTTAACTTGGGACCCTGCTATCGTGAGGGTGACCCAAATGGTTCGGTGATCCTCTTTTGCGATTACATTGTGAAGTTTGAGACAGCTTAGTCTCCTGTTTCCAGATTCACTATCGCTCATCTGGTCTTCGGAACTACTGTCCGTCATCTTTTGTACTTTCTTGTACGGTCCGTTAGTAGCCTTTTTGTTGTCGCTGGTCTTCTTCCCAGACTTGCAAACTCGTGCAATGTGTCCCATCTTTCCGCATTGCCTGCATATTTTGTCTTTGGACCAGCAGTCCTTCTGGTCATGGTTAGTTCTGCCGCATCGATAACATTTTGCAAATCCCCATGTCATTTTGTGGGTGCCGTATTCCTGTGGCTTTTGTTGAATTTCTGCAGCTCCCCTGGTTGCTGCTTCATACGATACTGCCACGCTGAAAGCCTTATCTAGCGTCAGCTCTTTCTCTGATAGTAACTTCTTCTGTGTTCCTTCACTCAGGAGTCCACAGACAAATTTGTCCCGTAGGGTATCTGCCAGTCCTTCTCCGAACTGGCAGTGCTTTGATAGCTTGCGTAGTTCCGTAAGGTACTCAGCATTGCTCTCATCTTTATGCTGAGTTCTCCTGTGGGATTTAAATCTTTCTGCTATCAACAGCGGTGCAGGGTTTAGGTGTTCCTGTAGGACAGCAACAATTTCGTTAAAACTCTTCGCCTTCGGTTTGGCTGGAGTAATCAGGTCCCGCAATAGGCCGTACGTTCTAGTGCCCATTAAGTTTAGCAATACCAATGCCTTTTTCTCATCAGCTATTTCGTTTGCCTCGAAATATACCTCGACTCTTTCCGCATACGTGGTCCAGTCCTCTATTGTATTATCAAAAGCAGTGATACAGCCAGTCTTCGGCATCTTGCAAATCTAAAATGGCGCCTCCCGCGCTTTGCCTTCTTCCCCGATTTAACAAAATGGCGCCTCCCGCGCTTTGCCTTCTTCCCCGCTGTTTAAGATGGCGCCTCCCACGCTTTGCCTTCTTCCCCGCTGTTGCTAGCGCTGCTTTCCGCGGTTCCCGTTGCAACCTGCAGCTCCTCGCGGTTTCTTGCGCGTTTAATATTTCTTTTTTTATTATTTTCCCGTCGTGGAACAACCCTGTGGGACTCTTGCCTCCCTCTTCTCGGGTCTATACGCAGCCCGGCTTCGTAGCACCGGCCGCGCCCTGTGTGCGCCACCCTCTCTCTCTCTTCTTCCCGACAACGCTGCTCGGCCCCGTTGCAAGCCACCCGCTCGAGTTCGCGACCGCCGCAGCCCAGGAAGGATCAATGTACTGCCTGCCACCAGCCCGATTAGCTGAAGCACCGTCGACAGGAACCAGGCCCCGCTTCCGACAGCTTCTCCAGCAATCTTCAACTCCGCTAACACAGGGGCGGATGCCCACGGTCGACGCCCGTTTCTACTGCCTCTTACTTTCTTTTCTTTCTGGCCTCGACCTCTGCTCACTTCGCTGTAGGAATGGATCCCAGGAGGTGGTGCAGACTGTAGGTAGGTTCGTATCTGCTCGTCGCCAGTATTATGTCCGTGAATGATTGAGACACGGACAGCAGGAGTTGAACAAAACAAGTCTTTACTGCTGGAAGTCAATAGTGAAACTGAAAACAACAGAGGCTCACTAGTGCCTTTTATACAGGGGTGGTCACTGCCGGTACTGCAGTCTGAGACCAGTTATTCTCTTAAAGGTACATACACAACAATGACGTCATGACATCAGAGGGGAGAGGCGTTCCCCCTCAGTCCTCGTGGAACCAGTTGGTGTACAGACCTGTATAGAGTTTCTCCTGCGTTTTTGTTTGTAACTTTTACTAGTGCATTAAACCACGTTTGGTTAACTGTTAGTTTCAGTCTCAGTACTTTCGTTAGGAGTTCAAGCACTCCTACATTGGTGACCCCGAATCCTCGCGGACGTTCTTCGCGGCGGAAACGGAACGCAGGGCCATGATGGAAGCCAACGCAGTGGCTTTGAAGCTCCCCCAATTTTGGGAACAACAGGCGGCCTCCTGGTTCGTACAAGCGGAGGCGCATTTCGAGCTCCGCAACGTCGTGCAGGATCAGACCCGTTATCTTTACGTGGTCTCCGCACTCGACAGCGTCGAGGATCATCAGCCTACTGGAGAACCCCCCGGCCACCAACAAGTGTGTCGCCATTAAGGCACGGCTAATACAGGATTTCTCCGCACATTTGGCGGGGAATTCGATCTTCTCCAAAGTCGACCTCGTCCGTGGGTACCGGTGCATCCCCAGGACGTCCAAAAGACAGCGGTCATCACCCCTTTTGGCCTGTTTCAGTTCCTCCGCATGCCTTTCGGACTTAAAAACGCGGCGCAGGCATTCCAACGCCTAATGGATTCGGTGCTGCGGGATCTCAAATTTTTGTTCGTCTATCTGGATGACATACTGATCGCCAGCGCCACAAAGGAGGACCATCTCAAGCATCTGCACATTCTCTTTCGTCGCCTTCAGCAGCACGGCCTCATTGTCAACCCAGCCAAATGCCAGTTCGGCCTGCAGCAAATCGACTTCTTAGGCCACCGCATCACTTCAGAGGGGGCAATGCCGCTTCGGGCTAAGGTGGAGGTGATCGCCGCATTCCTGCGGCCGCAGTCCGTGAAGGCACTCCAGGAGTTCCTGGGTATGGTAAATTTTTACCATCGTTTTGTTCCCAGGGCTGCACAGCTCATGCGGCCGCTCTACGAGGCCCTCAGAGGGAAGCCGGGAAAGGAGCCCGCAGTTTGGACGCCGGAAATGGACCGCGCTTTCGGGGACACGAAGACCGCCCTCGCGAATGTGACAATGTTGGCACACCCCCTGCCAGGAGCCACCATCGCTCTCACGACTGACGCGTCGGACTACGCCATAGGGGCCGTCTAAGAGCAATGGGTCGACGGCACGTGGCAACCACTGGCGTTTTTTAGCCGCCAGCTGCGACGGCACGAACGCCAGTACAGTTCCTTTGACAGGGAGCTGTTGGCGTTGTTTTTGGCCATTCGCCATTTTCGTTTTCTGCTCGAAGGGTGCCACTTCACTGCGTTTGTCGACCACAAACCGCTGACATTCGCGATGGCCAAGACTGCCGAACCGTGGTCGGCTCGACAGCAGTGACAGCTTACATTTATTTCTGAATTTACCACCGACATCCGGCACGTGGCCGGCAAGGACAACGTGGTAGCGGATTGTCTTTCCCGCGCCACCGTCCAAGCCGTGCAGTTGGGGATCGATTGTGCGAGAATGGCGGCCGACCAAGCTGCCGACCCGGACACTCAAGCCTTTCGTTCTGACTCCGCCAGCCTTCAACCGAAGGATGTGCCGTTCCATTCGGCGGGCACCACTTTACTCTGTGACATCTCCTTGGGAGACCCCCGTCCGATTGTTCCGTCCACCTGGCGTCGGAAAGTTTTCGACGCCATACACGGACTTTCGCATCCTGGTGTGAGGGCATCGCAGAAGTTGCTAGCATCCAAATTCGTCTGGAGAGGGATGCGCAAGTACATCCGCGACTGGGCGAACACATGTGTGGTTTGTCAACGAGCCAAAGTACAACGACACATCAGGGCCCCCTTGGCCACCTTCGAGGTACCGGAACATCGGTTCGACCACGTCCACGTCGACCTTGTGGGGCCACTCCCGCCGTCGCAGGGTTTCACACACCTTCTGACAACGGTAGATCGCACCACGAGATGGCCAGAGGTGGTTCCCCTGACGTCTACCACCTCTGCAGATGTTGCTCGAGCCTTTATCTCGTCATGGGTAGCACGCTTTGGGGTTCCGATGGATATTTCGTCCGACCGCGCTCCACAATTCTCATCTGAGCTTTGGAACGCGGTGGCCTCAGCCTTAGGCACCAAACTCCATCGCACCACGGCCTACCACCCGCAGGCGAATGGGCTGTGTGAGCGTTTTAATTGTTCATTGAAGGCGTCGCTCAGGGCCAGCCTCCTGGGCGCGGCATGGGTCGATAAACTGCCTTGGGATATGCTGGGGTTGCACACGGCGCCAAAGGAGGACCTGCAGGCTTCGGCCGCGGAAATGGTTTACAGCCAGCCGCTCCGGGTACCAGGCGAATTCCTGCCGTCCCCTACACAGCCGTGGTCCGCAGCCACTCAGCGGGAAGCCCACCGGGAAGCGGCCCAGTGCTTCCGGCCAGTTCCGACGTCGCAACACGGTTTTCCTGCCTCCCACATTCCAGTGGAGTAGATGAAGGCCAAATTCGTGTTCGTTCGTCAGGACGCCCATCGCAGCCCACTCCAGCCTCCGTATACGGGTCCTTTCCGGGTTTTACAGACAGGGGCTAAGACTTTTTTGGTCGACCTCGGGGGCAGGCCATTCCACATCTCCTTCGATCGCCTCAAGCCCGCGCACTTGGACCTTGAACAGCCAATCGAGCCCGCTCAGCCACCGCGTAGGGGTCGACCGCCGGCTGCTGCCGCACCTGACCAGGCTGCTATCCCCGCCAGCTCACCAGCTGCTCAGCGTTTTCCTCTCCGGAATTTAGGAGTCGTTCAAACAGGCTTGTCCGACCTCCTCTACGATTGACTTTCCTTATTAAAGACAATTCTGGGGGGGGCGTATGTGGCAAAGCCACCAAGAGACTCTTGCAGTAGTGTATATAATTGCCTTTAACAGGAGCTTGTTACCTTTAAGTGTTTGCTCTGTATAGACAGCGCGGGTTCGGTAAAATGGCGATCCAGCGCGATGATGTCATCATGCAGGTCACGTGACGTTCCCAACAGCGGGAAACGTGATGACGTCATGACGTCAGAGGGGAGAGGTGTTCCCCCTCAGTCCTCGTGGAACCAGTTGGTGTACAGACCTGTATAGAGTTTCTCCTGCGTTTTTGTTTGTAACTTTTACTAGTGCATTAAACCACGTTTGGTTAACTGCTAGTTTCAGTCTCAGTACTTTCGTTAGGAGTTCAAGCACTCCTACAATTGGATAAATACTTGGAAGGGGAAAAACTGCAGGGCTATGGGGAAAGTGCGGGGGAGTGGGACTAATTGGATAGCTTTTTCCTAGATGCCGGCACAGGCATGATGGGCTGAATGACCTGAATGCTGTATGATTCTATGATTATTTCTTTTAACTTTTTCCACTTCTATGGCAGTTATTAACTTTCTGATACTAATGTACTGTAGATATTTCCAAATGTCAAAGGTACGGTAGCATATTGGTTAGGGTACTGGACTAGTAATCCGGAGGCCTGGACTAATGATCCGGAAACATGAGTTCAAATCCCACGGCAGCTAGGGAATTTAAATTCAGTTAATGAAATAAATCTGGAATAGAAAGCTAGTATCAGTAATGGTGATCATGAAACTACCAGATTGTTGTAAAAACCCATCTGGTTCACTAATGTCCTTTAGGGAAAGAAATCTGCTGTCCCGGTCTGGCCTACATGTGACTCCAGACCCACAGCAACGTGGTCGACTCTTAACTGCCTTCTGAAATGGCCAAGCGAGCCACTCAGTTGTATAAGGCGGATCACCACCACCTTCTCAAGGACAATTATGGATGGGCAATAAATGCTGGCCTTGCCTGCGACACCCACATCCAGTGAATGAATGAAAAAAATGTTGCAGCACTGAAGGAGAAGAGCATGTTCCAATCAGTAGTTCACTCCATCACTAGTGTTGTGATATTTAAATGTAAATTCTCTTTCTCAAGTTCAGTGTGAGTGCGCACGCACGAGGGTCTGTGTGGGTTAGACACCTGTTGAACTATTTGTTCAGTGTCCTACAAACTTAGAATTTGATAATGGAAAAAGTTATGCCTACATTTATAATGGAAACTACAGATAAGAGATTTTATAAACAAGTTAAAAGTGCATTTAGAAAAGCAGAGACCTGGAAAAAAAGCACAGCAGCTGAGGAAATGCATAATAGTAAAAAATTATTTCAGTCCTACGACAGCCAGAGGGCAGTCAGAAGAGGTGAAAGCTATTAAAGATGCAAATGAATTGTAACGGAGAATGAGCACAAAATAGTAAATATTATGAATAAATACTTCCCCATAAAATTCACAAGGAAGACATGAACATGTCCTTTTCAAACAAAAATATCCCAAGTAAAATCAATGGCTTTGTTATAAATGTGATGGAAGTCCTAGACAGACTAATCGGGCTCAAAACAAATTAATCCCCAGGGATAGATGGTATTTAGCCTGGAGTATTAAAAGGAACTAAAGAAGAGACTTGCGAAGCACTGATAATCATTATGAGGGAGTCATTAAACACTGGGGAGATACTAGAAGATTGGAAACAAGCTAATGTGGTACTCATATTCAAAAAGGGTGATAAAACAGTTATTCAAAGATAGACCCATTAGTCTTACTTCAATTCCATGCAAAATAATGGAATCAATTATCAAGAGTAATTAGATTGGGAAAGATTGGGAATAGATTGGGAAAAGGGGAAGTGCAACGTGACCTGGGTGTCCTTGTGCACCAGTCGCTGAAGGTAAGCCTGCAGGTGCAGCAGACGGTTAAGAAGGCAAATAGTACGTTGGCCTTCATAGCGAGAGGATTCGAGTACAGGAGCAAGGATGTCTTGCTGCAGTTGTACAGGGCCTTGGTGAGACCACACCTTGAGTATTGTGTGCAGTTTTGGTCGCCTTATCTGAGGGAGGATGTTCTTGCCATGAGGGAGTGCAGCGAAGATTCACCAGGCTGATACCTGAGATGGCAGGAATGACATATGAGGAGAGATTGGGTCGATTAGGCTTATATTCACTGGAGTTTAGAAGAATAAGAGGGGATCTCATTGAAACTTATAAAATTCTAACAGGGCTAGACAGACTAGATGCAGGAACAATGTTCCCGATTGGGGGGGGGGGGGGGGAAGAGTCCAGAACCAGGGGTCACAATCTAAGTATAAAGGGTAAGCCATTTAGGACTGAGATGAGGAGGAATTTCTTCACCCAGAAAGTGGTGAACCTGTGGAATTCTCTACCACAGAAAACAGTTGCGGCCAATTCATTAAATATGTTCAAGAAGGAGTTAGATATATTTCTTAAGGCTAAAGGGATCAAGGGATATGGGGAGAAAGCAAGGACAGGGTACTGAATTTGGATGATCAGCCATGATCTCATTAAATGGCGGAACAGGCTCGAGGGGCCGAATGGCCTACTCCTGCTCCTATCTTTTATGTTTCTATGTAACCTTGAGGACCATCAGTATGATAACAATCTAGTAAATTGCAGTAAATATCGATTCAGAAGGGGAAGATCCTGCCTGACCAATCTCCTCAACATGTTTGAGTTAGTAACAAACCAAGTGGTAAGCCGTATAACGTGGTTTAGCCATTCACCGCCAGGGCTGGCTGGACCACAGAGCATTATACAGACCTGCATGTGATGAAATATTCCATTCATCACTCATCAGTATTTCTCTGCCTGTGACTGTGGTTGGTTTCAGTTTCATTTCCATTGTATTGTACTGTGTGTAGGGCTCCGCCCATACCTGGCTCCTATGTAAGCTGGCCCAGCCTGCAGCACATCCAGTACGGCAGACCTCTGGATGGAAGATACATTCTCCTCTGTGTGTTACCTTCTAAGCCAATAAAAGCCTTGTTTTGTTTCGCTAACATCGAGTCTCGGATTTATTGAGGCACATCAATTTTATTGACTTAATTTTCAACACAATGGATCAACTCTTGAAACCCGAATGTTTGGATTTGGACCAGCATGCTTCGGACGCATCGGCACGCTTCGGACACTGGTTTATGTGTATGGAATTCTTCCTGGACAATTCCGCAGCCGTCAAAGACACTACGGACGCTGCGAGTATGAAACTCGGAATTGGGTAAGCCACCGGGTTTACCCCCTCATCCAAGACGCCGACACGTACCCGGCCGCCTGCGACATCTTAAAGGCGCATTACCAGCAGCCTACGAATGAGGTGTATGCTAGGCACCTGCTCGCTACTCGCGCACAGCGACCTGGGGAATCGGTGGAGGAGTTCCTAGGCACCCTGAAAACGCTTGGCAAAGACTGCAAGTGCCAAGATGTAAAAGCCGCAGCGTACACTGACGAGCTTGTTCGCGATGCCTTTATCACAGGCCTCAGCTCCACTTACATCCGGCAGAGACTGCTGGAAAAAACGGGATTGGACCTGAAACAGGCTGCGGACACAGCACGATCCCTGGATGTGGCCCAGAGAAACTCGGACGCCTACTCTTCAGCCCGCGCCGTCCACGCCGCCACATGTGCACCAAGGGCGCCGCCATCTTGGAAGGCACCTTCCCCGCCCGGCAGCCCGACACCGTCGGGGCCCCGCTCTCCCCCCAGAAGCCCTACGACAGCCGCGACGCGTCGGGGACCCAACTGCTACTTCTGCGGGCAGCCGAAGCACACCAGAAACCTGTGCCCGGCGAAAGGCACCACCTGCTTTAAGTGCGGTAAGAAGGGGCACTTCGGGAAGGTGTGCAGAGGGAACCCCGCCGGAAAACCCGCCACCGCCGCGTGTGCGCCGTGGGAGCGGCCATCTTGGACGCCATCTTGCCCGACCTCGTGGGGTCCGCCATCTTGTGAGCAGACAGCGTGGACGCCATCTTGTCTCGATCAGGGCCCTACAGTGGCATCGGTCACAGTGGACCAGACCAGGCCGCACCCGCTATCCAAATCAATGGTGGACATCGAGGTAAACGGGTGCAGGGTTAAATGTTTAATTGACAGTGGAAGCACGGAGAGTTTTATCCACCCTGAACTGGTACAACAACTCTCCCTAAAGGTGGTCCCTACTCGTGGTACCATCTCCATGGCTGATAAAACCCAGACATCGACCATTATGGGTTACTGCACGGTACAATTGTCCGTTAACGGAACTGTATACGATAATTTTAAAGTATTAATCATGAAGAATCTATGTGCGAGCGTGATCTTGGGCCTGGATTTCCAGTGCTACCACCAAAGCATCACGCTCAATTACGGTGGGTCCCAGCCGCCCCTCACAGTGTGCGGTCTGGCTACCCTGAAGGTAAAGCCGCCTTCGCTATTCGCGAACCTTACCCCTAACTGCCGGCCAATAGCAACCAAAAGCAGGAGGTACAGCTGGGAGGACAGGCGGTTTATTGCGACCGAGGTAGACAGGCTCCTGAAAGAGCGCATTATTGAACGCAGCAATAGCCCGTGGCGCGCCCAAGTGGTGGTGGTAAGGGGTAGCGAGAAGAAACGGATGGTGATCGACTATAGCCAAACGATCAACAGGTACACCCAACTAGACGCCTACCCGCTACCCCGCATATCAGAAATGGTGAACCAAATCGCCCAATACCGGGTGTTCTCCACCATCGACCTCAAGTCAGCGTACCACCAGCTCCCTATCAGACCAGAGGACCGCCCGTACACCGCCTTCGAGGCGAACGGACGCCTCTACCAATTCCTCAGAGTCCCCTTTGGGGTGACGAATGGGGTCTCGGTCTTCCAGAGGGAGATGGACCGCATGGTCGATGACCACCACTTGCAGGCAACCTTCCCCTACCTCGACAACGTCACCATCTGCGGTCACAACCAGCAGGATCACGACTCGAACCTCGAGAGGTTCCTGAAAACCGCACAAAAACTCAACCTCACCTACAACGAGGACAAGTGCGTTTACAACACCACGCGCCTCTGCATACTAGGCAGCGTGGTGGAGAATGGGGAAACCGGACCAGACCCCGACCGATTGCGCCCCCTACGGGAGCTGCCCCTGCCCAACACTCCCAAAGCCCTGAAAAGATGCCTGGGGTTATTTTCTTATTATTCCCAATGGGTCCCCAACTACTCTGACAAAGCCCGCCCCCTCTTGAAAGCATCCTCTTTTCCGCTCTCTGCTGAGGCCCATGCCGCCTTCAAAAGCATTAAGCAGGATATTGAGCGGGCCACGCTACAGGCAGTGGACAAGAACACTCCCTTTCAAGTGGAAAGTGATGCGTCTGACTTTGCCTTGGCAGCCACCCTCAACCAGGCGGGGCGGCCCGTAGCTTTCTTCTCGAGGACCCTCCAAGGGCCCGAGATCAGACACTCCTCTGTAGAAAAGGAGGCCCAAGCCATCGTGGAGGCAGTGCGCCACTGGCGCCACTACCTAGCCGGCAAACGCTTCACCCTACTTACCGACCAGCGGTCGGTAGCGTTTATGTTCAACAATAAACAGAGGGGGAAGATTAAAAATGATAAGATTCTTAGGTGGCGGATCGAGCTCTCCACCTTCGATTATGACATCATTTACCGGCCAGGGGCCCTTAACGAATCCCCCGACGCCCTCTCACGAGGGATGTGTGCCAGCGCCACCGGGGATCGGCTACAGACCCTCCACAATGACCTCTGCCACCCAGGGGTCACGCGGCTGTTCCACTTCATAAAGTCCCGCAACTTACCCTACTCGATTGAGGAAGTTCGGTCCCTGACCAGGAACTGTCGCACTTGCGCTGAGTGCAAGCCTCGGTTCTACCGCCCAGATAGAGCCCACTTAATCAAAGCTACACGGCCCTTTGAGCGGCTCAGCTTAGATTTCAAGGGCCCCCTCCCGTCCGTCGACCGCAATGTTTACTTCCTGAACATTGTGGACGAATACTCCCGGTTCCCATTCGCCTTCCCCTGCCCAGGCATGACCAGCGCCACGGTCATTAAATGCCTCAACAGCTTGTTCTGCCTGTTCGGTATGCCGAGCTACATCCATACGGATAGGGGGGCGTCCTTCATGAGTGAAGAGCTACGCCAGTACATGCTGTCCAGGGGGATCGCCACGAGCCGTACCACCAGCTACAACCCCCGGGGTAACGGTCAAGTGGAGCGAGAGAACGGGACAGTATGGAAAGCAGTCACTCTAGCTCTAAGGACCAAAGGCCTCCCTATCTCCCGCTGGCAGGAAGTCCTCCCAGATGTGCTCCATTCGATACGGTCGCTATTGTGTACTGCCACTAATGCCACGCCTCATGAGCGAATGTTTGTCTTTCCCCGGAAATCCACCTCAGGCGTATCCATGCCGTCATGGCTCTCCACCCCAGGTCCGGTATTCGTGCGAAGGCATGTGAGGGGCCACAAGACGGACCCTCTCGTGGAGTCAGTGCACCTACTCCATGCCAACCCCCAATACGCGTATGTCCGGCACGCCGACGGAAGGGAGGACACAGTGTCCATAAAAGACGTCGCCCCAGCCAGTAACGACAACAACCACGACAACAGCAGCAACAACCACAGCAACTCTTACCCACCCACTACTCTTTCATCACCCCCGGAAGAACATCGACCAACGGTACCCCCACCAACTACCCCTTCAACAACCCTGGCGGCACCCCCGGCAGAGACCCAGGAGGCCACCGGGGACACCCAGCCGACACCCGCGGCACCACAACAGCCACGTCGGTCGCAGAGGACTATCAAACCCCCGAACAGACTAAATCTATAGAAGGGGTGAATGTGATGAAATATTCCATTCATCACTCATCAGTATTTCTCTGCCTGTGACTGTGGTTGGTTTCAGTTTCATTTCCATTGTATTGTACTGTGTGTAGGGCTCCGCCCATACCTGGCTCCTATGTAAGCTGGCCCAGCCTGCAGCACATCCAGTACGGCAGACCTCTGGATGGAAGATACATTCTCCTCTGTGTGTTACCTTCTAAGCCAATAAAAGCCTTGTTTTGTTTCGCTAACATCGAGTCTCGGATTTATTGAGGCACATCACTGCACTCGTCTGCCAAAATTACCAACTATTCCAAAATCATTCTGGAATGCAAAGATAAACCCCAGCTTCTATTCTCTACTGCTATCTGTTTTCTTAAACCCTTCTCCCCTGTCTCCTCTACCCTCACCTCTGACAATAAGTGTGAGGAGCTCATGGAATTCTTTGTCTCTAAGATTGAGACCATCCGTTCAGCTGCCTCTGCCTTCTGTCCCTTCCTTCAACTAGCCTACCGGGCCAAACATCCTCCAAGGTTCCCCCTGCCCTAGCCCTAAACTCACATCTTTCTCTAGTTTCTCTCTGCTCTCTCGGCACTCATCTTGTCCACGAGATCCACTTCCTGCTTCCTCAACCCTATTTCCACCAAACTGCTGACCACCTAACTTCCTTTTTGGTTCCATGTTAGCTGACATTGTTAACGGTTCTTTCTCCTCAGGTACTGTCCCCCTCCAACTCAAATCTGCCGTCATCACCCCTCTCTCAAAAAAACAACCCTTGACCCCTCCGTCCTTGCAAACTACCGCCCCATCTCCAAACTCACTTTCCTCTCCAAAGTCCTTGAACGTGTTGTCGCCTCCCCTGTTCTAGACTTGACTCTTCGAATGCACTCCTAGCTGGCCTCCCACGTTCTTCCCTACGTAAACCTGAGGTCATGCAAAACTTGTCGGCCCATGTCCTAACTCGCACAAACTCCCGTTCACCCATCATCCCTGTGCTCGCTGACCTACATTGGCTCCCGGTTAAGCAACGACTCAATTTCAAAATTCTCATCCTTGTTTTCAAATCCCTCCATGGCCTCGCCCCTCCCTATCTCTGTAATCTCCTTCAGCCCCACACCCACCCCGAGATATCTGCACTCCTCTAATTCTGCCCTCTTGAGCATCCCTGATTATAATCGCTCAACCTTTGGTGGCTGTGCCTTCTGCTGCCTAGGCCCTAAGCTCTGGAATTCCCTGCCTAAACCTCTCTGCCTCTCTTTCCTCCTTTAAGACGCTCCTTAAAACCTACCTCTTTGACCAAGCTTTTGGTCATCTGCCCTAATTTCTCCTTATGTGGCTCAGTGTTAAATTTGTTGTCTTATAATACTCCTGTGAAGTGCCTTGGGATGTTTTACTACGTTAAAGGCGCTATATAAATACAGTACAAGTTGTTGTTGCTGTTGGTGTACGTTGTTTTCCAAAAGGCTTTGGACAAAGTTCCACACAAAAGGAATTTTCACTATTTGCCAATGTTTTCTTAAATTCAGTATATAGGTTGAGCAGTATAAAAAATTCTATACTTAGCTACTACTGGTACCATTTTTAATTAAGATTTGCAACGATAGCTTAAATCATCCTCAACCAATTCCAGTCATCAAATGCCGGGCCTCCTTAGGGGAAATCAGAGGATGAGGTTTCTTTCTTCTGTCTAACGCAACAGTATTATTCGTGGTGACCTGCCTGCCCCAAGTTACTCAAAGCTCTGAAGATTCAGTGTAAATTCTTGGAATGGATAAGAATCTGGCTGAAGGATTGGAAACAGTGAGTACTTGTTAGAAGAGATGATGTGGAGATGCCGGTGTTGGACTGGGGTGGACAAATGTAGGAAGTCACACAACACCAGGTTATAGTCCAACAGCTTTATTTGAAATCACAAGCTTTCGGAGCGCTGCTCCTTCATCACCTGACGAAGGAGCAGCGCTCCGAAAGCTTGTGATTTCAAATAAAGCTGTTGGACTATAACCTGGTGTTGTGTGACTTCCTACATTTGTTAGAAGAGATCATAAATTCACACAGCATGGAAGGAGACCATTCAGCCCTTCGCGCATGTGCCAGCTCTTTGAAAAGCTGTCCAATTAGTCCCAGTCCCCTGCTCTTTTCCCATAGCCCTGCAAATTTCCCCCCTTCCAGTATTTATCCTATTCTAAGTTATGGCAGAGTGAAGGGAAGTATTGAGTGAAATGCCTCAGGACTCAATGCTGGGACCACGACTGTTTCTAATTTATATAAATGACCTGGATTCAGAAACTCAATGCAAAGTGATTACACTTACAGATCATGCTTATCTGGGAGGGGCACTGGAACAGGAAGAGGCAGCTCAGAAATTACAGAATGAGTTGGACAAGATAAATAAGTGGGCAAAACCATGGCGTTGAAATAGCTAAAGATGAAGCTGAAAGGAACCTAGGAGTCTTAGTAGACTCGACGCTAAACATCTCCAACCAATGCAGAACAACAATCAACAAAGCCAACTACATAGCTAAATAGTAGAATACAATTCAGAGGTGATAATATTCAAAATTTAACAATCAAAACTCTGGTCAGGCTGCATCTTAACATCAAGTAAACCAAAGAAATCATTGTGGACTTCAGGAAGTCTAAAGACGGAAGTCACACCCCCATCCACATCAATGGGGCTGTGGTGGAAAGGGTGGACAGCTTTAAGTTCCTCGGAGTCCACACCACTTCGATTTGATCTTCAATACTGCATCCAGTTCTGATCGCTAAGAAACATGAGAGACATTGAAGCACTGGAAGCAATGCAAAAAAGAGCCACAAGGCTAATCCCCAGTGTCAGGGGAATGAGTTACGAAAAACCTGGTTTTCAGCCTGGAAAGGAAGCATCTGAGAGTTGATCTTATATACAAGATTGTTAACAGTATAGGAAAAAAGTGAATTTGGACTATTACTTTAAATTAAACTGCAAGAGTAGAACTAGGGGATACAAGTAGAGAAGGGTATGTTTTGGGCAGATATCAGGAAATTCTCCACACAAAGAGTGATCAACATGTGGAATAAACTCCTAGATAGACTAATGGAGGGAGAAACCCTGGAATCATTTAAGAAACAATTGGACACTACAATTGGGGAGGGGGTGTGTTTTGGTCTCTTTGGATGGATGAATTAAATGGACCAAATAGCCTTCCTCATCCATAATTATTCTCTGAAGTAAACTTGTTACGCTGTAATTACACCTTCCCATTACTTGTGACACTGCAGCACCTCCACTGGCAGGAGAGCATCATGCTGTAATTACAGTCTCCTGCCAGTGAAGTGCTGTAGCGCCACAAGTGGCATGGAGATGCAATTACACCATGACATGTTTACATGGGCAATTTTCTTTACAAATATGGACACAGAAAACAATAATGGAAATATAAAAACAAGAATAGAATGTATGACTTTAAAATGGGGAATGAATTATGTCTGTACACCCTGGTTCAACTGTCCTCCTCCATCTAACGCCACTTCATCTGAAGACTACACTTCATCTTGACTTCCCTTGTACTAATGCCATGGGAAATCGAATAGTAGTATTATAATCTTTTCAGGATCAGTGGATGTAATATTTTCACCTTGTGTCAATCATGTGATATACTATGTCAGTAAATTTGTTGCATTATTGTGATGGATGAACCCTTGTTGCATTTAGTCCGCAGCAGGACCGATGTATAAATCAGAAACTGTAAAACAGGTTATGGACTACACATGAGCATAGTCACAGGACATTTAGTAGTTCTAATAAGAAAGATTTGTGATTTCAATGGAGTTTAGTGGAATAAAGCCATAGGATCAAGGTAGAAGAAAATGGTATATGTCTGAGCAGGTGATAAATATGGGCCTAAATGCTTAAGTGAATAAGGTGGGCTGAATGGCCTTGTGCTTATTGTTAAGTCTGTGGGTTGTATTATAAATAATCACAGACTCCACTGTTAACAAAATAAAACACGTCTTTACTATTCAGAGGCTCGGGCGATTCCGCCCCAGTTAACGCATCACAACCCCTATATACTGGTGTGGTCACTATCGGTATTACAGTATACATGAGCCAATAGATAGTGCCACCCTAAAGTAGTGCTCTTAAAGGCGAACGGTTACATTCTATAGTTCCCTTAAAGGTAAACGGTTACATACACAACACTCCTCCCTTCCTAGCTTATTACTTACAGAATCCCGTTAAACATACAATCTTCAACTTTATATAAACAGTTTGCAGATATACTCTCGATGGAGTCAACATCATATAACAATTTACAGATATACTCTCAATGGAGTCAACGTCATATAACAGTTTACAAACATACTCTCAGTGGAATCAGTTTACAGGTTCAGTCTCTGTGGGAACAGTTCATAAATTCAGTCTCTGGTATTAATTCGTTCCAGACAGCATCCTCCATAGCCTTTTTTTTTTTTTTTTTTTAACAGCTTGTTCTTTCGTCCTGTTGAACCAGCAGTGCGGACTTATACAACCCACTGGCTGTCTTGATAATGTCCCTGGATTTTTTTTACAAATTTAGCACCTTTCGTAGTGTTCGGACTGAGGTAGTAGAAGTAATAATATTTTAAACAGTTATTATTTTCTGCTTCTTCTTTTTCTTTTCTGCCTTTTTGAAACTCTCCGAGCTCTTTTCCCGGCTGCCATCTGTAGCGCCACCAACTCTCTATGTTCCTTAGACCTTAAGTGCTTCCTCAGGATTTCAGCACTTTGGGAGTTCCCATCACAATTTGGGCAGACCACATCCTCATAACATTCGGTGTCACTCAACAGGTCAAAACCCTTCTTCAAGCAATCATATTCATCCTGCTCTTCCTCGGATGTCTGCCCTTCCTTCCCTCCTGGCCTCATTTGTGCGTTCAATCCTTTCCCTTCCTTCAGGGATTTCGTTATCAGGCTATTTAATCCTTCTACTGAAGTAGCTGTTTCCCCATTCTCCTGTTCCCCTGGACGTAATTCAGCGTACTCCTCCATTTCATCCATCATTTTCTCCAATGCTTTCATCTTCTCTTCCTCTTGTACTTTGGCTTCCAGTGCTTGGAGAAGTTGCGCCTCGATGCTCTCTAGCTCATGTTCAGGGCCCATTCCCAGTTGAAACTGTTCTTCAAGTCGGTCAACCTCGGTAATTGCCGCCTCATATTTGTCTTGGGCTTCCTTCCATATTTTTATGAGTTCTGCCATGTCTTTCACCTCTACATCCTCATCTATGTATGGAACTTCTACCGATGAGTCTGTCTTGGCCCTGAGCTCCTCAAGAATTTCCTGCAGCCTTTGGACTTCTTGCTCATGTTCAACCTTTAGTTGCTCATATACTTCCAACGAAACTAGCTTTTCGGAGGTTGCTGAGTTAACCCCCTCCAGAATTGTAGTCTGGGCCTGTTCATACTGTTTTTTCAACTTCTCGCACTCTGCTTGTAAGGAGTCGTAGAGAAGAACTGGAATAAAATCCTGGCTTCCTGAAGATTCCTCTTCATTTGTTTCTTTCGCAATTTCCTGTTGGAGTTCAGCCAAGGCTGCTATGCTATCTGCCTCTCGAAGTCTCACTGCCATCAACTCTTCTTTATTCTTGCAGTCCATCTCAGCCATTTCCCGTTTACTTTCATTTAACTGAGTGAGTAGTCCCTTATTTTGGGCTGAGAGATATTGCACCTTCTCATGTAGACCCTTGCACTCCTTCTCTGCTTGACATAGCTGATTACCGCTGATTTGGTTCTGCGTTTCAAGTTCCAACATCCTTTGCTTAGCTTCTTTCAGTTTCGCCCCTATAAGCTCCTCTTGCAACATGGCCACATTATTCTCATCAGGTAAAGAAGCGTTTCTCTTTTCCATGTCCAAGATTTGTTTCTGCATCTCCTTAAGAGCACCCTGTGATTCAACTTCTCTTAACTTTGCCTGCACTAGCTCCGTCTCTAATTGCAGAACAAAATCCTCAGTGCAGCGTGATTTGCCCTTCTGCTGTATCTCTAGATCATGCAAATATTCTAACCCCTGAACATCATCAGGGAGATGTGATCGGTAATTGGTCACGATGGCTCTATGGTCGCTCTCTGCTTGAGCCAGTAGGTTCTGTTGTCTTTCCAGACTCTCCCATTCGGTGTCATAGAACTTTTTCATTGTTTTCATCTCTTGTACGAGGCGGTAACTTAATTGTTCTAATTGTTGTTGTACTTTGAAATAGCGTTGAGTTCGAGCCCGGTGTTCCTCCGTAATGCATATGTCTGTAGCTTGAACAGACTCAGAATTCTCTGTCTTTATGCACGCCATCGATTTTCCAACCTTAGTCCGTGAGTTAATGTTAACCTTGTTTTTCATACATAAGCTGGACTTATCGTCTTCCGGCTCAGAGTCTGAGCTGCTTGTCTGCACCGAGTCCTCACTCGTCATTGCTTGTCGGTAGTGCCATTCCATGTCTATTTTCTTGATCCACTCCCGTCCTAGAAGTGGTGGTCCTCCCTCAGGTAGTACGTACAAATTCATTCTTGGGTGTACTTTACCCCTATCTCTCACCTTGACTCTTATTTTCCCCATGGGGTATACGCGATGCCCCGTGTATGTCTGTAATACGAACTTGGTATTTCTTAAGGGTATGTGAGAGAATAGTCGGTGGTAGTCCTTTTGGTTGATGACTGATACAGCTGATCCCGTGTCCAGCTCCATTCGTACTTGGACTCCAGCTATTTTTAGTGTGACCCAGATCGTCTGTAGATCAGTTACTTTACCCACATTGTGGATTCTCAGACTATCCAACTCCTGGCTGTTTGGGTCTGAGTCTGAATTTTGTTCGTCTGAACTCTTTTCAGCCACCTGATGCACCTTGTTGTACTTTTCTTGTGGTGGTGGCTTCCTTTGTTTGTTGGTCTTCTTTCTGGACCTGCATACCTTCGCGATGTGACCCAGTTTGCCACATTTCCTGCACTCTTGATTCTTAAACCAGCACTGATTCTGGTCGTGCGTTGTCTTTCCACAACGGTAGCATTTGGAAATGCTTGCAGTAATTTGATCCTTCAGCACTGCTACGATCTCTTCGAAGGTCTGGTCCACTGGTTTAACTGGTGCTATTAGATGTTTCAAGAGCCCGTATGTTTTTGCTCCCATCGAATTTAACAAAGTTATTGCCTTGGCGTATATGGCTACGCAATATATTCCTATGCGTTCCCCATACGTGGCCCTGTCTTCTATTTCAGCATTAAAATCATTAATATTTCCTCGCTTAGGCATCTTCTTCTCTTTCCGAGAACAGCACAAGTATTTCTTTACTTATTATTAATTTTCTTCTCTTCTTGAGAACACCACAAGTATTGCTTTACTTATTTCTTGTTTCTGAAAATTCTAATTAATTTTCTTCTCTCTTCTTGAGAACACCACAAGTATTGCTGTACTTATACTTATTTTCCCTCTCTTCTTGAGAACACACCAGCCTTTCTGAAAAATCTTATTACTTTCCTGAAATTCTTAATAATTTCCAAGATGGCAGTTTCCCGCTTCTTCCTTCTTCTTCAGCGGTTTCCCCGCGAAAAATGGCGGCTTTCCCGCGCTTCTCGCTCTCCCCGCCCACTTCGATGGCGGTTTTCCCGCGCTTCTCGGCGCTCTCCGCCCACTTCAATGGCGGTTATCACCCGTTCCCCGACGCTGACTTTCAGGCCGAGTGCGGGCCTTATCAGCGGATGCGATCGATGGCCCAGCTGCGCCTCGCACTTGAAAGCGGCCCCCGGCCTCTGGCTCACCCGCTCGCGCGGCTCTTGCTCGCTCCCTCCCGGGCTCTGGCTTACCCGCTCGCGCGTTTCACCGCGGCTCTTATCAGGGATTGCGATCGCCCTGTCTTTGCAGCCAACGCTGCGGCTTACCCACGAGGTTATGGAGGCTTCAGGGTCCTAATGCCTGTCGCTTCCAGCCTGTCGGTTCCAGACTGGTGAGGATTGAAACCTCTCTTCAACGTCCTGTCTTCGGACGAAGCCGCCGTGGAACAACTGCCGCAGGGTTCGAATCCTGACTCGTCGCCAATGTTAAGTCTGTGGGTTGTATTATAAATAATCACAGACTCCACTGTTAACAAAATAAAACACGTCTTTACTATTCAGAGGCTCGGGCGATTCCGCCCCAGTTAACGCATCACAACCCCTATATACTGGTGTGGTCACTATCGGTATTACAGTATACATGAGCCAATAGATAGTGCCACCCTAAAGTAGTGCTCTTAAAGGCGAACGGTTACATTCTATAGTTCCCTTAAAGGTAAACGGTTACATACACAACACTTATATTCTCATCAAAAAATGGCAAAAGATCACAAACTACTGTTTTGTTGGCGAGGGAAATCAGATATGAACTAAATTATTTACTCGCTGCTTATACTTACAAAAAATAGCAACACTTAGGCTATTTCTCTTAACCCTTTATAACTTTCTGTGATACTTGTGCACTTAACCTGGAAGTTAGACAAGAAAAAAATTGAGTATGAAACATTCAGAATTTGAATTTGCTGCTTAAAAAAAAATCAGATCTAATGAAGTTGGACTATTACAAAATCTTAGAACAATTAGTCATTTAACTGATAATTCCCATCTAAAACATGCTCTGAGCAACTTATTTGCAGTGGATTAGGTTATAAGGGAAGAAACATAGAAAACTTAGAAAAATAGGAGCAGGAGTAGGCCATTCGGCCCTTCGAGCCTGCTCCGCCATTCAATATGATCATGGCTGATCCTTTATCTCAATACCGTGTTCCTGCTCTCTTCCCATACCCCTTGATGTCTTTTGTGTCTAGAAATCTATCTATCTATCTTCTTAAATATATTCAGTGACTTGGCCTCCACAGCCTTCTGGTAACAGTTGCTTACAACCAGACTTTTAAAAAATGTATTCATTCACAGGATGCGGGCATCCCTGGCAATGTCAGCATTTATTGGCCATCCCTAATTGCCCTCGAGAAGGCGGTGGTGAGCCGTCATCTTGAACTGCTGTAGTTCATGTGGTGAAGGTACTCCCACAGTGCTGTTAGGTAGGGAATTCCAGGATTTTGACCCAGCGACGATGAAGGAACAGCAATGTATTTCCAAGTCAGGTCAGTGTGTGACTTGTAGGGGAACTTGGAGGTGGTGGCGTTCCCAGGTGGTAGAGGTCGTAGGTTTGGGAGGTGCTGCCGAAGAAGCCTTGGTGAGTTGCTGCAGTGCGTCTTGTACACACTGCAGCCATGGTACGCCGGTGGTGGAGGGAGTACATAAGAACATAAGAACATAAGAAATAGGAGCAGGAGTAGGCCAATCGGCCCCTCAAGCCTGCTCCGCCATTCAATAAGATCATGGCTGATCTGATCCTAACCGCCAATCCACTATCACAGAACCATCTCCTGAATCTAACAGAATTAGACACACGAAATAGGAGCAGGATCAGGCTACACGGCCCCTGGGCCCGCTCCGCTACCCACAGGGCCATGACCGATCCGAACCTAGACTCATGTCCAAATTCCTGCCCGCTCCCCGTAACCTTTAATTTCCTTTACTTCTAGCAAACTGTCTATTTCTGTTTTAAATTTATGTAATGATGTAGCTTCTACAGCTTTTTGGGGCAGCATATTCCATGGACCTACCACCCTCTGAGTGAAGTAGTTCCTCCTCATCTCAGTTTTGAAAGAGCAGCCCCTTATTCTAAGACTATGCCCCCTAGTTCTAGTTTCACCCATCATCGGGAACATCTTCCCCGCATCCACCCGATCCAGCCCCTTCACAATCTTATATGTTTCAATAAGATCGCCTCTCATTCTTCTGAACTCCAATGAGTAGAGTCCCAATCTACTCAACCTCTCCTCATGTCCATCCCCTCATCCCCGGGATTAACCGAGTGAACCTTCTTTGTACTGACTCGAGAGCAAGTATGTCCTTTCTTAAGTATGGACACCAAAACTGTACGCAGTATTCCGGGTGCGGTCTCACCAATACCTTGTACAACTGAAGCAATACCTCCCTATTTTTATATTCTATCCCGCTAGCAATGAAAGCCAACATTCCATTGGCCTTCTTAGTCACTTGCTGCACCTGCATACTAACCTTTTGAGTTTCGTGCACCAGGACCCCCAGATCCCTTTGTACTTCAGTACTTTCCAGTTTCTTGCCATTAAGACAATAACTTGCTCTATGATTTTTCCTGCCAAAGTGCATAACCTCACACTTTCCAGTATTGTATCCCATCTGCCAAATCTCTGCCCACTTACTTAGCCTGTCTATGTCCCCTTGCAGGTTTTTTATGTCCTCCTCACTCACTACATTCCCTCCCATCTTAGTATCATCTGCAAACTTTGATATGTTACACTCGGTCCCCTCCTCCAAATCGTTAATATAGATTGTAAAGAGTTGGGGACCCAGCACTGACCCCTGCGGAACACCACTAGTTACTGATTGCCAGTCTGAGAATGAACCATTTATCCCAACTCTCTGCCTTCTGTTAGATAGCCAATCCTCTATCCATGCCAGAATATTACCCCCAATCCCGTGATTTTTTATCTTAAGCAATAATCTTTTGTGTGGCACCTTGTCAAATGCCTTTTGGAAGTCTAAATACACTACATCCACTGGTTCCCCTTTATCCACCCTATACCTTACTTCCTCAAAGAACTCCAGCAAATTTGTCAAACATGACTTCCCCTTCATAAAACCATGCTGACTTTGTCCTATTAAATTATGATTATCCAAATGTCCTGTTACTGTCTCCTTAATAATGGACTCCAAAATTTTACCTACCACAGATGTTAGGCTAACCGGTCTATAGTTTCCAGCCTTCTGTCTACTGCCCTTTTTAAATAAGGGTGTTACATTAGCAGTTTTCCAGTCTGCCGGGACCATTGCCGAGTCCAGGGAGTTTTGCAAAATTATTACCAATGCATCCACAATCCCTACCGCCACTTCCCTCAAGACCCTAGGATGTAAGCCATCAGGTCCAGGTGATTTATCCGCTTTGAGTCCCATTATTTTACCGAGTACCACTTCCTTAGTGATTTTGATCATGTTTAGCTCCTCCCCCCCTTTAGCCCCCTGTTTGTCCAGTGTTGGAATATTCTTAGTGTCTTCTACTGTAAAGACTGATGTAAAATATTCATTCAGTGTTTTTGCCATCTCCATATTTCCCACCATTAATTTCCCGGTCTCATCCTCTAAGGGACCAACATTTACTTTAGCCACCCTTTTTCTTTTGATATAACTATAAAAACTCTTACTATCTGTTTTTATATTTTTTGCTAATTTACTTTTATAATCTATCTTCCCTTTCTTAATCAATCTTTTTGTTATTTTTTGCTGTCTTTTAAAGTTTTCCCAATCCTCTATCCTCCCACTAGATTTGGCTACCTTATATGCCCTTGTTTTTAGTCGAATACTATCCTTAATTTCTTTACTTAGCCACGGATGGCTGTCTTTTCTTTTACACCCTTTTCTTCTCAGTGGAATATATTTTTTTTGGAAGTTGTAAAATAACTCCTTAAATGTACACCACTGATCATGTATCGTCTTACCCTTTAATCTATTTTCCCAATCCACTCTACTCAATTCCGCTCTCATACCTTCATAGTCTCCTTTATTCAAGATTAGCACGCTTATTTGAGATCCAACCTTCTCACCCTCTAATTGAATATGGAATTCAACCATGTTATGGTCACTCATTCCAAGGGGATCCTTTACTAGGACATTTTTAATTAATCCCGTCTCGTTACACAGGACCAGATCTAAGGTTGCTTGCCCCCTGGTCGGTTCAGTTACATACTGCTCAAGAAACCCATCCCTAATACACTCAATGAACTCATCCTCAAGGCAGCCCTGCCCAATTTGATTTGTCCAATTAATATGATAGTTAAAATCCCCCATAATTATAGATGTTCCCTTATTACAAGCCTCAAGTATTTCCTGATTGATACTCCGTCCAACAGAGTTGCCACTGTTCGGAGGCCTATAGACTACGCCCACTAGTGTTTTTTTCCCCTTATTATTCCTTACCTCCACCCAAACTGTTTCATTGTCCTGATCTTTTGACCCAATATCATTTCTCTGTATTACAGTGATTCCTTCCTTTATTAACATAGCCACCCCACCTCCCCTTCCTTCCTGCCTGTCCTTCCTGATCGTTAAATAACCTGGTATGTTTAATTCCCAGGCATTGTCACCCTGCAGCCATGTTTCTGTAATGGCCACAAGATCATACCCATATGAATGTTTAAGATGGTGGATGGGGTGCCAATCAAGTGGGCTGCTTTGTCTTGGATGGTGTCGAGCTTCTTGAGTGTTGTTGGAGCTGCACTCATCCAGGCAAGTGGAGAGTATTCCATCACGCTCATGACTTGTGCCTTGTAGATGGTGGAAAGGCTTTGGGGAGTCAGGAGGTGAGACACTTGCCGCAGAATACCTAGCCTCTGACCTGCTCTTGTAGCCACAGTATTTATGTGGCTGATACAGTTAAGTTTCTGGTCAATGGTGACCCGCCCCCCCAGGATATTGATGGTGGGGGATTCGGCTTTCGGTGGAAAGGCTTTGGGGAGTCAGGAGGTGGACAGGACACACCTGGGCAGTTCAGTTTTCTACTTTGTCGGGTAGATGCCAGATTGTAGCTGTAATGGAACAGCTTGGCTAGAAGCACGGCTAGTTCTGCAGCACCAGTCTTTAGCACAACAGCCAGGGTGTTGTCAGGGCCCATAGCCTTTGCTCTATCCAGTGTGCTCAGCCGTTTCTTGAGATCACGTGGAGTGAATCTAATTGGCTGAAGACTGGTTTCTGTGATGGTGGGTGTAGTGTATGTGCCTTTAAGAGCCCCATGTGTACTGTAATGCCGGTAATGGCCACTCGGCTATATAAGCCTGAGTATTGTGTTGTATCCGTTAGTTCCCCTCCAGACTTTGTTTAGTAAACACCTATCAAACCAACTCCTGTCTTCAGTGTCTCTATCAACACACAGACACAACAGTGGCGACGAAGTGGAAACGGACTTACCTACAATTCGGCAGCACCTCAAGGACATCGATTCCTCTGGCGTCCAGAAGAATCAAGAAGTGAAAGAAGCTGTTGTTTCACCAGCTGGCCAAGCTGGTGGCAGGTACTGCGGTAATCCTTCCTGGGCGTCAGGCTGGGGCTCCAGCGGCTGGCTCTACAGCTGGGTCAATAAGCGAAAGCGGAGGCAAGCAGTAACAGACGGGGAGGGAGCACTCGGGAGACGGCCGGCGCTGCAAGCAGGTTGGCGTTCAGACCGAGAGAGAGAGTCCGGCGGGAACGAGTCTCCAACTGTAAATGAATAAATAATTTTTAAAAACAGAAACCGCGGGAAACAGCATTGTCATCGGCAGCAGCAGAAAGCGCGGGAAGCGCCATATCTTTTCTGCAGAAAAGAAAGAAAAGCGCGGGAAGCGCCATATCTTTTCTAAGATGCCTAATTCTGGCAATATTGATGCTTTTGATAACGAGATAGAGGATTGGACCACATATGTGGAAAGAGTGGAGGTATATTGCACCGCAAATGGAATAGAAGATGAAAAAAAAGCTTCAGTACTTCTAAATCTAATGGGCGCAAAGACATACAAGCTGTTACAAAACTTAATCACTCCAGCCGAACCGATGGACAAGAATTTTAAGGAGATTGTTGATACCCTACACTGCCAATTCGAGGCAGGACTGGCAGATTCTCTACGAGACAAATTCGTCTGCGGTCTCCTAAGTGTAGGAACACAAAAAAGGCTACTTTCTGAGAAAGATTTAACACTGGACAAGGCTTTCAGTGCAAGAGGAGCTGCAGAGATACAGCAAAAGCCACAAGACTTCGGCACCCATGAAATGACACGGGGTTTCGAGAGATGTTATCGCTGCGGCAGATCCACCCATGACCAGAGGGACTGCTGGTTCAAGGACAAAGCATGCAGTCAATGCGGAAAGATGGGACACATTACACGTGTATGCCGATCTGGAAACAAAAAATCCACTAACAGGAAAAAAATCAATAAGGAAAAGCACAGAAAGGTACAAATGATGACGGACAGTAGCTCCGAAGACCAGAAGAGCGATAGCGACTCCAGGAACAAGAGACTAAGCTCTCTCAAATTACATAATGTAATTGCCAAAGAAGATTACCAGACCATTTGGGTTACCCTCACAATAGCAGGGTCCCCAGTTAAAATGGAGCTAGATACAGGATCAGCTCTGACCGTCATAAATCGACGGGATTACGAGCGGCTATTTCCGCATATACCTTGAAAAGACACATCCATTATCTTGAAAACATATACGGGGCAGAAAGTATACCCCAAAGGAAAAATAAGGGTGCCTGTTGTATACAACGGCAAGGAAATACAGAAGTTGTATTTATACGTTCTACAAGATGCTGGTCCACCGCTGTTGGGATGTGAATGGATCAGGAAAATACGTTTAGACTGGCACTCCATTCAGGCACTGACGGTGACCAGTAAGGAAAAAAATGATGATGACGTCACACCTGAATGATTAAAAGACATCTTGGCCAACGCCAAGGAAGTGTTTCAAGAGAAACTAGGAACCTTGAAAGGCGTCACCGCCTCAATAAAAGTGGAAGATGCAGCAATTCCCAAGTTTTTTAAGGCAAGACAGGTACCATACGCAATTCGTCCAGCAGTCGAGGCAGAGCTGGAGAATTTGGAAAAGGCAGGCGTATTATCTAAAATAGATTGGAGCGAGTGGGCAACACCCATCGTCCCAGTCATGAAGAAAGCATTGAAGAATGATAAATCTGAAGAACAGAGAAAAATTCGCATCTGTGGAGACTTCAAGGTGACTGTAAACCCGGTCCTTCACACGGTACAGTATCCTCTTCCGAGGATAGAAGATATTTTTGCCTCACTATCCGGAGGGAAACGTTTCACAAAAATTGACTTGGCACAGGCATATCTACAGATGGAGGTTGAAGAGGCCTCTAAAATGTATCTCACGATAAATACACACAAAGGTCTGTACCAGTACAATCGACTGGTTTTCGGAGTAGCATCCGCTCCAACTATCTGGCAAAGAGCTATGGAGCAAGTCCTCCAAGGGATTCCGGGGACTCAATGCTACCTAGACGACATCCTTGTAACAGGAGAAAACGACAACGAGCGCCTTGCCAATTTGGAGCAGGTGCTCACTAGGCTGAGAGAACGGGGCCTACGAGCAAATCGCCCCAAGTGCGAATTTTTCCAAAATCAAATATCATATTGTGGCCACATAATTAATAAGAAAGGGTTGCATAAGTCACCTGAAAAAATTGAAGTGGTCATAAAAGCCCCAGCACCTGAAAATGTTTCACAATTAAGGTCGTTCCTGGGATTAATAAATTACTATCATAAATTTTTACCGAACTTATCAACTCTTCTACACCCTCTTAATGAACTGCTACAAACAGGAGTAATTTGGAAATGGAGCGAAGACTGTAAACGTGCCTTCCATAAATGCAAAGACTTAATCACGTCCAAAGAAGTTTTGGCTCATTACAACCCATCACTGCCAATCAGACTGGCGTGCGATGCATCCCCTTACGGCATGGAGCAGTACTATTGTATAAATTCCCTGATGGCTCGGAACGGCCAATAGCTTTTGCGTCACGCTCATTGAACTCAGCTGAGCGTAACTATGCCCAAATCGACAGGGAAGCACTCAGCCTGGTATGGGGAGTGAAGAAATTCAACCATTACCTGCACGGACAAAAATTTACCTTGTTGACTGACCATCAACCCATCGTCTCCATATTCAACCCTAAAAAGGGTGTTCCCATTATGACAGCGCAAAGGCTACAGAGGTGGTCCCTTTTTCTAGGGGCACACCAATACAACATAGAATACAAAGGATCAAAACAGCATGGGAATGCTGACGGTTTATCACGCCTACCGTTGCCAACGGTAGAAGAGGCACCTACAGTAGACCCAGTGGAGATGTTCCACTCAACCATAGTGGAATGTCTACCAGTAACAAATTCTGCCATTGAAAAGGAAACGAGAAATGACCCGACTCTCTCACGAGTCTACGACTTAACGGTGAAGGGATGGCCAGCACATGGCGAACCACTGTTGCCAGCATTCTCGCAAAGAAGAGAACAGCTGTCAGTGTGCCGAGGAACCTTGATGTGTGGATCCAGAGTGGTGATTCCACCCAAACTCCAGGATAAAGTGCTAAAGGAGCTTCACGAGGGGCATCTGGGTGGAGTGAAAATGAAGAACCTAGCCAGAGCGTTTGTATGGTGGCCAGGTATCGATGGAGACATAGAAGAAATGACCAAGAGCTGCCTAGGATGCCAGAAGGTCCAAAACGCTCCACCCCAAGCCCCTCTACATCCATGGGAGTGGCCCTCATCTCCCTGGCAAAGGGTACACATCGACTTTGCTGGTCCATTTATGGACTCAATGTTCTTAATCGCGGTTGATGCACACTCCAAGTGGCCGGAGGTAATAAAGATGTCCTCCACCACCACGGAAAAAACCATCACAGTATTAAGGACCATATTTGCCAGGAATGGGCTGCCGGAACAGATCTGTTCTGATAATGGACCGCAATTTGTGTCCGAAGAATTCAGGAAGTTCTTAAAAAACAATGGGGTTAAGCACTACACGTCCGCCCCATACCATCCCGCCACTAATGGATTGGCTGAAAGGTTTGTCCAGACCTTCAAGAAGGCCATAAAGGCCATGGGTAATGAAGACATAAAACTTCAGCACAAGGTGGATAACTTCTTGTTCGCATACAGGAATGCAACACATATGGTTACAAACCAAACTCCCGCCATGATGTTCTTCAATAGAAGCCTAAGATGCCGGCTGGATTTGATCAAGCCCAACATCAGAAGGGACGTGGAGAACCGGCAATTTCAAGGCATGAATGAAAGGCCAACTAGAACCTTCCAGATAGGTCAACAAGTTTTGGCCCGGGACTACCGTACCGAGAAATGGCAGCCTGGAACTATCTGCACACGACTAGGACCGCTGATGTATACCGTGGACATCGGAGAAAGCATAATAAGGCGCCATGCTGACCAAATCATAGAGTCATCCGAAAAGGGACAACCTACACCACAACTCTATACGCCTAACGATGAAGTAGAGATACCCATATCCACCTCCGATCCAGTGATACTGGAACCCGATGAACCCGACACTGGCATTCAAGCCGAATCAGCCTTGCCAAAAGAACCTACTACACCACCAGAAACTACTACACCACCGAGGTGTTATCCGGACCGAGTCAGGAAGCCTCCAGAGAGACTGACTTATAATTAATTAACTGCAGCAATGTATAGATTATTTTTCTTGTAACATGTAATTAATAATTACTTAAAATATTATGTACTGGTTAGCTAAAAGGGGAGGAATTGTAGTGTATGTGCCTTTAAGAGCCCCATGTGTACTGTAATGCCGGTAACGGCCACTCGGCTATATAAGCCTGAGTATTGTGTTGTATCCGTTAGTTCCCCTCCAGACTTTGTTTAGTAAACACCTATCAAACCAACTCCTGTCTTCAGTGTCTCTATCAACACACAGACACAACAGTGGGGACCTCAGGAGAAGGTCGAGATGGATCATCCACTTGGCACTTCTGGCTGAAGATGGTTGCAAATGCTTCAGTTTTGTCTTTTGCACTTACATGCTGGGCTCCACCATCATTGAGTATGGGGATATTCGTGGAGCCTCCTCCTCCCGTTAGTTCTTTAATTGTCCACCACCATTCACAACTGGATGTGGCAGGAGTGCAGAGCTTTGATGTGATCCATTGGTTGAGGGATCGTTTAGCCCTGTCTGTAGCATGCTGCTTCGGCTGTTTAGCGTGCATGTAGTCCTGTGTTGTAGCTTCAGCAGGTTGGCACCTCATTTTCAGGTACGCCTGGTGCTGCTCCTGGCATGCTCTTCTACACTCCTTATTGAACCAGGGTTGGTCCCTTGGTTTGATGGTAATGGTAGAGTGAAGGATATGCCGGGCCATGAGATTGGAATATAATTCTGCTGCTACTGATGGCACACAGCACCTCATGAATGCCTAGTTTTAAGCTGCTAGATCTGTTCTGAATCTATCCCATTTAGCACGGTGGTAGTGCCACACTACACGATGGAAGTGTCCACAGTGTGAAGACAGGACTTTGTCTCCACAAGGACTCTGTGGTGGTCACTCCTACCAATGCTGTCACATACAGAAACATCTGCAACAGGAAGATTGGTGAGGACGAGGTTCTCTCACCAATCTCTCACCACCTGCTGCAAGCCCAGTCTGGCAGCAATGCCCTTCAGGACTCGGCCAGCTCATTCAGTAGTGGTGCTACCGAGCCAATCTTGGTGATGGTGGTGTTCAACATGGAGGAGTACTGATTCATCAGCTGAGGGAGGGTAGTAGGTGGTAATCAGCAGCAGGTGTCCTTACCCATATTTGACCTGATGCCATGAGACTTCATGGGGTCTGGAGACAATGTTTAGGGCTCCCAGGGCCACTCCCTCCCAACTGTATACCACTGTGCTGCCACGTCTGCTGGGCCTGTCCAGCCGGTGGGAAAGGACATACGCAATGATGGAAGAGCCTGGGATGTTGACTGATAGGCATGATTCTGTGAGTATGACTATGTCAGGGTGTTGCTTGACTAGTCTGTGGGACAGCTCTTCCAATTTTGACATAAGTACCCAGATGTTAGTGAGCAGGGTCGACTAGGCTGGGTGTACCTTTGTCATGTCGGATTCGGCTTCCTAGGTCGATGCCGGGTGGTCTGTCTGGTTTTATTCTTATTATACTTTTATAGCGGTTTGATACAACTGAGCTGCTTGCTAGGCCATTTCAGAGGGCAGTTAAAGTGTCAACCACATTGCTGTGGGCCTGGAATCACATAGGCCAGACCAGGTTTCCTTCCCGAAAAGACATTCGTGAACCAGTTGGGTTTTTACAACAATCCGCTGGCTTCATGGTCACCATTACTGATGCTAGCTTTTTATTCCAGATTTATTTAATTTACTGAATTCAAATTCACAAATTGTGGTGGTGAGATTTGAACTCACATCCATGGCTTATTAGTCCAGGCCTCTGGATTACCAGTTCAACAACATAATCACTCTGGTACCGTACCCAAAATTAAATCCATCTGTCCTTTGGATGGCACGTCAAACGATGGCCCAATCTGCCTGTTCAGGTGAACACAAATAATCCTATGGCACCGTTTGAAGAAGAGCAGGGAGTTCTTCCAATGTGCGGGACAACATTCCTGTCACAACCAACACTACCAACTGGTTAGCCATTTCATTTCTGTTTGCAGGCCTTCTGTGCACAAAATATTCACTCATATACGAACAATGTCAAGCCCAGACCTTTAAGAGAGGCCGAGGCCTTAAAGTAAAAAATTTATTATGGTTATCAAAGACAAAAAGGAATTATGTAATTTTAATGCCTTTTTAAACAGTAAAACAAGAGTGCTTTTGGACAATAGAAATTTCAGTTACAGAGTAAAAAATGGCAAGTGATTATTTTTTTAGAAAAGCATTTTGACTGATTTGATTGCTTCATCTCTGTTCGATTGGCAGGCACCGTCAGCGTTCTTCCCCAACCCATCCCATGGCCCCACCTCCACTGCTTTTCTTATCATCACACACACTATTTTCTTCTTCATTTTACATCCTCCATCCTATACATCAGCCACTATTCAAATGAAAGAATAAAATACTTCTGCCTAAAGCCCATTGTATTACTTTGTAAAAAAAAGTAGAAGGTTGCCCCTGTAAGCTGCATAATCTTCTCCTTTCATACAGCTGATATGGCTCACCACCTTTCAACAGTTCTGCAAAAAGCAATGACTAATAATATTCAATACCACTGTCAGGGGAATCCAATGTTTGAACTGAATCTTACCACATGACATGACAGAAAAGTAGCTTACTGTGCTATTGAGCTGCCATAAATATCTACACACATGATTATACACACAATTTATTTATATTGCTGGCAAGTCCAATATTTACTGTCTGTCAAAAAACGTAACTTTACCTGGACTCTTGGCCATCCTAACAAAATGGCAGCTGAAAGGTCATGAACCTGCCTGCTTGCACAAGCAAAACCTCAAAGAGTAATGCACTGTCACCAAGTGAGAAACATGGCAGATCAATAATATAACGTATTAAAAAAAATTGAAGACTATAAACCAAACAGACTAAAAGAAAGCCTTTCCAGTCACATGATCTACATTTTGCCATGCCCAAAATTCAAGCTAAAGTCATAAAATATGCAAAGCTTGCTGTATGTACATGTTTCTCTTGGGAATCTGCCTGCTATCGTACACTGGGGATATTCCAAAATCCTTCCGTTTTTGAACTCAATTATTTATACATGCCAATCACACACACAGATATGACTACTTAAAATCACTATTTTCTGATTTTGTTCAACATATTAAGCATAATCTTTTTCCTTACCACTTTTATCAAAAGCTGCCTTTAGTTGAGTTAACAATTTTTGGTGACTCTGCAATTCACAAAGAATTCACAAATTTCTTTTGATTTTCTTCATAAATATGTAATATTTTTACACAAGCAAATATTTCCTCTTAATACTGAGGAATCCGCTGATTAGCTGCAACGCAATTAAGCAACAAGAATATTAATGAATCAAATAAGCACTTTAATATTAAATAATCATCAACTTTAGTAGTTTTAAAACTTTAAGAAAAAGATTATACACTGGTCTGTCTGTTCTATCGGGTTTTTATTTCTTAAATTAGATTTAAAAGCAGGCATGCACGCACAGTGAAGGATAATTTGTCTCCAGGCACACAAGCTTCCTCCTACCATGCATGTGTCTCCTTTTATCTGGATGCTGCTTCATCAAGTAATTATGGTTCAGAGTGCTGAACAACACATTTTAATTAACCCTTTTAAGTCTAGTAAGTTTTACAAAATTACCTGTATACCAATCCAGATGAGTAATCACTCAACATGCTTATTAGTTCATTTTAAAGATTATTCACTTTCCTAAAGAGTCAGATTTCCATTTCAGAGAAGGCAAGTCTAACAATCCTGAGTGACAGTTCAGTAATACACTTAACACAACCAGAGACTACCAGCATTTCATTCTATGCACTGCCGTTAGTTCTGCTTACACTATAGCAGGACATTTATTGCAAATCATTAAATGTAAATGAGTTGGGATATCCTGATCGTTGTTGAGAATAAAAATCTCATCATCAATGTACAGCAGCTGATTTGCCTCAAGACAACATAAACAGCCAACACAAATGTTGCAGCATTCTTTTTCAGACAAGGAAATCTTAGTACATAGACAGCTGATAACTAGCCAGCATATGACCAGGTGTAAAAAAACTGGAAGATTGTTTCTGCGTAGAGCACGCCAGTGTTTGGGGCAGTACACATAAATACTGTGGCAACAAGAGCAGGTCAGAGGCTTGGTATTCTGCGGCGAGTGTCTCACCTCCTGACTCCCCAAAGCCCTTCTGCCATCTACAAGGCACAAGTCAGGAGTGTGCTGGAATACTCTCCACTTGCCTGGATGAGTGCAGCTCCCAACAACACTCAAGAGGCTCGACACCATCCAAGACAAAGCAGCCCGTTTGATTGGCACCCCCTCTACCACCTTAAACATCCACTCCCTCCACCACCGGCGTACCGTGGCTGCAGTGTGTACCGTCTACAAGATGCACTGCAGCAACTCACCAAGGCTTCTTCGGCAGCACCTCCCAAACCCACGACCTCTTCCATCTAGAAGGACAAGGGCAGCAGGCGCATGGGAACACCACCACCTCCAAGTTCCCCTTCAAGTCTAACATCATCCTGACTTAGAAGTATATCGCCGATCCTTCACCGTCACTGGGTCAAAATCCTGGACCTCCCAACATAACAGCACTGTGGGAGTGCCTTCACCACACGGACTGCAGCAGTTGAAGAATATCAATGATTTGGATGAGGGGACATTTCCAAATTTGCTGATGATACAAAGCTAGGTGGCAGTGTCAGTTGTGAAGAGGATGTGAAGAGGATTCAGGGGAATCTGGACAGGCTCAGTGAGTGGGCGAGAACATGGCAGATGGAATATAATGTGGATAAATGTGAAGTTATCCACTTTGGTAGAAAAAACAGAAAGGCAGAGTATTTCCGAAATGGTAAAAGATTGGGGAATGCAGATGCTCAAAGGGACCTGGGTGTCCTTGTACATGAGTCACTGAAAGTGAATGTGCAGGTGCAGCAAGCCATTAGGAAGGCAAATGGTATGCTGGCCTTCATTACAAGAGGATTTGAGTACAGGAGTAAAGAAGTCTTACTCCAATTATATACGGCCTTGGTGAGACCACACCTGGAGTACTGTGTACAATTTTGGTCTCCTTACCTAAGGAAGGATATACTTGCCATAGAGGGAGTGCAACGAAGGTTCACGAGATTGATTCCTGGGATGGTGGGACTGTCGTATGAGAAGAGATTGAGTAAACGAGGCCTGTATTCTCTTGAATTCAGAAGAATGAGAGGGGATCTCATTGAAGCATACAAAATTATTACAGGGCTTGATAGGGTGGATGCTGGTAGAATGTTTACCTTGGCTGGGGAGTCTAGAACCAGGGGCCACAGCCTCAGGATAAAGGGTAGGCCATTCAGGACTGAGATGAGAAGAAATTTCTTCACACAGAGGGTGGTGAATCTTTGGAATTCTCTACCCCAGAGGGCTGCGGAGGCTCAGTCATTGGGTATATTCAAATCAGAAGTCGACAGATTTCTGACTAGTAAGGGCATCAAGGGATATGGCGATAGGGCCGGTGAATAGAGTTGAGGTAGAAGATCAGCCATGATCTCATTGAATGGCGGAGCAGGCTCGAAGGGCCAAATGGCCTACTCCTGCTCCTATTTCGTATGTTCTTATGTTCTTAAGGCGGTTCACCACCACTTTCTCAAGGGCAATTATAAATAAATGCTGGCCTTGCCAGCGACGCCCACATCTCATAAAAACGAATTTTTAAAAAGTACACATAAGGGTTTCAGGAAAGTTGATGGCACTAAGGGTGACTAAGGATGCAGTAGTCTTCTAGACCACCTGATGCTTTGCAAATAACTCTAATAATGGCATTTCCTAGCTATATGTATTGCACACATTTTCATTGTGTAATTAAAACCATCTCTGAAAATTATCCAAAAAAGATCATCGACCTGAAACATTGGGCCGTATTTTCCAATCGCAGGCCTCCCACGGGCGGAGGCCTGCGATCTGGAAAAATCTGCGCCCTTACCTGAGGGCTCCCGGGAGGCGCACAGTTCCGCTGCTGGGCCTCTCCAAACTGCTGGTGTGCGGTGCCCACGTATCCCAGAGGCGCAGGTAGTTCACAGTGTCCCTGGGATCACGTGGGCCATGGGGGCCAATCAGAGAAGGGAATCCTCCTTCATACATTTGACAGGAAGACCTGTCAATTATATGAATGGAGATCACCCCCAAAACATAGTAAAACTTGAAATAAATTTTTTGTAATCACATTTTTAAACTGACTTGAAATTACATAAATTAACTATATTAAACAAAAAATTTAAATTTTTGAAAAAAATACAGTAATTAAAGTTTTTAACCGGACTAAAAATATTCTTACCTTTCTTTAAAGTATTTTTAAATGATAAATCAGTGGAATTTTTTTTTTTTTTTTACTGTTTTCAACTCTTATCCTGGTAAAAGTAGACCTTACGTCTGCTTTTACCAGGCGCAAGAATTGTAAGAGTTTTCTGCGGGTGGAGGGTCTCCAAAAAACAGAACTACCCGCCCGCAGAGGCCCTTCTCCTGGGCAGGCGGAGGATCTGTCAAGAGCTTTCTTGACAGATCGGAAATGCCGGTTTCCAGCGCATGCGCAGTGCATGCCTGAAACCAGCATTTTCAATGTCCCTACGGGTGGGTACACAGCGCGTACCCACCCATAGGAATCGGAATATCCGGCCCATTAAGTCGCTCCACAGATGCTGCCTGACCTGCTCAATGTTTCCAGCATTTTCTGTTATTATTAATGGGAATGTAAGTAGCCTATCCCAGTGCACATTCTCTCTCTTTCTGTGACACCTAATATATAAAAAATAAAACATTCCCTGTTGTTTTACCCAATGGCACCACAAAGCCTTTTCCATGATTTTCATCTTATTCAAATCCGGACCAGAAAAGTTGACTAAGATTTCTTTTCACTGGGACAGGGTGTGAATTTCACCCCTTTTTATGCAGCTAAATCCAACCTAATGTGCAAATGCACATAAACCCCATCAGACATTACTCCATCATTAATTCTATAAATGAATTTTTATGTAATAGTTCCAATTATTTTTTTTTTTCATTCTTCGATTATATTGGGTCGAGCAGAGCGTGGCATTTTTGCATTACAATTATGCTGAGTGATGATATTTCTTACAAAAATCAAAATAACTACGATAGCTTTTCAAATTGGGATGGTGTTTTTCTTTACTCATTTTATTTTTCAGTTTTCTCCTCTTCTCTCCCGAAGGTGCTGGCTCATGCTGGGATACATTTCCACAATTGCCAACAGCTCCAATAACTATTATATCATTGTGACAGCGGTCCCGTTCTATCGTAGGGATTATAAGGTCAACTGGGGAAGGTGGGAGCATCACATCTGATCCCGATCTTAACTTTAGCTAATCTCCAGAATCAAGGACCTTCCAGCAGGAGACACTGGATAACAATCAGAAGCAGGAACCCTGGCAGATTTTCCCCTTTCTATCCTAGAGAGTGCGAGGTCAACTGTTGGTGCTCCAGCTGAGATCAGCAAACTCACCAAAGACCAGGGACCTTCCTTGTCTATATGGTTCAGTGCCACACCACGCAGTGTAATTACCCACTAAACCACTGAACAAGCTCCAGCATCATTTTCAATGAAACAAGGTGCTCAAATTGTTTTAAACTGGTATAAGGTTCAAATTATATCTGAGCAAAATTAATTCTGTTTCAAGTCGCGCAGTCCTGTTCGTTGCATTTGAGAATCACATTTCACACACTAACCATCACAGTGGAAGTCATTTAAGATCAACTGCTAAAATCAAATCCTAGATTAAATTTAGATATTTTCAGTGTTTAAGCCTATTTACATTCACTGCAATGTAAAATTTTGTTTAGGCACTGAATGGGTGAATAGTCACCATGCATTCTCACTGCACGTTACATTACAAACTGATGTATGGTTTTTGCTGCTTTGTCACAGACTGCTGTAAAAACAATACTAAATTAATCGCCACAAATTATGCTTCTCTTTTAATCTGTCTACTCTACTTATCATATACCAGGTTTTAAATGCATAATTTATTATTTAAATTATTTATGAGCCTTTCTTCCAGAATTGTATTGGTTGACTGGGTGAAATAAATGAAGATAAAGCTAATTTCTCCATCTTTGTTGCCTTTCATTCCTTCCAGAATCTAATCAATTCTGGTGATAAATGACACTTTGTTGTTTATTATTGATCATTTTATTAATGTTTTAGTGCCTTGAAATGCAATTAACGGAAATTTTAACCTCCAGCATGTACATTTGTTTTACCTTCTTAATCTACACAGGTTGCAAATTATAATTCTCACGTTTTCAGTGATATTTAATCTAACATAGTTTCCCATTTTCAATGAATAACTAATTAATGTGGTTTGGGGTAAAGTGGTGAATTAATAAGAAACAGGCATTCCGAATCCTACTTTCCATTTAACAGATTCTTGTACCTATATTATGAAACATGCAAGTAGATATATAGCTTACATTTTATTTTTTTTAATTTAAATGTTAAGAATGTCTTTGAGTCAACCTCTCTTTGGATACTTTAAGAACTTAAATTCTATTCTCCCAATGGTACAGTTGATAAATGCACTGCCCAGTAGAGAATCAAATCATTCAGCCTAGAACCCACCTTCAACCTTAAGTCTATGCTGAGTTAACATATCTTGGCTGGTAGAACCACTACAACTGGCCTTAGTACCCCTGGGCTAGGGAAGAGAAAAAGTAGCCAAGGTCCCCACTCCTGATCATTATGAGTGGCTCCTCAAAAGTGCACTTGTATGGATGTTGTATGAGGGCAGAATCTGGCTGTACCACCGACTGAATTACAGTTTTTCCAAGTTTTCTGCGGCGCTTGCACTGAAATTATGGTGGACAAGCTAGTGAACACCTGTGGAAATTCACCCACTTGATATGTGGGTATGCACATGAAGCTTGCCCACTTGAGCCAAGTACCAGGAGCAGGTTGGCACCCATGGAACTGAGTAAGTGCTTTCAAGAAAGGAGTGGAGCAAATTGTGCAACTCACATAAAAAGCCATTAATGTTCAAAATTACAGGATTTACAGTTAATTCAACAGGAACTATTTTCATATTGATGCCATATTACAAAAACAGCTAACATTTATATTGTGACTTTAATGTAGAAAAACATCCCAAGGTGGCATCAGGAAGAGAATGGATGCTGAGCCAAGGAGATATTAGGAGGGGTGAACAAAAGCTTGGTCAAGGGGCTGGGTTTTAAGGAGGGCCTCAAAGGAGGATAAGAAGCTGGAAAAGCAAAGGGGTTTTGTGGAGTTGAATAATATGGAGGGAGGAGGGTAGACGGACTGGCTAGGAGAGCATGGGCATAGTTGAGTCCAGAGGGGACAAAGGCATCGAGAAGGATTTCAACAGCAAGTAGTTTCATTTATATGGCCTCTTTAATATAGTAAAATATCCAAGGCTCTTCACAGGAGTATAATCAGACAAGACCCAAAGAAGGAGGCATTAGGACAGGGTGACCAAATGCTTGATCATAGAGGTAGGTTTTAAGATATGGGCAGCATATAGGCTGATACGGGATGGAGGAAAGTGATGTATCGAGGATGTAAGTGGGTTTTGTAACTTACACTCTGAAATCAGACGGGCAACTTTTTTTAAATATTCGTTCATGGGATGTGGGTATCGCTGGCAAGGCCAGCATTTATTGCCCATCCCTAATTGCCCTCGAGAAGATGGTGGTGAGCCACCGCCTTGAACCGCTGCAGTCCGTGTGGTGAAGGTACTCCCACAATGCTGTTAGGGAGGGAGTTCCAGGATTTTGACCCAGCGACGATGAAGGAACAGCGATATACTTCCAAGTCAGGATGGTGTGTGACTTGGAGGGGAACTTGGAGGTGGTGGTGTTCCCATGCGCCTGCTGCCCTTGTCCTTCTAGGTGGTAGATGTAGTGTATGTACCCGTCTACCTTTAAGAGAACTATTGTATGTAACCGTACACCTTTAAGAGAACTACTTTAGGTGTTGCACTACTTTGTTGGCTTCTGTATACTGTAATACCGACGGTGACCACACCGGTATATAAGTGCTGTGTCAGGAAGTATTGAGCAGATTCGCCCTGACCTTCGAATAGTAAAGTCCTGTTTTAAGTTACTCTTGGAGTCTGTGTATTAATTAACTAAACAACCCACAGACTTTACAGTGGCGACGAGTCCGATCGTACCCTGCGGCAACAATAATTCCGAAGCAGTTAACGAGCGTCGAGAAGAGGCAACCGCCCTCGTCATTCTGCTGGGAGAAAACTCGAGTCTGCAGAGCTGGAAAGGAGGAAGAATTCAGAGACAAAGACTTCCATCAGCAACAGGCACTGACTGTCCCTTCTGCCACGGTGAGGAGTGAGCCGATCAGCACGAGAAGCAAGGCGGCCACGGTGACTGTGAGTAAGGGAAAAGTAAAAAGAATAACCGGAGGATAAGGGCGGTGCACTCGACCACGGTCGAGGGGGAAAGGAGCCGGACAGAAGTCGGGCCCAGAGGCGCTGAGACTGGGGCAGCGTGGAGCAAGGAAGCCGCGGTACAGACAGGCTGGGGACGCAACGGCGTCGTGAGACAGCTAGACCGCGACCGGCGAAAAAGGCCGGGCAGCGACCGAAGCCACGAAGTGCTGCGACCGGGAGCGTAGGCGCGGGAAGATATAAAAACTCAGCCGCAGCCAGGGAGGGAAGCACCGGACTGCGAGAAGGCTGGGAGGCGCGATTGGGAGCCGAGCGAGCGGGAGAGGCAGAGCCGACCAAGGGAGACTGAGCGAGAGCCAGTCCAGCGGCTGAAACTATTCGCCGTCAACGGGGTGTACCCAGCGCCGGTAGAGCCGAGCGAGCGGGAGAGAGACAGAGCCCGAGCAAGGGGAACTGAGCGAGAGCCAGCCCAGCGGCTGAAACTGTTCGCCGTCAACGGGGTGTACCCAGCGCCGGTTGCCCTGCCGAGAAAAGGGAAAGCACTGAAGCCGACGCGCAGGCTGTGAACCTGAAAGCCAGCGGCCGTCGCCCGTGGGGAAAGTGTACCCCTCCCGCCAGGGGAAGAAACGCGGGAAGCTGCCATTAGGCGGGGAAGAAGACAGAAGCGGGGAACCGCCATTGAAGTGGGCGGGGAGAGAAGATAAGCGCGGGAAACCGCCATTTTCGCGGGAACCGCCATCTTGGAAAAAAAAAAAAATTTAAAGAAATAATTCGTGGTGTTATCAGGAAGAGAGGAAGATGCCTAAGCAGGGTAACATCAATGATTTTAATTCCGAGGTAGAAGACTGGGCCACGTATGTGGAACGCATTGCGATCTATTGTGAGGCCAAGAAAATAGAAGAAGATGACAAAGCTATAACCTTGCTAAACTCGATGGGCGCGAAGACATACGAGCTCTTGAAGCATCTACTAGCACCAGCTAAACCGACGGATCAGACTTTCGATGAGATTGTGACTGTTCTGAAGGATCACTTGAACCCCACACCGTTGATGTTGGCGGAACGATTCAAATTCTATGCGAGAACGCAAAGGAAAGACGAAAGCAACGCAGAATACTTGGTCGAACTGCGTAGACTAGCGAAACACTGCCAGTTTGGAGGGAATCTGACAGAGGCGTTGCGAGACAAATTCGTGTGCGGAATGTCGAAGGAAGAAACACAAAAACGACTGCTCAAAGAGAACGATCTTACACTTGAGAAGGCTGTCCTTATTGCTGCATCGAACGAAGCCGCAGCGAAAGGAACGGCGGAAATGCAGCTAAAGGCAGCGGCACTCAGGGGGCAGCAAATTACTTCGGGTACAACGAAATGCTATCATTGTGGGAAGACAACACACGACCAGAACCAATGCTGGTTTAAAAACCAGGAATGTAGGAAATGTGGCAAGCTCGGTCACATAGCTAAGGTATGCCGGTCAGGGAAGAAGACCAACAATAATGAGTCACCACAAAAGAGGTACAGGAAGGTACATGAGGTGACTAGGAAGAGTCCGGAAGAACAGAATTCGGACTCACACTCCAACTGCAAGGAACTGGATAGTCTGAGAATTCACAATGTGAGTAATGAAGCTGACCGACAAGCTATCTGGATCACACTACAGATTGCAAAAGTCCAAGTGAAAATGGAAGTGGACACCGGATCGGCGTTGACGGTCATGAATAAGCATGATTATAAAAAGTTATTCAAGCATATTCCCCTACGGGATACGGAACTAGTATTGAAGACATACACGGGGCACAAAGTATACCCCATCGGAAAGATAGAAGTCAAGGTGAGATACAAGGACAAAGAGCACCAAAGGATGGACCTGTATGTGTTGCCTGAGGGAGGTCCACCACTTCTGGGACGGGAGTGGATCAGGAAAATAAAGATAGACTGGCATTCACTAAACACCATGACGGTAGGTTCCGGAAAGGAAGATGTCAAACCTGAACGGTTGTCCAGAATATTAGACGAAGCTAAAGAGGTATTCCAGCAAGGACTGGGAACACTGCGAGGAATTAAAGCAAAGGTTAAGATTGCAGAACATGCAAGCCCAAAATTTTTCAAAGCCAGATCGGTACCTTACGCGATACGACCTGCTGTGGAGGCAGAACTGGAAGAACTTGAACGATCAGGGGTACTGTCAAAAGTGGACTGGAGTGAGTGGGCCACGCCCATTGTTCCCGTCATGAAGTCTTCACCAAGTAACAAGCCAGGGGGACCGGGGAAGGTCCGCATCTGCGGAGACTTCAAGATCACAGTGAATCCGGTGCTTCACACGGTACAATACCCGCTTCCGCGGATTGAAGATATCTTTGCTTCGTTGGCTGGAGGGAAACACTTCACCAAGATAGACCTGGCACAGGCATACTTACAAATGGAAGTCGAGGAAGAGTCGCGTCAGTACCTCACCATCAACACACACAGAGGCTTGTATCGTTATAATAGACTGGTTTTTGGGGTAGCTTCGGCTCCAGCAATTTGGCAGAGGGCCATGGAGCAGGTATTACAAGGAATTCCAAGCACGCAGTGTTACTTAGACGATATCCTGATTACGGGAGAAGACGAGGAAGAACACCTCACAAATTTGAAACTGGTGCTCACTAGGTTGAAGGAATATGGCCTTCGAGTTAATTGCAAGAAATGTGAGTTCTTCCAAAAACGGATCTCGTACTGCGGTCATGTCATTGACCGAGAGGGGCTGCACAAGTCACCTGACAAGATAGAAGCTGCCGTGAAGGCCCCCGCTCCGGAAAACGTATCACAGTTAAGATCATTCTTGGGGTTGATTAATTATTATCACAAGTTTCTGCCGAATCTATCCACGGTGCTGCATCCGCTGAATGCTCTGTTGCAGAAAGAAGTACCATGGAAGTGGAGTGAGGAATGTAAAAAGGCCTTTCGCAGAAGCAAGGCGTTGATTACCTCTGAAGAAGTGTTGGCTCATTTCAACCCAACGTTACCTCTTCGTCTAGCTTGTGATGCTTCCCCCTATGGAATTGGAGCAGTACTTTCACACAAGTTACCAAATGGCTCGGAAAGGCCAGTGGCATTCGCGTCCCGATCATTGACCTCCGCGGAGCGAAATTATGCTCAAATAGATAGGGAGGCCCTCAGCCTTGTGTGGGGCGTAAGGAAGTTCAATCATTATCTGCAGGGCAAGAAGTTCACATTACTGACAGACCACCAGCCGTTGGTGTCCATATTCAACCCTAACAAGGCCGTTTCCACCATGACAGCGCAAAGGTTACAGAGGTGGTCCGTGTTACTTGGGGCACACCAATATGACATCGAATACAAAAGGTCCAAACAGCATGGAAATGCTGGTGGGTTATCGCGCTTGCCATTGCCGATAGTAGAAGAAGCAACTACAGTGGACCCGGTAGAGATGTTCCACTCATCCATAGTGGAATGTCTACCAGTAACAAATTCGATGATCAAAAACGAAACAAGAAATGACCCGACTCTCTCACGAGTCTATGATTTAACGGTGGAGGGATGGCCAGCACAGGGCGAACCAATGCTGCCAGCATTTTCGCAGAGAAAAGAACAGCTGTCAGTGTGTCGAGGAACCCTGATGTGTGGACCTAGAGTGGTGATTCCACCCAAACTTCAACAGAAGGTGTTAAAGGAGCTGCACGAGGGACATCTGGGTGGAGTGAAAATGAAGAACCTAGCAAGAGCGTTTGTGTGGTGGCCAGGCATTGATGGGGACATCGAAGAAATCACTAAGAGCTGTCTAGGATGCCAGAAGGTCCAAAACGCGCCACCACAGGCTCCTCTGCATCCATGGGAGTGGCCCTCATCTCCTTGGCAAAGGGTACATATCGACTTTGCTGGTCCATTTATGGACTCAATGTTTCTAATAGCGGTGGATGCACACTCCAAGTGGCCGGAGGTAATAAAGATGTCCACCACCACCACGGAAAAAACCATCACTGTGTTAAGGACCATGTTTGCTAGGAATGGGCTGCCGGAACAGATCTGTTCTGATAATGGACCGCAATTTGTGTCCGAAGAATTCAAGAAATTCTTAAAGAGCAATGGGGTTAAGCACTACACGTCAGCCCCATACCATCCCGCCTCCAATGGATTGGCTGAAAGGTTTGTCCAGACCTTCAAGAAGGCCATAAAGGCCATGGGTAATGAAGCCATTAACTTACAACATAAGGTGGATAGCTTCTTGTTGGCGTACAGGAATGCAACACATGCGGTCACAAATCAAACTCCCGCCATGATGTTTTTTTAATAGACGACTAAGATGCCGGCTGGATTTGCTTAAGCCGAACATCAGAAGGGACGTAGAGAACCGGCAATTCCAGGGCATGAATGAAAGGCCAACTAGATCTTTTCAGATAGGTCAACAAGTTTTGGCCCGGGACTACCGTACCGAGAAATGGCAGCCTGGAACTATCGGAAAAAGGCTAGGGCCGTTGATGTATACGGTGGACATTGGGGACAGTATAATAAGGCGCCATGTTGACCAGATCATAGGGTCAGCCACAAATGGCCAACCTACTCCACCACCTTACACGGTTAATGTTGAGACAGAGATACCCAGAACACCTACCTCCGATCTGGTAATACTGGAATCAGATGAACCTGACACTGTCCTTCAAGCCGAATCGACCTTGCCAGAAGCACCTACTACCCCGCCGGAAGTTACGACACCACCGAGGCGTTATCCGGACAGAGTCCGGAAACCTCCAGAGAGACTGAATCTGTAAACTGTCTTGCATAAAGTTGTATATATGTTATAATGTATGTTTAATGGGGAATCAGTATGTTGTAAGCTAAAAAGGGAGGATTGTAGTGTATGTACCCGTCTACCTTTAAGAGAACTATTGTATGTAACCGTACACCTTTAAGAGAACTACTTTAGGTGTTGCACTACTTTGTTGGCTTCTGTATACTGTAATACCGACGGTGACCACACCGGTATATAAGTGCTGTGTCAGGAAGTATTGAGCAGATTCGCCCTGACCTTCGAATAGTAAAGTCCTGTTTTAAGTTACTCTTGGAGTCTGTGTATTAATTAACTAAACAACCCACAGACTTTACAGTAGAGGTCGCAGGTTTGGGAGGTGCTGCCGAAGAAGCCTTGGCAAGTTGCTGCAGTGCATCTTGCAGAGGGTACACATTGCAGCCATGGTACAGTGGAGGGAATGAATGTTTAAGGTGGTGGATGGGGTGCCAATCAAGCGGGCTGCTTTGTGTGGATGGTGTCGAGCTTCTTGAGTGTTGTTGGAGCTGCACTCATCCAGGCAAGTGGAGAGTATTCCATCACACTCCTGACCTGTGCCTTGTAGATGGTGGAAAGGCTTTGGGGAGTCAGATCAACTTGGGGTCAAGTAGAATGTTGAGATAGAGAACAGTCTGGTTCAGCCCGAGACAAATGCTGAGGTCGTTGCGGGGCGGGGGGGGGGGGGGGGGGGTGCATGGAATTAGTGGCATGAGTGCAGTGTTTGTTCTGGAGCCAATGACAATGATTCGGTCTTCCCACTGTTTACGTGGATGAAATTATGGCTTGTAGTTACATTTTGGCAACATGTATAAAATCAACATAGATGAATATTTTTTTACTGTTGTATCCATTAGTTGCCTGTTAAAATTCTTTATTTGTGTTTAAATAAATCTGCTTTTTTCATATTCATGAGTTATGTTTTCCTACTGGTTAATGCAAAATTTGAGTTAAGTTGTACATTTATTGCTTCAATATAAGCCCCCGAGCTAAGTCACTCAACAATTTACATTTATATAGCACGTTTAAAATAGAAAAGAGGACCTCAAAAGGTACTTTACAGAAGCGTAATCAAACAACAATGAACGCTGAGGCAAAGAAAGCTATTAGGAGGGGTGATCAACAGCTTGGTCGAAGAGGTGGGTTTTAAGGAGAGTCTTAAAGGAGAATCATACAGCACAGGAGGCCATTCGGCCCATCGTACCTGTGCTTTTTTACCAGCGTTTTCAACTTGTCTTGCCACCTTCAAAGATGTGTGTATGTAAACCCCCAAGTCTCTCTGTTCCTGCCCATTTTACCAGTCTGTCTGTGTCATCCTGAAGTCTGCTACTATCCTCCTCATTTCCTACATTTCCAAACTTTGTGTCATCTGCAAACTTTGAAATTATGCCCCCTGTACCCAAGTCCAGGTCATTAATATATATATCAAAAAGAGCAGTGGCCCTAATACCAACCCCTGGGGGACACCACTGTATACTTCCCTCCAGTCCGAAAAACAAGCGTTCACTACCATTCTCTGCTTTGTGTCTCACAGCCAATTTCATATCCATGTTGCCACTTCCCAATTCATCCCATGGGCTTCAATTTTGCTTACAAGTCTATTAAGTGGTACTTCATCAAACACCTTTTGAAAGGCCATGATAACAAATCAGTTGTAGTGCTGAAGACCTGCACACCAGAGCTAGCCACCCCCACAACCAAGCTATTCTAATACAGCTATGACACTGGCATCTATCCAACGATGCATCAGATTGACCAGGTATGTCCTAGTCACCAAAAACAGGATAAATCTAACAACAGCAATAACTTGCATTTATATAGCAAAACATCCCAAGGCACTTCACAGGAGTTTTATCAAATCTCATTTAAAATTAACTTAATTTGTGAAAACCAAATTGATTTCAACAGGGATGCCCTGCATATGTAATTGTACCTCCAAGTCTCCAAGTTTAAGAATTGCTTTAGCCAAACCTAGAGGAGAAATACTTAGGGCATCTGTGGACTTGAATTTTTTATGATTAAAGTTTGGCTATAGCAATTTAAATTACTGTTGTGAAATACTCTTGTTTTCATCCACTTTTATTACAGAGCACTCAAGCTGCAGCATTTCAGTAAGTAATGGGAGTAGCTAAGGATTATCTGAGGGAAAAAAAACATTGAGAATGCATGTTGACTCGAAGTCCAAGGTGGTGCAAATACTTACTTCATATAAGATAAATATAAGTACAAAAACCAAAAATATATCAGCAAAAGTTTTTTTATTGCAAAGTGTATTCACCTATGTGTGACAATATGCAGTATGCCTAACCTCAGCCCTACTGATTAAACAGGTACAAGATCTATAGCACTCTCAGCACCAATCATGATTAACTTTACTCCAAATAGTTAGACTGGGTGGGTGTATGGTAAACAGAAAGGCATTTACCTCACATTTCTGTGGCAACTAGTTAAATCTACAGACCAATTCACAGATGGCTTACAGTGAGGGTACCTCTATTCAGAGAAAGTAACATCCAATTCATGCTCAGTGCCTTTCAGTAAATGAACGGCTAGTATGCTCCTGGTGTCATTAGACGCATTTTTTAGATCTCTTGCTTCTGGGCCGGAAGGTTGTAGATTCAAGCCTCACTTAGGATGCAAAACCCACAATTGTGACTAATGCAAACATACCAGTGCAGTATTAAAGAATGAGTAGACATTTGCTGTAATGAGTTGTTAGTCCAAGGTTTGATCTGCTCTGGTGAGTGATAAAAATCATATAGTACTAAGTGCAGACACTAGGGTATAGCTCCAGTGTAAAGAAATAATTTCCATCTTTGGATTCTCCCACAGCCCCAGTGGAACTATCTTCAAATTATAATCACCACGCAATTCATGGAGCAGCACTTGTCTCAGCACTCCAGAAAAGCCTCCAGTTCTATCTGTCAACTCTTCCAGTTAAGGAGTAGAAGGGAGCGGGTGAGGAATTATATGAAATCTGTAGTTAAAACAAACTTCACTGTCATTAGTTCGCTCACGTTTTTTAAGTTATTTTAAGGTTGCATGGGTTTAGAATTGCAGTTATTTATTTCAAGAGTATTCATTAAAGTAATGAGCTCTTGGGGAAAAAATAATCGTTATGCAAAAAATTAGCTTCAGGCTTGCTTGCATCTGGCCAGGACAGGCACAATTAATCAACGTGTAAATAAAGCTCAATCAGCTTTTACTGCAGCATTTCAAAATCTTTTATCTCACTAATGGAAGCAAATTTTTGTCTTAATTATTTTATGATGAGTTAATTATTTCACTGAATACTTAGTGAATAAATATTTCAAATTATAGGTAATGTAGCAATAGGAGGATAAGGAAAGAACTAGAAACTGTAAACACTTGCATCTGATAAGTGCCACAGTTTCTTTGTGCTTTTTTAACCTGTCATTACTGTAATCGTGTTACAGGGATCCTCTGTGGAGCCTGTTGTCAAATTTGTTTGTGGGAGTGGAAGTTTTTTGAGAGAGGTGTAATATTCCTGAGATTAGACGGACAATTTGATGCAGGTTCATGATTGAATAAAGGGGCAAAGTGTGCCCATCACATATGTGCAGGAGGAGCAGCTGATGCAGCTTGAACATCAGCTTTATTAACAACTGCGATGTCTGCACCCTGCCAGCAAGCTGGGGAAAAGGTTCAAAGACATCTGTCAGACATGTAAACCCAGAATACAGGGATTTAAAAATACAGGAATGGGGATTTAAAATGCAAGATAATGAAAGTAAGAAAGCAGAAAAACAGTAGACATTAAGGTAGGCCAGTGGGGTATCCAAGATGTTGAGAAAATAAGGCAAGGTCTTAGACAGAGACAGCAGGGCAGGAGTAGTAAGCAGGATGAGAGACCAGCTCATCAGTGAATTTGACAGAAAATGGAACATAAATTTAGGAGAATACAGGACACATGGACTAGCAGTAGATGACTGGAGAGGTTACGCAAGATACAGAGCAAAAAGAACTAATTAATGACGACAGGAAAGGATGACAAGAGTGAAATGTTTGGGGGGAAAAAAGCATGTGAGCTTGCATGAGACACAGATGTAGAGGAGAAATCTCAATAAACGGCTGAAAAGACTTTGGATGGAACAAGAGGCTACGTATGAACAGGAGTAGGCCATTCAAACCCTTGGGTCCGTTCCACCATTCAATTCGATAATGGCTGATCTGGATCTTAACTCCATCTATCTGCCTTGGTTCCATATCCTTTAATGCCCTTACCTAACAAAAATCTATAAATCTCAGTTTTGAAATTTTCAATTGACCCCCAGCCTCAACAACGTTTTGGGGGGGGAAGAGTTCCAGATTTCCACTACTCCTTTGTGTGAAGAAGTGAAACTTCTGACTCAGAGGCGAGAATGCTACCACTGAGCCAAGGCCAAGCATAAAGGGCAGAAAAAATATTTTTAGAGCATGTAGTGCAATGTGCATAAATCTGTACTATAGGAAGATGGCGTAGTTCAGTGCAGAACACTGAAATAATAGCGGAGGGAATACAATTTGAAACTCAACATGGGAGGTTGCAAATTGAACGGAAGAACGATATTGTTTTATTTTAAAAATCCCTGCCTATCTTAATACTTCCCATTGTCAACTCTATACTTGTACCTAAATAATACAGTACACGGTTGCTGGAATGGGAACGGGAAACCAGGCTCAGAAGGGCCACCAAAAGTACACAGTTTATCTAATGAAAACGTTCTCACAGGCATTCAGCTTTACATAAAGGGGCAAAGTGTGCCCATCACATATGTGCAGGAGGAGCAGCTGATGCAGCTTGAACATGAGCTTTATTGACAACTGCGATGTCTGCACCCTGCCAGCAAGCTGGGGAAAAGGCCACATCATTTAAAATGCAAATATTGGAACATGAACAAGAGTCATGTGCAAAAACTCACATGACGCCATTACAAATGTGAAAAAATAGCTTTCATCAATATCTATTCATACTGTTCTGAAGGATAAAAAACTCAACACCTGTAAGCTATGATCAGTTGAAAATTCAGGGATTGTTACTTATAAGTTAATTAGATATTTACTATTAAAGACCACCATTAAAGACCACACTTACACCTGCACTCTCCAGCTGGGAGTACATGCGTTCTTTCAGATCACTAAGGCAATATTTCTATAGGTAATATAGCCAGAAAGATATACTCATAACCTGCTCAGCAGGTAAAGTTATGCTTGAATTTACAATCTGGGGTAAGGGATGGATTTTGATCAGTTGAACCTTTTGAAGCCTTTCGGTCTCTAGCATTACCTGAGAAATCAGGTCTCAAGCACTATTGGTTTAAATTGGCCTATGCTGTCAGCTAGCTCAGTTGATAGCACTCTTGCTATCAGAAGGTTACGAGCTCAAGCACCACTACCGACTTGAGCACATAATCTACGCTGGCATTCAGTGCAGCAGTGAGCAAGTGCTGCATTGTCACACGGACTGCAGTGGTTCAAGAAGGCGGCTCACCACCACCTTCTCAAGGGCAATTAGGGATGGGCAATAAATGCCGGCCTTGCCAGTGACGCCCACATCCCCTGGATGAATAAAAAAAAGCCTTTTGGATGAGATGTTAAGCAGTGGCCCTGTCTGCTTGCTCAGGGTACTATCCAAACAAGAGAAGGGAGTTCTCCCGGTGTCCTGGTCAATATTACTCTCTCAACCATCACCACCAATAGATTATTTAGACATTCATTTCTTGATTGTAGGACCTTACTGCGCACAAATTGACTATGAAAAGTAATCCATTGGTTGTATAGTGTTTTGAGAAGTCCTGAGGACATGAAAAAGAGCACAATGTATGCATATGTCATCATGCATCCTATGAGTATATGGATTGCTACCCAGAAAGGCTGAATGTAGGGGCAGGAGCCAAATGTGTACAGCAGTGTGTGCCCCTCTGGTCACAACCTCTCCAGCATTCAACCAGAGCGAGGTGGGCCAGCTGTAAGCTTGATATTTTATCTTCAGCTGGCCCTCATGCATTTTGCTGCAAGTAGTAGTTCTGCTCACCCACCTCCTCACTCTGTTTGAAATGCTACTAAATCAAGTATCCGGGTCCCAGTGCAGCTATTTCAAGAGCTTCACACGAATCTGATATGACAAGCAAGAAACAGGATGTACATGTACCTCACACTTTTATGTAAAATAGTGGCACCATGAGGAAATGATAATAAGATGTGACATACTCAGATGATGGTTAATGGGATCTATTCTAAGGTGCTTGGATTTTTTTTTTTTTTTAAATGGCAATAAGCAGTACACCAAGAGATCTTATTAATTAGATACCACTATATACTAGCATGAATGACAGGACTGGGGCTGTTATTGAGATGCCGACGCTGTCATGTTACAAAAAAGACAAGCAGAACAGTCTTCAAATATTAGTGAAAGGGCTATTACCATTGAATACAACCTGATAGGATGTCGGTGTGTGCCATTCAAAGCCTTTGCATAAGAATGCTATTTAATGCCAGTGCAACAAGAGATGTAAAATAAACTTGTAAACTCTTACTGTACTTGCTGACTAGTTGTGGAAGATCAGACAATAAATAACATACCTAGTTTCTACTTTCAAAGCTGCCTCAAAAACATTGAAGCACTCATGCTTTAGTTTGCTATGATGATTTATACAAAATTATCAACATCCCATCCAAAAGATGGCTGCTCTGACAATGCAGCATTTCCTCAGGACCACACTGAAATGTCAGCCTGGATTAAGTGCTCACGACCTGGAGTGGAGCTTGAACCCACAAGTTTCTGATTCATATGCAGGAGTGCTATTACTGAACCAAGCTGACAAATAAATTCTGGGAGTTGTAGATACAAATGTATACTGAAGCTGTAGACAGTTACCTTGTTGAGGCTCTTCAGCTAACAGCAAACATACATGAACTCGTAGCACAAGCAAAGTCCTTTACCAGAAAATATTTCATATAGAAAACATGATTCAATAGGTAACTTTGACCATTTTCTTCTGTAATTATTTCAGTCTTGAGTTACAAAGCTTATTTCTAGCTTAGTGGCAAAACCAAAGTGGCAGCCGAGAGGATTTTCAAAAAATATTTGGAACAATTTAATTGTCTCCCCTTCTTTCCATTACTGACAGCTGTTGATGACTATCCACTTTTAATTTGTAGTTTTTGAACTTCATGATTGGTGGTTTTCACGTTTACTACTTGATGTATGTCTTATCTGTTCAGTTGTGATTTGTTGTTTTATTTTTGATTATCAAATACAAGCTAATCATGTTCAAGTACGACACAGAAATTGTGAGATGACTGACAGAGAATGCATGTAGTTGTACTGATTATCATGTATTACTAGCATATCTGTCGTGGTGCTGCTTACAGATGTGTTATTTTATAAGGACAGAGTAATATATCATAGTACATTATTCTGCTGCTGCAAACGTGTAGTTCTGTGTTCCTTCAAGACTAAAAAAGCTGATGTTGATTGAAAACATGGATCAATGAAAGGTTAATTACTATTCAGGATCAAGATTAGTACCCTGGTTTTGTTTATTGGAAGGTCAGTCAAGAGCATGGAAACACTGTTCTTGGAGAGCTTTCCTGTACATTGCAAATTATTGCCTTAGTTTGTTTATCTCCTTTTAAAAAGCATGATACAGAATTTTTCTTTAGACAGTGTGACATATCAAGTGTGATAGGCAGGAAGTGCGCGTATACATAACGTTTTTATAAGAAAAAATAAGTCACAATATATGACAGACTGAGAAGGACTATTCCTGACATACATCGTCACATCCATCAACATAAGAGCAGTCAGTGGTGCAAACCTTGGCAGTAAGAGTGGCATTTGATCAGAGTGCAAGACAGTTGCAAAGGACACAATACAATACAAATCGCTTTATTGGCATGATAAGGTACATCTTATGTTGCCAAAGCATCAAAATACATTTATGGTTGAACACATAAACACGGTTCCATTCATACAGTGTATAAACAGGTATATCCCTGAGTTTATAAATATATTTTCGCCTTGTTTATATATACTCTTGTCACAATAGCAAAATACTACGGATGCTGGAAATCTGAAATAACAACAGAAAACGCTGGAAAAACTCAGCAGGCCAGGCAGCATCCGTGGAGAGAGAAACAGAGTTAATGGCCCCGATTTTCTCCCAGCCGTTGGGCGGGGGCCGAAAATCGCAGAAATAGGGGGTCGCGACCACCCCCCCCAGCCCGATTCCCCGCCCCGCCCAACTTTCGCCCCCGTGTTTCAGTGGGACCCGAATCAGTCCCGCCCACCGCAGGCGGGAATGGTCAGCGGGAGCCTAATGGCCAATTATTAGCATGTTTAAACCTATTTTCAAGGGCCCTTGCAATTTTGTGGCTTTCCCCACATAAAACACACCTGGTGGGAACACCGCTGATGAAACCTGGCGTGAACAGAGTTGGCTTGCTTGCTTTCAGCTGCAGGTCAATCAGGAATGAAGAGATTTAAGCAGGCAGCATTTGCAGGCTGCAGGACCTTGTTGCTGAAGGCTTGGGGCAACTTTTTTAAGGCTTAGGCACAGCTGTGGAAGGTTGGAGCCTCACACACTTCTCCAGTGTGAGCTCCTGGGAAGCCCCTCTCACCACCCTAACTCAGCACCTCCTCAACGGAGGCATCTGCCAGAAGCATGGGAGGCATTTTGTTCCTTCCCTTCCTGGCATTAGAGGATCTCCAACAGCAGAGGAGGCTGGAGCAACTCCAGCAACAGCATCACCAGCAACAACAGCAGCACCAGCAGGAGCGGCAGGCTGCGGCTCAGCGACCTGATGCAGCACAGGCCAGAAGGGGCCAGCGCATGGAAGGCCGTCGGCGCAGGAGATACCCCCCAAACAGGGTCTACAGACACAGGGTCAACTACCTCAACATGACTGAGCAGCAGTGCCAGAGGCGGCTCCGACTTTCACGAGAGGTTGTGACTGACATCTGCGCAATGCTGCAGCAAGACCTGGAGCCCAGAGCACCAGGTCCACACTACTTACCAGTGGCCATCAAAGTCACCACCGCACTCAACTTTTATGCCTCAGGCTCCTTCCAGCGATCAGCAGCAGACATCAGCGGCATCTCCCAGGCGGCCGCACACACTTGCATCATGCAGGTAACCGATGCCTTCTTTGCCCTCGCGCACAATCACATCCATTTCACCAGGGATCGCGCAAGTGTGACGGCGCAAGCGCGTGGATTAGCTCAGCTGGCAGACTTTCCAAGGGTGCAGGGCGTCATTGACTGCACACGTGGCCCTTAGGGCACCCCACCGCAATCCAGGAGTTTTTGTCAACCGCAAGGGCTTCCACTCCCTTAACGTTCAGCTGGTGTGTGACCACAAGGTGATTTTGCATGTTTGTGCCAGGTTCCCTGGCAGCTGCCATGGCTCCTTCATACTGCGCCAGTCTACTGTGTCTCCGCTATTCAGTCCGCCAAACGAACTTCAAGGATGGCTACTTGGAGACAAGGGATATCCCCTGCGCTCTTGGCTAATGACGCCGTTGAGGAGACCAGCCAGCGAAGCTGAGGAGCGCTACAACTCCAGCCACATTACCACCAGATGCATTATCGAGCAAACCATCGGATTGCTAAAGATGCGCTTCAGATGCCTCGATAGATCAGGTGGAGCCCTACAGTACTCATCAGCCAGGGTCTCCAAAATCGTCATGGTATGCTGTGTGCTTCACAACATGGCACAGCGTCGTGGCTTGCCGATTCCGCAGAACCAAGAGGCTCCTCACAGAGCTACCTCGGATGAGGATGATGCTGAGGAGGAGGAGGGGGAGGGAAACGAGCATCCTGCAGAGGCCCGCCAACCAGCGGCACCAGTGCGCGAGAACATTGCTGGGCGGAATGCAAGGAACGCACTCATCCTGGGCAGATTTGCGTAGCCTGGTACATCAAACACTGCAGCCTCACTGCTTCTTAACTGACCATGGACAGTGGCCCATGCCTACACTTTCCTACCTCTTTGACCAGCTTGCTGTCATCTGCAAGTTATCCTAAGGCCTCTATGTGATATCCCCATTCGCCAAATGACAGACGCCATAACTGCAGCAGCTGCCACCAGATTTTTTATGTACAGGAAAATGATGGCATTAAAACTATTTACAAGACTGGATGGTGGAAGAGTTATGTGAATGTGAGCATAGAGAGATACGGAATGGGTAAGGGTGCATGGATGTGACTGTGAAGTGGGATGTGGAGGAAGAGATTGCTGAAGCTGAGTGCTGTTGGGGAAAGGCAATTGGGATCAGGTTGAGGGTGATGGAAACTTCGTACTTGCTTTCCCTGTGCGGTGAAGGTCATGGAAGCGCTTCCTGCACTGCATCCAGGTGCGACGGGTGACTCCCAGAGAGTTTACCTATGCTGCCACCTCCATCCAGGCAGCCCTGGACTCTTTGGGAGGCCTCTTCCTCCCTGAGCGAGGGTAGAGGACCTCCCTGTGGGCCCTTACCCCATCCACCAAGGTCTGCAGTGACGTCTCGTTGAATTTGGCCGCAGCTCGGCCTCTGCCGCTGGCAGCAGCTGCTGCAGGCTCTTCTGCCATTGTGCAAGAGTGGTTGAGAAGCCCGCAGAGGTGGAGAAGCTTGCTGGACACTTTAAAAGCACCACGAATGATGACATCATACTGTGGGGCTTTCTGACTGGAAATGGACAATTAGCAAGGCTGCCCACACGCTGGAACTTAATTGGCCACTTGAGGGAAAATTGCGTCCAGCTGGCTGACCCATTTTCTTTCGGGTCGGAACCCCACATTCGGGGAACCCGCCCATTTCCCGCACGATCCACAAAATCGGGCCCAATGTTTCAGGTCAAAGACCTTTCGTCAGAACTGGAAAAAAGCAGGAAATGGAACAGATTTTAAAGCAAGTTTAGGGGCTGGGAAATGGGGGAGGGGATGAAAGAACAAAAGGGAAGGTCTGTGATAGGATAGAAGGCAGGAGAATTAAAGAGGCATTAAGAGATATTCAAGGCAAGAGGAGATGGTAATGGGACAGGTTACGAAACAAAGGATGGCTCTAGATGAAGTGTGAATTGCGCTGGCAGAACGAAAGACAGCTGTCATGTGGGAGGGAAGAAAAAAAGGCGCAAACAAAAAGTGTGGATAAAAAATATATATATGATAGGGGCCGAGGTTATGATCTGAAATTGTTGAACTCTATGTTGAGTCCAGAGGGCTGTAAAGTGCCTAATCGAAAGATGAGGTACTGTTCCTCGAGCTTACGCTGAGCTTCCGTGGAACAATGCAAGAGGCCGAGGACGGTGAGGTCTGAGTGGGAATGGAGCGGTGAATTAAAGTGACAGCGACCGGAAGCTCAGGGTCCCCCTTACAGACTGAACGGAGGTGGTCCGCAAAGCGGTCACCCAATCTGTGTTTGGTCTCCCCAATGTAGAGGAGACCACATCGTGAGCAGCGAATACAGTATACTAAATTGCAAGAAGTACAAGTAAATCGCTGTTTCACCTGGAAGGAGTGTTTGGGGCCCTGGACAGTGGGAAGAGGGGAGGTATAAGGGCATGTGTTGCATCTCCTGTGCTTGCACGGGAAGGTGCTGGGCGAAGGGGTGCTGGGTGATAGAGGAGTGGACTAGGGTGTCGCGGAGGGAACGGTCCCTATGGAATGCTGAAAGTTGAGTTGAGGGGAAGATGCGTTTGGTGGTGGGATCACGTTGGAGGTGGCGGAAATGGCGGAGGATGATCCGTTGAATGGCTGGTGGGGTGAAAAGTGAGGACAAGGGGAACTCTATCGTGGTTCCGGGGAGGGAGGGGCAGGAGGGAGGGCAGAAGTGCGGGAGATAGAACGGACACGGTCGAGGGCTGTGTCAACCACAGTTGAGGGGAAGCCTCGGTCAAGGAAAAAGGAAGACATGTCGGAAGCACTGGTATGGAAGGTGGCATCGTCAGAGCAGATGCAGCAGAGATGGAGAAACTGGGAGAATGGAATAGAGTCCTTACAGGAGGCGGGGTGGGAGGAAGTGTAGTCCAGGTAGCTGTGGGAGTCAGTGGGCTTGTGGTGAATGTTTGTCAATAACCTATCCCCAGAGATGGAGACGGAGAAGTCGAGGAAGGGAAGAATCGGAGATGGACCATGCGAAGGTGAGGGAAGGGTGGAAATTGGAAGCAAACCCCTCCCCTCCCCTATTTCCCAGACCCTAAACTTGCTTTAAAATCTGTTCTATTTCCTGCTTTTTTCCAGTTCTGACGAAAGATCTTTGACCTGAAACGTTAACTCTGTTTCTCTCTCCACGGATGCTGCCTGGCCTGCTGAGTTTTTCCAGTTGCAAAGGACATATTGGTTGAGTGGTTTTCCATCTGCCTAGCACCAACACTAAGGCAAGCAGGTAAACTCATGAAATTAGATCCATGGCTGGGTTCGCCACTCGTTTCGGCGCCTGAACCCTTGATTTCCGCGCCGAGTTAAAATCAGCCCTTAAACACAGTAATCTGAGCATGAGTATAAGCGCCTTGGGATGTTTTACTATATTAAAGGCGCTATATAAAACAAAGTTACTGTTGTTGTCATGCGTAGAAAAGTAGAAGGCAATAATAAAGCACAAAGATACAGCACTGTATCAACTATATCCAAATATACTGTTAAAACCTGTGAGTCTTCGAAGAGAATAACTGCAGTTATGCACATACAACTGATGAAAGATCATGCTGACACGCATCATTCTGTTTAATAGTTAGCTCCTGATAATTGATCCTTTTTGTGCTAAAAACTTGAATTATCTAATAATTCAAATTAAGAAAAGGAAATAATGTATGAAAGTAGGAATTTAGCCCTAAAAAACTTGAATTATTGTGTAATTTGAATTAAGCAAATCACAATTGAATAGACTGTTCCACTCCATTTTTTGCACATGCTCAGTTTGTCTCCACATATCCCACTTTAAACTAGAAAGCCAAAATAATCCATTATCACTCCATAAATATCCAAAAGGAAACCATACCTCTGGAGTTAAGTGGGACTGAGCAAAGTGGCAACTTTCCCATTAACTATACAGTTATGTAATTCTGAATTAATTGAAATGTAGTCCTTTCTAAAATATTTTATTTAATAAAAGAAAAATGATCCTTACGTGGTATTGCTGCTAAGTAGCCTGTAAATGATTACAGTACTCTCTTGAAACTAGAAAGGCCTTTATTTGGAAAGATTCAAAAACCACATGATCATGAGTTGCACTTTCCCTACCACCCATCTTCGCCCTTACCGCCTACCAATACTTAGCCACACTTTCATAATCCCAAGGCTCAAAATCTTTAATGCTCTCATAGAATCATAGAATAGTGCAGCACAGAAGGAGGTCGTCATTCGGCCCATCGAGCCTACACCAGCTCTTTCCAAGTGCAATCCAGTTAGTCCTAATCCCCCACTCTTTCCCCATAGCCCTGCAATTTTTTCTCCTTCAAGTATTTATCCAATTCCCTTTTGAAGGCTACTATTGAATCTGTATCTGCAGTGCACTATAACAAAAATAACTTGCACTTGTATCAACTTTAATGTGACCAAATATTCCAAGGTGCTTTACAAGCTTGGGAGTAGGGTTAAGGTAGGTGCCTGAAAGTGTGTTGAAAAGGTAGGTATTGAAGAAGAACCTGCTAAGTAGCGTGTAAATGATTACAGTACTCTCTTCAAACTAAGGAGAAAGGCCTTTATTTGGAGAGATTCAAAAACCAGTTCCCTTTTGAAGGCTACTATTGAATCTGTATCCAGTTCCCTTTTGAAGGCTACTATTGAATCTGTATCCACCACCCTATCAGGTACTGCATTCCAAATCCTCTCCACTCGTTGTGTAAAAAAGTTTTTCCTCATGTCGCCTCTGGTTCTTTTGTCAATCACCTTAAACCTGTGCCCTCTCATAGAAACATAGAAGATAGGAGCAAGAGTAGGCCATTCGGCCCCTCGAGCCTGCTCCGCCATTCAATGCAACCATGGCTGATCATCCAAATTCAGTACCCGGTCCCTGCTTTCTCCCCATACCTCTTGATACCTTTAGCCTTAAGAAATATATCCAACTCCTTCTTGAATATATTTAATGAACTGGCCTCCACCGCCTTCTGTGGTAGAGAGTTCCACAGGTTCACCACTCCCTGGGTGAAGAAATTCCTCCTCATTTCTGTCCTAAATGGCCTACCCTTTATGAATCCCCGACCATCGGGAACATCCTTCCTGCATCTAGTCTGTCCAGTCCTGTCAGAATTTTATAAGTTTCAATGAGATCATCTCTCATTCTTCTAAACTCCAGTGAGTACAAGCCCAGTCGACCCAATCTCTCCTCATACGTCATTCCTGCCATCCCAGGTATCAGCCTGGTGAATCTGCGCTGAACTCCTTCCATGGCAAGAACATCCTTCCTCAGATAAGGCGACCAAAACTGCACACAATACTCCAGGTGTGGTCTCACCAAGGCCCTGTACAACTGCAGCAAGACATCCTTGTTCCTGTACTCAAACCCTCTCGCTACGAAGGCCAACATACCATTTGCCTTCTTAACCGCCTGCTGCACCTGCATGCTTACCTTCAGCGACTGGTGCACAAGGACACCCAGGTCTCGTTGCACTTCCCCTTCTCCCAATCTATTGCCATTTAGATAATAATCTGCCTTCCTATTTTTGCCACCAAAGTGGACAACCTCACATTTATCCACGTTATATTGGATCTGCCATGTTTCTGCCCAATCACCTAACATGTCCAAATCATCCTGGAGTTTCTCGACATCCTCCTCACAGCACACACGCCCACCCAGCTTTGTGTCGTCTGCAAATTTGGAGATATTACATCCAATTCCCTTGTCTAGATCATTAATATATATTGTGAATAGCTGGGGTCAAAGCACCGATCCCTGCAGTACCCCACTAGTCACTGCCTGCCACTCGGAAAAAGACCCGTTTATTCCAACTCTTTGCTTTCTGTCTGCCAACCAGTTCTCTATCCAAGTCAATACCTTGCCCCCAATCCCATGTGCCTTAACTTTACATGCTAATCTCTTATGCGGGACCTTATCGAAGGCCTTCTGAAAGTCCAGATACACCACATCCACTGGTTCTCCCTTATCTATTTTACCAGTTACATTCTCAAAATATTCCAGTAGATTAGTCAAGCACGATTTACCTTTTGTGAATCCATGTTGACTTTGTCCGATCCTGTCACTGTTTTCCAAGTGCTCTGCTATTACATCTTTTATAATGGACTCTAGCATTTTCCCCACTACCGATCTCAGGCTTACCGGTCTGTAATTCCCCGTTTTCTCTCTACCACCTTTTTTGAATAGTGGGGTAACATTAGCTACCCTCCAATCCATGGGTACTGTTCCAGATTCCATCGAATGTTGGAAGATGACCAGCAATGCATCTACTATTTCTAGGGCCACTTCTTTAAGTACCCTAGGATGTAGATTATCAGGTCCTGGGGATTTATCGGCCTTCAATCCCATCAATTTCCCTAACACCATTTCCCTACAATTTCCCTAACACCATTTCCCTCTCGTTATTGACCCTACAGCCATTGGAAACAGTTTCTCTTTATTTACTCTATCTAATTCCTTCATGATTTATCTCCTCATCTGCTTCCCAAATTCAACCTTACACAAGCCCCATCTCATCAAAATTACACTTGTTTACCCCTATTTATGTTAACTTCCACTGGTTCAGCACGCCCATCATCTCTGTCTTTGCCAAACACCACTGGCTCCTATTGCTGAGCGCATTGATTTCAAATCTCCTGCCCTGGTTTATAAAACCCTCTAAAGACTTACCCCGTCTTACCTTTGTAACTTCCTCTAGCCCTATGTCATCGCTCAACCCCTCTGCCTTCTGTGCATTATCCCCTTCTTCTGCAGTAGGATCATCAATCATTATACCTCAGTACTTTGGAATTTCCTCCACTTTACATCTCTCATCACTTTTGAAAGGTTCTTCTCCAATACCTACATTTTCAACACACTTTAAGCCACCTACCTTAACCCTACTCCCAAGCTTGTAAAAGCACCTTGGAATATTTGGTCACATTAAAGTTGATACAAGTGCAAGTTATTGTTGATATAGTGCACTGCAAACCAACTACAACATTGCATTTATAACAAAATCAGGTTCAGTAATGCATTTCAATTAGACCAAGTGGCTTATGCTGTCCTTGACATAACCAAGTTTGTGAACTATTGGCAAGCAAAGGATCCTTTGCCATGCTTCTCAAATTGTTCATTATAAGAAAGAACATGCATTTATATAGCACCTATCAAATCGCTTTGTAGCCAATTAAGTACTTTTTGAGATGTAGGGGGCAATTTTGACAGCCCTGGGAAGGTGGGCATGGAGGCGGAATTGCTGGGAAAATTGCAGATTTTAGGGGCGAGTGCCCAACCTGCCTCCATGCCATCTTCCCAGGAGGCGGGTAGCTGTCCCGCGCCGAGTCCTGTCTCCTTGGAAGAGGGAAGGGATTAAAGCCTATTAACTGCCTGTTAACAGGCAGAAAATAGGATTATCCCCTTTTTGCCCTGACAAGTGCGGGCTTCCCGAAGGCTCCAAAACCCGCCAGCTCAGCGAGTACTGGGTCTGTGGGGGTCAGGTGCAAAAGTGTGGTGTGAAACATAGAAGATAGGAGCAGGAGTAGGCCATTCGGCCCCTCAAGCCTGCTCCGCCATTCAATGCGATCATGGCTGATCTTCCAAATTCAGTACCCTGTCCCTGCTTTCTCCCCATATCCCTTGATCCCTTAAGAAATATATCCAACTCCTTCTTGAATATATTTAATGAATTGGCCTCTACTGCCTTCTGTGGTAGAGAATTCCACAGGTTCACCACTCTCTGGGTGAAGAAACTCCTCCTCATCTCTGTCCTAAATGGCTTACCCCTTATCCTTAGACTGTGACCCCTGGTTCTGGACTCCCCCGCCATCGGGAACATCGTTCCTGCATCTAGTCTGTCTAGTCCTGTTAGAATTTTATACGTTTCAATGAGATCCCCTCTCATTCTTCTAGGTAAGTGATGGGTGCAAGAGTGTAGAGGTGAGTATCTGAGGTAAGTGCAAAATGTTTTTAAAAGTGTACTTACCTTTGTTTCTTCCTGCAGGCTTCGTTCGGTTTGTATGCGGAGACTCTCGGACCTCCACGGTGCAGATGAGAGATGGCCGTTGCATTCTCATATGCAACCATCTCAATTCTAAGAGAAAGAAGGTTGATGAGGTCTTGTATGCAAGACCTCATCAAACTGCAGAGAATGTCACTGCTTGACAGCTTCACAGAGCTGTCAAACAATGACAATTCATCTGTCAAATTTTTTGACAGATGACACATCATACGTTGACGTGCTCTGCAACTGGCTTTCCCTTAATTGGCCTGCTAAGCCCACTGGGCAGGCTTAATAAGGTCAATCAAGGGAAAATAGCGTGGGTTGTCCCGCCTCTAATGCCCCCCCCAGTCTCAAAATCGTCCCTGTAGTGACTGTTGTAATGTAGGAAAATGCAGCAGTCAATTTGTGCACAACAAGGTCCCACAGACAGCAGAGAAATAAATGACCAGATAATCTGTTTTAGTAATGTTAGTTGAGAGATAAATTGGCCAGGACACCAGGCGAGCTCCTCTGCTCTTTCTCTGATTAGTGTTATGGGATCATTAAGGTCCACCCGAGAAAGCAGATGGGTCCTTGGGTTAACATCTCATCTGAAAAATGACACCTCCAACAATGCAGCACTCCCACAGTAGTGCAGTGTCAGCCTAGATGATGTATGTACTCAAGTCTCTGGAGTGGGGCATGAACCCAAGACCTTCTAACTCAGAGGCAAATAATATTACTGCCAAGGCAAGGCGGACAACTAAAAATTATTATAATTATAACCTATTAAAAATTCTAACTTATTAATGTTTTTTGTTATGTTATTTGACATGAACTTTTCAGGTAAAGTGTTTCCAGTTGTACTACGGAAATATCTTCTCTTATAACGGCATCTGAAACAGAGAAGAATCTTCAAAGGGTTGGACAAATGTTTAAAACCCGATTAAGGAGGGAAAAACATAAATCAATTTGATCTGCAACTTTTGACAAGTTTCCCCCCCACCCTGATTGCCATCTGCCAGTAGCAGCCTCAATCCAATAAAACTCTGTGGAAGTATCACTACAGAGGAAATATTTATGCCTAAAGAGAATTGAACATCTCTGCCATCTGGTTAGATCAGCTATAATCAGGACTGGCAATCTCCATGTGGTCGGGACCATCAGAAACATTTTGAAGAGGTTGCCATTTACCATTTGTATCCACAGCAGGGAATATGTATGATGTATGACTGCTGGAGTGTGCCAATACAAAGCTGGCACAATATGTTGAATCCTCAATTTACTCAAGGACCAAACTCTTACAATATATGACATATGACGATGCTCCCAGTTTAAAAATGCAATATCTTGTTAGTTTTGATTTGTACTGTAAAGCAGCTCAAAAAAGCCTAGAAAGTGCAAATAAATAAGGTGTGCACAGATTACATATCTCAAACTCCCTGTCATCTCTCTACTCCACCTACCCTTTAAACACCTCGACATCTTTTTCAATTCCTGCCAGCTCTTTCTCCTGCCACACAGGGCCCCATCTTAGTCTACTGCCTGTTAGTCTTTCAGATTTACACAATCTCCCTCGCTTTCCTTACCAAAATGTGGCTGTCATGCTTCCTACCATCTCTAAATATCTCTCCACCCCCTGCACCCTGGCCTCACACTCCCTGTATGTGATTATTTGGGCCGGAGTGCATGTTTTGCATTCCACTTTTGGCATCACACCTCCTCATATGCATTTTTTTTGCGCAACGTATTGGCTCAATACCATATTCATAAAACTGCCCAAAATCAAACTTTTAACAGGTGAGTGTTCTACACTCAGTGAGCAAGAATGTAAACAATCAGTCATGAAGTTCAAACCTAACAATGAAAAATAGGCAGGCTGGAACAGAAACGAAAAGCTGAACTAATCAATTCAGTCCAGAAAGTTTGTGATGTTGGCTTCAGTTGCCATCTACCACAGCTGAAAATCTATTCAAGAATTGCCTAGAGGGGTTGAAAATCTTGGAAAATGTTTTCTTAGAGAGGCAACTCCAAGACTCAATATATAGTACTGGCTGAAGCTTGAACCATTGGGTTGGTCTTTGCTTGGCATATTTTCCGTAAATGCTTTGGTATCTCTGGATGGCTGTTGTCCATGTCATCATAGCAATCCTCCAAGTCACGGAAAGCAATAGCACAGAGTTATATTTAACACAGCTTGACTGCACAATGTTTGAAATGCACAATAATAAATTAAAGATGACTAAAATTACGATTTTTCAAAAACCAGAGAATGAGACTTTGATTGAACACTACAACTTGTTACAGCTCAGGTTTACTCTGTACATCCGTAATGATGATGGTAAGTGCCATTTGTCCCATAGCAAAGAACTGCATTGAGAATAATGCTAGAGAGTAACTTAACGGTAGATATGTCAGGTATTCACATTTTGCTTTTGTCAACATTTTCTACAATTTTGTTCCTGTTTTCTTCCCTAGGAATGCAGACTCCAGACTGTTCTGCAAATATGAAGCATTTCACTTGTCACATAAAGGCGTGACATAACATAACCAAAAGCAATGAGAGAGTATAATGTTCTGATGAATACTTGTCAACTGCTCCAATTCAAATAGGACGTTCTGATTTGGAGGTTAAATTTTAATCCTGTCCCACTGTTCCAACTTAGAGTAATAGTCACAAATTTTAAAATACCGCCTAGCCTAAAACGGTCCCAAGACCACTTTTTAAAGTCGCAGTGTAGATCTACAGTGCTTAAATTGTTTTGATTCTCCAATCGCACCCCACCTCCCCACGCCCCCCCCCGCCCCCTGCTCTCCAAACCTCTCAGAGGCTCTAACACTTTTGATGCAACATAGTTCAAGACACAGCTGCACTGGATCCACCATGAGGTGAAAATGGATGACAATCACCTCCATATCAGATTATTTTTTATTGTGAACCAAAGAATGGAAAACCCAAATAGTTCAAGGAACATTTGAGCAATATATGCTCAACTCTGCCAGACAAGTGCAGAACTGGTAACGTACCACTATGGACCAGTTGTGGTGGCAAGTCACTACTTAATAAAGAATGGTACATTCGAAAGTCTGTGGCTGAGAGGTATACAGCAGAAGAGAGAAAATTTGTCTGAAAGCTAAGCCTACTGGTGATGACTACCAGTGCTGCTATGGCAATGTAGAATAATTTTCTTTATATTACAAAGAATGATCAGGAAATGGATTGCCTCACTACAAGTGACCAGTGAAGTCAACTATTAACTAAATACGAGGGTACACAAGAAGAAAAATATTATAAGACAGAGGGAAAAAGCAAGGAGATTGGATTAGAGTGGATAGCTTTAGTGAGGGAACTCGCACAAGCAGCACAGGCATGTTCCCTTTCCATCCACAAATTTTTGATTGTATAATTCTATAGTAGACAACTCTCCATGCATTGCCGCTAGCGATCTGCATGCACACATACGATAGGAGAATGCAAACTGAGATAGGACCTATCTACCATCAAAATAAAACAAGGTGTTAATCTCTATGACTAAGAAGTGTGGAAAAGAACAAATTAAACACACACCAGCCTGAAAGTCCTTTAATTTGTGGAAACCATAGCAATGCATTAAACTCACTGGAAGCAATAAATAATAATAGTACAATGGGTGAAAATATTAGGTGATTTAGATATTCTGGATGCTGTGCAAACTAAATTGAAGTATCCCTCAATTTCATCATCTTTAGAGCTTGTCTGATTTCTAAAGCTCCAGGTTGAGAGTATGTTCTGGTGCCATTTCTTCCAAACACAAATAAATGGCAGTAGTGTGGTAAGGATTGGATTATGATGCCAGATTTGGCCACTGACAAATATGAAACCAGACGTTTACCAATGTGATTTCTGCTTTTCCATGTTTTCCATGAATAGAGATGGAAAAATGTAAATTTCAGAGCTTGCGGGTCAGCAGAGAGTCATTAAAGTATGGCATTTTACGCCGGCCATAAGGTAACTCAGCACGGTGCAACATCAAAGCAGCAAAACAAAAAACATTGATTCTTTTGTTATACAGACAGTTTTAATTGGTTAGTTTTGGTCTCTTAGTCACTGGTGGTGGCCTTGTTGCTAGGGGAACACTTGGTGATTTTTCAGCAGCACGCAGGTGAAAAAAGAAACAGCTGCTGTAGCATATTCAGCTTTTCTGATATAGAACGAGAAGGCTCCAGTACAGGTAATAGCTCATGACTGAACAAGGCAGCCTCACGTAGGGACTGTTTTAGTTTCTCTGTGTTATTGATGTTTAGCTCACTGTTCTTTCTTCTCATCATCTCACCACCATTCCCAGGGTGAAAAGGTCACAAGTCAGACTGAGATCAAATGCTTGAAGTGTGGGGAAATGCCTGGTTAGAATCCACTGCGTCCTCCATGGCAAAGTACCTAACACACTGTGACACCAGGCCACAAGTTGGGCACATTGTTGTTTGATCATCACTTTGGTAATATTGAAAATCATCAGAACCAAGAAATTACAGCAATGCATCTTATGATGAACTTAATGAATTAGGTTTTATTTTAAAATGGTGCTCATATCTATGCGAGTCCTGAAAAGTATATGAAACAGAATCATAGAATGGTTACAATTCAGAAGGAGGCCCCTTGAGCCCATGCCGGCTCTCTGCAAGAGCACTTCAGCTAGTCCCACTCCCCCACCCTTTCCTCGTAGCCCTACATTTTTCCTTCAGGTACTTATCCAATTCCCTTTTGAAAGCCACAATTGAATCTGCCTCCACCACCCTTTCAGGCAGTGCATTCCAGATCCTAACCACTCGCTGCGTAAAAAAGTTTTTCCTCATGTCGCCTTTGGTTCTTTTGCCAATCACCTTAAATCTGTGTCCTCTGGTTCCCGACCCTTCCGCCAATGGGAACAGTTTCTCTATCTACTCTGTCCAGACCCCTCATGATTTTGAACACCTGCGTCAAATCTACTCTCCACCTTCTCTGCTCTAAGGAGAACAACCCCAGCTTCTCCAATCTATCCATGTAACTGAAGTCCCTCATCCCTGGAACCATTCTTATAAATCTTTTTTGCACCCTCTCTAAGACCTTTACATTCTTCCCAAAGTGTGGTGCCTAGAATTGGAAACAATACTCCAGTTGAGGCTGAACCAGTGTTTTATACAGGTCCATCATAAATTCCTTCCTTTTGTACTCTATGCCTCTATTTATGAAGCCCAGGATCCTGTATGCTTTTTTAACCGCTTTTTCAACCTGCCCTGCCACCTTCAATGATTTGTGCACATATACCCCCAGGTCTCTCTGTTCCTGCACCCCCTTTAGAATTGTACCCTTTAAGTTTATATTGCCTCTCCTCATTCTTCCGACCAAAATGTATCACTTTGCACTTTTCTGCGTTAAATTTCATCTGCCACGTGACCGCCCATTCCACCAGCCTGTCTCTGTCCTCTTGAAGTTCATCACTATCCTCCTCACTGTTCACTATACTTCCAAGTTCTGTGTCAAAAGCAAATTTTGAAATTGTGCCCTGTACACCCAAGTCCAAGTCATTAGTATATATCAAGAAAAGCAGTGGTCCTAGTACCGACCTCTGGGGAATACCACTGTATACCTTCCTCCAGTCTGAAAAACAACTGTTCACCACTACTTTCTGTTTCCTGTCGCTTAGCCAATTTTGTATCCATGCTGCCACTGTCCCTTTTATTCCATGGGCTTCAACTTTGCTGGCAAGCCCATTATGTGGCACTTTATCAAACGCCTTTTGGAAGTCCATGTACACCACATCAATCGCATTTCCCTCATCAACCCTCTCTGTTACCTCATCAAAAAACGCAATCAAGTTAATTAATCACGATTTGCCTTTAACAAATCTGTGCTGGCTTTCCTTAATTAATCCATACTTGTTCAAGTGATTGTTAATTTTGTCCCGGATTATCGTTTCTAAAAGCTACCGAAGTTAAACTGACTGGCTTGTACTTGCTGGGTTTAGCCTTACACGCTTTTTTGAACAAGGGTGTAACATTTGCAATTCTCCAGTCCTCTGGCACCACCCCTGTATCTAAGGAGGATTGGAAGATTATGGCCAGTACCTCCGCAATTTCCACCTTTACTTCCCTCGGCATCCTAGGGTACATCCCATCCGGTTCTGGTGACTTATCTACTTTAAGTACAGCCAGCCTTTCTAGTACCTCCTCTTTATCAATTTTTATCTCATCCAGTATCTCAACTATCTACACATACAAGGTTCTCCGACTAAACTTCTGAATGAGGTTGAAAATTTGCTTCCGATTTTTAAGTGAGGTACTTTGATCATCAGTTTGCATGTTTTTGAATAAATCTGCTCTGCACAGCATAATTAAGAAATTACCCAAGTTCAATGTTTCCCATGTGTTTTAGAGTAAAAGATAACAACAGTATTTACTAAGAATACTGTAAAAGAGACCGGTGGTGCACGGCACTCCGTGGAGGCTTGATTTCATTGCTGTAAACTTTTTATCTTTCTCAAATATATTAGCATCCTCTGACGTCCAAGTCACATCTCCTTCTAAAGTAAACGTTTATGGTGCAAAACAGCAGTTCAACACACAAGATTCACAGAATTACATAGAAATTACAACATGAAAACAGGCAGTTCCCCCCAACCAGTCTGTGACTATCTTTATCCTCCGTGACCAGTAGTCCTAATCCCATGAGCCTTCACTGTTCTCATATCCTTTCATCATCCCTTTCCTTCAGCCACCTACCTAACCAATTCTTGAATGTTTATCCGGTCTCTGCTTCAATCATTAGCTATAAAAGCACATGCCCCAGTCTTAAACACAAGAATTGCTTTCTGGGTCCTCGAAGAATATATGCTTGAATACCATTAACACGTGTGTGTGTGTATATAAAGTGGCTCACAATGCTTCAGGAGAGATGCTGAAATAGGAGACTTAAGAATACCTCTGGTCTTTTCTCAATAACATACAAAATAGTGTCCTACTCTGCATAAGTTGAATAGAGTAACTGTTATGCCATTAGGAATAATGTATTCATAGACAATTCTAATCAGATCCACTTTACTATAGAAACTAGGGGGGAGAAATTCGGTATCACCCCATTTGGGGCGCAAATATCGGCCGGGTGCAAAGTTTAGCGCCTGACGCTAATTATCGCCTCCGACTGCAAACTTGGCCTCTATCACCCCTGGAGGTGATTTGAGCGCTAAGTCAGGCGCTACACACCTCTCTTAAGGCGCAAACGCCGAGGAACGAGGTATTACCTCAGAGCGCTGGCGAAGCTCGTGTGATGTGAGTTAGCAATGGAATAGACACACTGGCACCGGCCAGTTCTTAAAGGGGAGGGTCGATCTTGCTCTCCAGCCACACCCTGCTCATTGCAGCCTTGAATCTCGGCCTGGAGAGACCTGTGCATCAAATCTGCTGGTAAGAACAATGGAGAGACCCAGGGAAAGAGCTCAGAATGCAGCCCCCATAGTCTCTTCTAAATCGATGCAAGGTCAAATCAAAATGAACCTGCAAAGTGCTGCTCAGTACCCAAAACTCCTTCACACAGCGTTGAATCTCTCCAGAAGTCTCTCTCTCTCTCTCTCTCTCAGAACGTGTGGTGCAAAAATGTCGCCGACAAAAAAAGGCAGGAAGCGGCTGCCTTTAAATAGCGCTCCCCCAGTCCCTTCCCGACTGCAAAATGTTCCCCTCAACCTGTCGTTGCTGGCGGCAGGGGGCGCCACTCAATATCCGGTCCGGGGCGCTACCGGGGAGTTGCACGGTCAACTGACGTCACGATCTGCGGGCACAGGAGAACGTGGCGGTAGTGTCTAGCGCTGCCGCAAAATGTCTGGTCAATTTCACGAGCAGCGCAAACATCGCCGCGCCCGGGTGCTCGTTGTTTTGTGCCCCATTAGCACCCTAAGAGGGCGCTAATGGGAGGCTCTAATCAACTGAATTTTTCCCCGTTGTTCTTCTATGGGTCAGAATGATGTTTTTGCTTTCGGAGAAAACCTATTAGTGATCTGCATGAACCAGATATTTAAAGCTGACTTTAAACTGTGCTATTTTAATTCAGAATCTAGGAGACCAGCATCCATGAGCAACTTTCTGGTGTTTACGCTGCTAAATCTGGCTCCTGTATTCCAGTAATAGATCCATGAAAAATTGGGTCTAGAAATTTCCCCCTCCCCCCCCCACCACCACCATATCGGTATTGGGAGCTAGATTTAGCGGTGTAAAGAGCAGGCACTGCCACATAGGCGTCGATTTCCCCCCAGCATCTGAACTAAAATATAACCAATATAAAAGCAGTTTTAGATTTGCAAATTGGATAATTGAGAAATAACCTGTCGCTAATCCTTGAAAAGTACTAGTCCTATTCTGAAGTTTTGACGCTCGTCACTGCTGAGCTGAATGACCTAACAGTCAAAACACGTCCAGATTCTTTATGGTTTAACATTTTTTCATAAAATAGATTGATTATTTCCTGCAAAAAACAAAGGTTAACATCCCTTTCAATGTCAAACCTAATATTTCTAATCAATTAACTGAACTGAACTTTCTGTCAAAGATAATTTGTCTAAAGATAAATTATTCCTGCCTTAATTGTTTTGTCAGAATGATTAGACTGACTTTCAAAACTAGCAGAAAGACCACTTATATTCACCCTCAAAAGAATGGCGAAAATGATTCACATCGGTGTAGCACTACACATGAAAAGTAAACATATACACAGTTCATTATATTAATCTGAATTATTTTATTCTACAGATGTTCATGATACTTACACTAATAGAAAAACAACCCCCATTAGTTGTAATTGTTCGCCTTGAGGATTCCATATTTCACAATTATCAACATCAATATTTTTATTGTACTTAGGTCTTGTTTATAATGCTGACAATTTAAGGTCAACACTTTAGAAGCAACTACTACTATTGTAATACAATGTTTCTGGCCCATGGGTACAGTTACTACTCATTACTATTGAACGACTTCTCATGAAGAGTTGGGATCATCAATATGAAGTGCCTTAAAAGCATTTCACTGTGATTATAAATCCAGGTAACCATAATTATATAATTGGAAGAAGAACTTGCATTTATAAAGCACTTTTCATGATCACAGGACATTCCAAAGCACTTCACATCCAATTAACTACTTTTGAAGTGTAGTCACTGTTGTAATGTAGGGAAACACAGCAGCCAATGTAACAACAAGGTCCAACAATGAGATAAATCACCATTTAAAGTGATGTTAATTGAGAGATAGATATTGGTCAGAACACTGGGAAAACCACCCTGCTCTTTTTCAAAGAGTGCCAAGGGATCTTTTACATCCATGAGAGGGCAAAAGGGGCCTCAGTTTAACATCTCATCCGAAAGACAGCACCTCCAACAGTGCAGCACTCCTTGGTACTGCACTGAAGTGCCAGCCTGGATTATGTGCTAAAATCTCTGGAGTGCCACTCGAACCCACACCCCTTTGATTCAGAGGCAAGCATACAACCACTAATCTAAGGCAGCCCCTTGCAAATTGCACAACTAATCATGTTTGCATTACTAGTTATTTAATTTTTCTTAGATTAACATATATGTGTATTATATATTTAAAATGCAAGCACTTCCTCTGCTCAACCCATTACTTTCTGTTTTCACAATTTTTAGTAAATCTTTGATATTCACATTTTATTTTGAAATGCCCGTGTCAACACTGATAATGAAAATCCTGAATGTACACTCTGCCTGTTACACTGTAGTGGAATGCCTCTTGTTCATGCCTTAGCTGGTTTGCGGATCCTCAACTCTGCTCAAATTTTAATGCCTCCCCTTCCTGCCTGCTGCAGGCCACTAATTTTTAAAAAATTGGGATTTTAACACCAACATGAAGTCTCCATCTCTAACCCTCCTCTCAGCTTAATACACTTTCTGAAGTTTATAGAACAGAAAACAAAACCTGCAATAGGTATGCAATCACAACACTGTAATTCTCCTTTCTATCTATCTCACACATACACACACACACACCTGAGTGTGGTTTTCAGCAATAACAATCTGAATTAAACTTCAATAAAGCTTTTGAAATATTTCCTCTTGTTTTTCAAGATTATTTGAAGAAAATCTACTCGTAGAAAATGTTAAAAACTAAAGACAAATTGAGGAGAAATAGAAAAAGGAGAAGGAAGAATGGAAGGCGGGGGATTCAAAGCTCGGGTTGTGGGAGGGGAGTAAAGGTTCCATAGTCCTGCATCAAAATAGAGTGAATACTCAGCTGGTAATTCATGCAGTGCTCCACAATCAAAAGATCACTGGTTAATCACAGATGAGGGAGGTCATTTGGACCATCTCAACTCAGCCATCCAGAAAGACCCTAAAGTCCTCTCATTGCAGCATCCAATTGACTATTAAATGACTCCAAGGTTTTCGTTTCCAATACACTAGCCAGGAGTCAATTTGACGTGTTGATCACTTTGCGTAAAGAATAATTTTTTGATTTCAGTTCTAAATTTACCTGGGACCCCTTGTTTTACTCTGACAGATTTACCCTTTCCATACTATTTACAATCCTGCATATATCTCTATAAATTCACCTTCCAGACATCAAGAGCCCAAGTTTCTCCAGTCTTTCCACAAAACTGAGATCCTATATCCTCTGCATCACCAAGATAGCCTACTTCCACCTCTGTCACATTGCCCGTCCCTGCCCCGCCTCAGCTCATCCGCTGCTGAAACTCTCAACCATGCTTTTGTTACCTCTAGACTCGGTTATTCCAATGCTCTCCTGGGTGACTTCCCACCTTGCACCCTCCGTAAACTTGAGCTCATCCAAAACTCTGCTGCCTGTATCCTAACTCGCACCAAGTCTCGTTCACCCATCTCTCCTGTGCTTGCTGACCTACATTGGCTCCCAGTCCGGCAACGCCTTGATTTTAAAATTCTCATCCTGGTTTTCCAATCCCTCCATGGCCTCGCCCGCTCCTCAAAACCTACCTCTTTGAACAAGCTTTTGGTCACCTGTCCTAATATTTCCTTATGTGGTTCGTGACAAATTTTGTATGATAATGCTCCTGTGAAGCGCCTTGGGACGTTTTACTACATTAAAGGCGCAAGTTGTTGTTGTTTAAGATTGAGGATCAGCCTATGGTTCTCTGCACCACCTTGTTACTGAATGTTTCTTCTGTGTCTCAGTGACCAGAACTGGACCCAGTACTCAAGGTGTGGTCTGACCAGAGCACTATAAAGTTTGATCATGACTCCCTTGGACTTGTATTCTACTGTTTTAGCTATTTAGTTCAATATTCCATTGGCTTTGTTCATTGCTGCTCTACTATGGTTGGACATTGCAGGTGTGACCAACAAGAAGTCAGAAGAATTTAAATATATTGGGCCAGATTTTGCTGTAGCAGGGTATCTAACAGCGTTTGCCGTTAGTTAGACTTGCACCTGCACCATTCAGCTAATTTTTGCCTACAAAGTTGCTGAAAATGCAAGCTGATAACAGGACAGCGAGAGAAACAGGACATCTGGGACCTGAGTGAACAGGGAAACCAACAGGGTATCTTCGTAACCAATGAGGTTTAATGATTGGGAAATAAACAGTGGAAGGACTGTGGAGGAGGGTGAATTAGAGTGGGTGTATTCAATGTCAAATCAGGTACGGAAAGAGAAAGAGAGAGAAAGAGCGAGAGAGAGGGAAAGGAGAGACAGAAAGGAAAAGAAAAACATGTTTAAAATTTAAAATTACATTTTTAAAATCTATTAAAACAATTCACAACCTGAAGGAAGGAGACGCTACACTTATAATAGTTAATGTGCGGTGCCAGAGGTTGATTGGCAGTCATAACACTTATCTCGTCGTTAAAAGGGTACTTACGCTTGTAATTACTAACCCTAAATATCTGCGGTGGGTTTTAGTTCGTATCTACCGAGCAAATACAGCAACTTCACGATATTCAATGCAAGTCAATGGTGAGGCAGACAGCGAGATGCCATTTTCTTGAGGCTAATGGCAGAGCGGCACAACTTGGGACAGCAACTTTTGGATACTGGCATTTAACCATGCATCTGCCCCTCAACTGAAGTTGCTGTACCACTGACCGATAAATAATGGCCTCACCATTATTTTGACGGCAAAATCTGGCCCATAGACAGATAAAGATGCATAAAATCATTCACACTGAAGCAGATATAAACTTTAGAACAATGTAAACTTGCACTGGCTGTGCACAAGAGAGAGTTTAAAGCAGGTCAGTCCAAGGACCATGACAGTCTACAATTTTCCCACTGAGCCGTTAACACCCCTTCATAAATATTAATGGGCACCTGTGGGTGCAGCACACGGTGTTTGATAGGTCTGATACTGATCGTACTATTTCACAAACCAAATTCGATCTAACCATTTGACTATTATCCAACCTCTGTCATCCCTAAACTATCCACAATATAAAGCCTATATTGAGTAAAAATATACCAAAATGGGGAAGAATTTCAAAGCAGCAGATGTTCCAACAAGCTAAAATGAGTGGTAGAACATGTGTCCATGCTAGTCATTCCCAGCAGGCTACACGCCTGATCTCAGTCATACTGTTAGCAGGAAGCCATTTATTCAGTGGATTCTGTTCAAGGCACTATAGGTGAATTGGAAGTGTGATTCAATTGCTCTTTATCAAGAAATTGTGAGTGAAAATGTTATGATAGTAAGATCATGAAACAAGTTCTTAACCCGATCTCTGCATTTTAAATTATTATTTTTATCTGAAATAGACCAAATTCATCGTATAAGAATACATAGAGTTCAGTGTATAAAATATTCACAAGAGTGTTAACACACATTATGATGCCTAACTTAATCAAAATTTTTATATCCTGCGAAACTCAGTGTTGTATCCCCTGTATGTTCACTCACATATTCCCCGTATACATTGAATCAATAACAGATTGCCTCAAGTCTAATGATTATTTCAAATAGCTACTTATAGCACAAATACAGAATCCATAAAATGCCAAACTTAAATTTAAAAACAGAATTCTATCGTCAGTAAACAAAGCAAAGCGATTTCTTTCAATGTACCCAAGTATTTAAAATAGGAAAGGTGGGTGTTGCAGTGGAAAGTCTCATGTTAAAACCTGTGAAATTCTCATTGCCAATGCCACCGAGCTGATGCAAACAGTGAATGAGCTGAAGGGAAAAGAGTCAGGCTTGTGTTCATTATGTTGTACCATGTGCCAACAGAAAAGCATCTTGAAGAACGTCAAGGGCCATCATTCACACGAAAGGCATTTTGAGTTAACTTATGCAGCACTGCAGATGAAACATTGCATTCAACCGTAATGACAGTTGTCTGCCATAGCTCGAGGTTCATGTGAACAAAAATAAATCAGGAATATCCTAAGGTCTTTGATCTAGATTACAAATGAATGCAGCCTGTCCTCAACACCATCGTGAGACAGTGCTTCCAGCATCTTGCCTCTCCTGAAAAAGGCTCTTTTGCTGCCTGTATCTTGCAAAAATACTGGCTAGTTTATTTTCACGTCAGCCATATTGACGTCAACACTCTCTTTTCCTATTTTCTCATCAAATTTTCTTTTTTCTTTTTTTAAGCTAAGTGCCAAGATGCAGATAAAACCAACAAGGTGCTTTAGAGCCTCCATCCAAACTACTGAGATTGTTTGCTGGATATTACATAGAATATACAGCACAGAAACAGGCCATTCAGCCCAACTGGTCTGTGCTAGTGTTTATACTGCACACAGGTCTCCGCCCATTCCATTTACCTCATCTCATCCTTTCAGCATATCTTTCTATTCCCTTTTCTCTGAGGTACTCGTCTAGTTTCCTTTTGAAAGCATCTAAGCTATTTGCCTCAACCACATCCTGTGGTAGTAAGTTCCATTCTATCTACTCTCTGAATAAAGACATTTCTCCTTATTTCCCAATTGGATTTCTTAGTAACTATCTTGTATTTATGGTCGCCAGCTTTCGATTCTCTCACAAATGGAAACATTCTCTCCACATCTACCCTGTCCAAACCATTCATAATTTTAAAGATCACTATCAGGTGTCCTCTAAGACTTCCTTTTCTAAAGGAAAAGCCCCAATCTGTTCAATCTTTCCCGATAGCTGTAATCGCTCAGTTCTGGTACCATCCTTGTAAATCTTTTTTGCACTTTCTCCAGCGCTTCTATGTCTTTTTTATAGTATGGAGACCAGAACTGTGCACAGTACTCTAAGTGCAGCCAGACCAGGGTCCGATACAAATTTAACATAACTTCACTACTTTTGAACTCTATACCCCTAGAAATAAATCCAGGTGCTTTGTTTGCATTTTTAACTGCTTTGCTGACCTGCGATGCTGCTTTTAATGATTTGTTCACCTGTGTCTCTATATCCCTTTGCTCTTCTACCACATTCAGTTTCTTAGGGCAGGATTTTACAAACCTTGGCGGGTCCGTGGCGGGTCACGGCCTCGCTGCTGGCTCCATCCCGCTGTCCAAAATGATTTTCCCCTGATTGGGCTTGTTAAGCCCACCCAGCGCGTTTGCCGGCCAATTGAAGGAAGCGGGTCTGATGACATCATTTGATGATGCGTCATCAGCTGGTTTCCTTAAAGGGACGACGCACAAATTGATTTTGACAATTGTGCTGTCAGTGTTCTACAGCGTTGAGGTGCTGCAAACACTGACGAGCACTGCACAGAGGTGCACAGCTGCAGGTATAGAATGGCCAAGACTTTGAGATCCCCTTCATCCAAGTGCACAGTGCTAAAACCACACATCCTTACCAGCAAAGTACACTCATAAGTTTCACAGTATAGGATTAGTCCATTCACCACCTTGAGCTTGTTCAACATTTCAATTAGATCATGGCTGATCTGTAACTCAACCCCATTTACCCGCCTATGCTCCATATCCCTCAATATACTTATGCAACAAAAACACTATCGAACTCAGTTTTGATCTTTTCAATTCACCTAGCCTTAATAGCTTTTTGAGGGAAAGAGTTCCAGATTGCCCCTACCCTTTGTGTGCAGAACGGCTTTTTAACATCTCCCCTGAATGGTCAAGTTCTAATTTTAAGGTTACTACCCCCTCCCCCTCCCACCCTTGTTCTGGACTCCCCCAGCAGAGGGAATAGTTTCTCTCCATCTATGCAATCAAATCCTTTAATCATCTTAAAGGAGTTTCTTGCTTCTTGTCCAGTTAAGATCACATTAACTATTGGGGCACTGGCTTGCAGGGTTATTTGAAGTCAAGTCAGAAGAATCCTAGCTGCCAGTGATGGGTCTGCCCCTTTAGGTCCTATCAATGAGTCAGGCTGAAATAAAAACAGAAAATGCTGGAAATACTCAGCAGGTCAGGCAGCATCTGTGGAGAGAGAAACAGAGTTAACGTTTCAGGTCGATGACCCTTCATCAGAACTGGCAGTTCTGACGAAGGGTCATCGACCTGAAACGTTAACTCTGTTTCTCTCTCCACAGATGCTGCCTGACCTGCTGAGTATTTCCAGCATTTTCTGTTTGTATTTCAGATTTCCAGCATCCACAGTATTTTGCTTTTGAATGAGTCAGGCTGACTGGCTGGTATTAGTAGCACTCAGAAGTACTGCCTGCATCAGGTATCAGAGTACTGAGTCTGTCAAAGAGGATCAACTCTGTTCCAATCTCTCATTGCCAGGTGCCAATCAGGCACCCAACTCTCTTCCCCTCAAGGGAGATAGTCATGAGTTCGCCATTGGACAGCTAACAGTCACAGACCTCAGTGCTTCTTCATCAGTTGTATCTACTTATGAGTCACATGCTGCTTTCAGTACCCCAAGAATGGTTCTTTGACCATAGACATAATTTAATTTGGTTTGGCTCTTTGAGTAAACTTACTGCCATTGCTATAGACAGTAATGTTAGAATAAGTGATGAGTGATAATTGGATTTTGTAAAGCTCATGACAGCTTTTGTAACAATGAAAATTGATGACAGCATTCCCAAAGTCTGAACATTTCATTGCATCATTCATTGGCGGCGGCAGCAGGTATCAAAGCATCTGAATTTAATGCACGTCATGGACTCTTTTGGAAATTGTAACTAATATTGAAACCATGCACTGAACCACAGGCAATTAGAAAATCTGAAGAACATCCTATAGAGGTTGTGCTTCACGGTGTAGTGCACTGGTTTTCAAGAGGAAAAGTGATGGCTCCTTTTTTTTTACGTTACTCAATGAAGTGATTCATGGAAGAACAGGACAAAACCTATCTTTAACCGGCAGACACTTTTTTGGCTTTTCTAACAGACATGTTGCTACATCAGGATGAATTAAAGATGAAGTTGTTACCAAAACTTAGACAAGGTATAAAACCTTTAGAAAGAAACTCATTGTTGCTTCAGGCTCTGTTGCAGAGAGAAGAACTGATGCATTTCCCATCCATGATTAAGGCTCATGAAAAATGGTAATATGGCACAAAATCCACAGGATAGACTGCATTGCAATTCAAAATAAAAACGAATAACCTTCCATTCCACAAATGTGATGGCTCGAGTTCTTGCTTATCACAATACTTTAACAAAATAGCATAGGGTAAGCTAAAATATCCATAGTACAGTACTACGGCCTAGAAATTCAGTTTAGCCACGTTTGGGGCGCTACAGCCGGGCGTTCGCTAAATTTTGCGCCCGGCGCAACTTAGCGCCACCTTCACCGATATTCAGTTGCATCGCCCCAAGAGGTTGCTGCTGCGCTAAAGCAGGCGATGCACGACTATCATTAGGCGCTAAGCCGGCGGACCGGGGCGCTACCACCGAGGGCGGGCGCAGCGCAAATGCGGCGAGTTGCTGATTGAAGGCAGACACTCTGGCGCCGGTCAGCTCTTAAAGGGGGAGGGTGGATTTGTTTGGCTGCCACGCCCTACACATTGCAGCCCTGAAGCAAGGCCTGGCCACTGCTGCTTGAACTGCTCAACGCCCAGGACAATGGAGAAGGCCAGGGAGAGAGCGCAGCGCTTCAGCGAGGGTGACCTGAGGGTGCTGGTTGGCGCAGTGGAGCGCAGGTGCCATGTTCTGTTCCCTGAAGGTGGCAGGAGGCCGCTGCCCAGCGACTATCGGAAAGCCTGGAGGGAGGTGTCAAACAGGGTGACCTCCAACAGCATGGTTGCCAGGACTCCTGTCCAATGCCGAAAAAAGTTTAACGACCACACTCGGGTTGTCAGGGTGAGTACCCTTTCCAGTGTGCTCCTCATCCCTGCATGTGCACCTCACTTTATGGGCAAAGGGACCTGAAAGCCCTAATGCCCAGCCCTCATCCAACACCTATGGGACTGTCATGAAAATCACTTGCACATTCAGGACTTTACACACTGTCAGGGCTATTCCACCATGGGAGGCAGTGCAGGCAAGATGAGGGCTTCACACTGTCAGGGCTATTCCACCATGGGAGGCAGTGCAGGCAAGATGAGGGCTTCACACTGTCAGGGCTATTCCACCATGGGAGGCAGTTCAGGCCAGATGAGGGCTTCACACTGTCAGGGCTATTCCACCATGGGAGGCAGTGCAGGCAAGATGAGGGCTTGACACTGTCAGGGCTATTCCACCATGGGAGGCAGTGCAGGCAAGATGAGGGCTTGACACGGTCAGGGCTATTCCACCATGGGAGGCAGTGCAGGCAAGATGAGGGCTTGACACTGTCAGGGCTATTCCACCATGGGAGGCAGTGCAGGCTAGATCAGGGCTTGACAATGTCAGGGCTATTCCACCATGGGAGGCAGTGCAGGCAAGATCAGGGCTTCATACTGTACTTAGTGGCCGTCCTTTCTCTTGCAGGGCAAGCTGGTGCACAACCGAAGGCAGCAGCGACAGACCGGGGGAGGCCGTCCTGACCTGAAACAGCTCAGCGACCTGGAGCAGCGTGTGGAGCGCATTACGTCAGGCCAGCTGATCGGTCCCGTCGCCACTGGTGATGCCGACCCTGTTGTGGGCCCCAATGGTAAGGGCATCACCTTTTTGACCTCTCTCTTTCCACTTGCGCCTCACACCAGCATCCTTTGCCACTGTCGGACCAATGCAGTGCATAGCAGTGCATAGCACTCATGCCTCCCTCGCTGCCGCCCTGTCCTCACTCTAAAGCAACTCTTGTGCCTCCCTGCTTTCAGATGGTGAATCGCCAGGTGAGGCGGGGGGACCTCAAGCTGGCACTGTGAGTGAATCGGAAGGCGAAGAGGAGGAAGAGGAAGCCGGCCCATCAGAGCCACCCTCAGCCGAGGCAGCCCATGGCCATGATGGGGACACGTGTTCCCTGGAGGGGAGCAGGGGGGAAGGGTCGGAGGAGAGTGAAGCTCCAGGGCCCAGCGGGCTGCAGCAACGCGGGAGGGGTGGGGAAGCTAGGCGGCCTTCTCCCCGGAGGGTGAGTGCGGCCTCCAGTCCTGCTACGGTGAGCGCAGAGGAGGTGCGGCTCCTTGCGGAAATGGGCGCCCAGGCTGAGCACAGGCACACTGAGCTCATGGCTGCAGTGGCAAGGATGCCTGACTCCATAGAGTCACTGGCAAGGAGTGTACAAGAATTCGGGGCAGCACAGGCCAGGAGTCTTCAGGGCTTCGCGGCAGCACAGGCGGCTTCCAGCCAAGTGCTCAGTCGTGCCGTGCATTCACTGGCTGGTCTCATGCAGACACAGACCAGGGCCACACGGTTACTAACTGCTGCCACCCTCGCTGGATCGGCCAGGCATCGCCGGGGCACTCGCCGCGCCGCAGCAGCCCAGCAGTCTGTGCTTCAGCAGATTGCTGCGCATGCTGCAGTGCTGGCCCGTGCGCGTGCCAGTGCCAATGTATCAGCCGACCAGGGAGTGCCTGTGCTCAGTCAGGTTGGCAGCATTCCTGCAGCCAACACTGTCACTCCCCCACTGCAGCTGCCACCACCCGCAGGACAGACTGCTGCGGCCCAAGCAGAGTTGGAGCAGTCAGCAGCCGGCCCCTCCAGGCCCAGAGCTGGTCCAGGCTGACCCCCAAGGACATCTGCCGTCTCACCATCTGACCCTCAGCAGCCTTCCCCCAGCCTTGCTGCAGCCACTGGGGCCCCATTGAGGAGGAGCTGCAGGGCGGGCAGGGGCCACTCGCGCAAGCGAGACGGCTCACCCTCGCAGGGGAAAAAGTAGAAGGTGTGGCCAAATGATTTTTTTAATATATGAAGACCGAGACTGTTGTGTTCTTTTATATATGAAGGCCGAGACTGTTGTGTTCTTTTATATACGAAGGCCGAGACTGTTGTGTTCTTTTATACATAAAGGCCGAGACTGTTGTGATTGCTTTTTATAAAGGCTGAGGATCATGGTCATTTTGGGTTAACTGCTTGTTGCATTTTCTGAAGGTTGTGAGAGACAGTTATGTCTCTAACTGTTTTTGGGAGGGTTTCTCTGAATTAGTTTGTCATGCGGGAAGGGCACAGAGTTTGCACAGTAAAAAAATTTCTGGAATCGCACTGTCCATGTTTGTTTTTTATAAGTATTTGTTGCCTTGACCAACTCAGGGCTGGCGGAGCGGCTACATTCATCATCTTACATTGGCACAAACCATTCCCTGAGAGGGGGCCTAGAACCGAGTTGCAATAAGCCACTGACGGACGGCCCTTGCACTTTGTGGCTCCCTCCTGTGCTGGTGCTCCTCCTCCTCTGGTGGTCCTCCAATGTCTGCTGCCAGTGGCTGAGTCCTGCGGATAGCCAGGTTGTGCAGCATGCAGCACACTACAACGAAATGGGTGACTCGCTCCGGCGAGTACTGTAGGGCTCCCCCGGAATGGTCCAGACAGCGGAACCGTTGCTTCAGCACACCGATTGTGTGCTCAATGATGTTCCTGGTTGCTTGATGGCTGTCATTTTATCGCTCTTCAGCAGGGGTGCTGGGCACACGGAGTGGGGTCATCAGCCAGGTGCACAAAGGATAGCCTTTGTCCCCGAGAAGCCATCCTCGTGGGTGAGGCTGGGCTTCGAAAATGTCTGCCACAGAAGTCTGGCGCAGGATGAAGGCATCGTGGCTGCTGCCTGGAAAGCGGGCATTGACAGCTAGTATGAACTGCCTGTGGTCACACACCAACTGCATGTTGAGCAAATGGTAGCCCTTCCGGTTGCGGTAATCCTCGGCATTCTCTAGAGGTGCCCGCAAAGCCACATGCATGCAGTCAATGGCGCCCTCCACCATGGGGAAGCCCGCTAATGCTGCAAATGCCATTGCACGCTCTTGCTGCTTGTCCAGGGTCATGGGGAAGGAGATGAACTGACGTCTCCTTCTGAAAAGGGCATTGGTGACCTGGCAGATGCAGCAATGTACTGCGAACTGGGAGATGTTGGCAATGTCCCCAGTAGCGGATTGGAAGCAGCCGGTGGCATAGAAGTTGAGAGCCACTGTCACCTTCACTGCCACCGACAGAGACGTCCTGCTCCTCAGCTGTGGCTGCAGATCTCTGCGAAGCAGGTGGCAGATCTCATTGACCACCTCCCAGCCTCCGAACACACTGCTCCTCAGACATGTTCAGATATGAGAACTACTGGTGGTATACCCTGGGTGGGTAAGGCCTCCTGTGCCAATGCCTGTTGGCCCTTCTCCGTCTGGCCATGACTGGCACTCTCTCACGGCGTCTCTGAGCCCTTTGAATGCAATGCAGTAAGCCAACGTTTCCACCCATTGCAGCCCCCATTATATGTTTCGAATCAAGGCTATGGCACTGAAAGTTAAATGCAAGTGCAAAGCTCTGGCCTGAAGCCACAAGTACCTTTGTCTCTCTCCAAATATCCTTCTCTCACAAAGAAGGATTGGAGCAAAATGGTTGCCATTTATACTGCAGGAGGAGTCCCCTTTAATTTGCGCCCCGCAGCGACTGGGAACCGTTCCCTTCTACCAGTCGCTAGGGGCGCCAGGCGCACATTAGGCCGGCGCCACTGAATGTTCGGGGCGCACCAAGGGCGTTGCACCATGAAATGAAGTCAGGATCTGCGCGCGCAGCTGAGCGGGCGCAGCGGTTTTGCGCCGGCACTAAATCTTAACTGAAGTTCGCGAGAGGCACAGATCGCGCTGCGCCTGGGCACTAGCCGCTTAGCGCTCCACTTCTCCTCCTCCTAAGGCGCTAGCGGCTGGCGCTAACAACTGAATTTCTAGGCCTACATGTCCAGTAACATTTTAATTGAAGGCACTTTTACAATAACAAATGCCATGAACTGAAGATGGTGACATTCCTGAACATAAATGATCTGACCTCCATAGAAGTCAACAGGAAGCAACAGAGACTCACTTTTGGTGTTATTCCTCCAGGATCCAAGTTGCAATGACCACTACAAACTGTCATCTGAAACAACTCTTCCCTGCCTTCTCCACCATCACCTCCAACAAGTGCAAGGAGCTCGTGCACTTCTTTGTCACTAAGTTTGAGACCATCCATTCAGGTGTATCTGCCACTTCCCTCCCTTCTCCTAGGCCACCAAGCCAAACTCCCCCAAAAGGTTCCTCCCTGCCCTAACGCTGAACTGACATTTTTCTCCAGTTTCTCTCCTATCTCCCCTCATGCCCTCTCCGAGCTCATCTTGTCCATGAGACCCACTCTGCTCCCTCGACCCTATTCCCAACAAACTTCTGACCACCCAACTTCCCTTCCTGGCCCCCATGTTAGCTGATATTGTTAATGGTTCTCTCTCCTCAGGTACTGTGCCCCTCTCCTTCAAATCTGCTGTCATCACTTCCCACCTCAAAAAACCTACCCTTGACCCCTCTTGTCCTTGCACCATCTCCAACCTCCCGTTCCTCTCCAAAGTCCTTGAACGTGCTATTGCCTCCCAAATCTGTGCCCATCTTTCTCACAACTCCATGTTTGAACCTCTCCAATCAGGTTTCAGTCCCTACCACAGCAGTGAAATGGTCCTTATCAAAGTCACAAATGGCACCCTGTGTGACTGTGACCATGGTAAACAATTCCTCCTCATCCTTCTCGACCTATCTGTAGCCTTTGACACGGTTGACCACACCATCCTCCTCCAATGCATCTCCTCTTTCATCCAGCTGTGGGACTGCCTTTGCCTGATCTGACTTTCCATTGTTAGCTATCAAATCGTAGCCAGAGAATCACATGCAACAGCTTCTCTTCCCGCCCCTGCACCGTTACCTCTGGTGTCCCCCAAGGACCTATCCTTGTCCCCCTCCTATTTCTCATCTACATGTTGCCCCTCATCAGAAAACACAATGTCAGATTTCACATGTACGCTGACGACACCCAGCTCTACGTCACCAACACCTCTCTCGACCCCTCCACTGTCTCCGATTCGTCACGCTGTATATCCGACATGCAGTACTGGATGAGCAGAAATTAAAGACGCTATATAAATGCAAGTAGTTGTTGAACATTTGCAGCACTTAGCAAGTAAAATTTTGAGCTCTGAAAGATTGATCACCCTGAGCTAAATGACTAACAAATGCCTTCAGCGTCGTGCAAGGACCTTTGCAAGACAACTTGCAAAGTGCGAGTGTTTTGAAACTCTCAAACCCAAAGTCCAATGCCTTGTACCAGGTTATCTAGGCCATACAAGGGGCTTTGGCAGAGTCTGTTCTGAAGCTGATTTTCCCACCAGTATGCTAAATGACAGGTTAGTGTACGTTGAAACCAACCTATCCTGTACCTACTTCTCCTTTTAACAAAAAAACACCTCACAGGATGAGCCAGGATCTTGCACGTGTTGAAGGAAATCCTTTCCTTGCATTCCCAAGAGTTCCAAGACATGAGAGAATGGTTTGGGCGCATGCCTTAACTGGCACAAGCTGACATTGCAACTTTGATCTCACTGAAGAGAGATGAGAAAGACCAGATCACCTTTCCCGCTTCTCAGATCACGACTGAAGAACTGTATCCAAGCTAAATCTAGCATCCACTGGAATTCCCAAGTTATGGATCATATTGATATGAATAAATATGGGCAATGATGTACTGTTAACTCACAGTTCAAGAACTGGGTTCCATTTTTTTTAAACACTTATAAACTTCACAACTGATAAAAAGACAACTTGAATTCTAAAGCAGATATTCAATGAGTTCTTTATTTAATAGGTAAAGCATCAATTGGTTTTGTTGGGAGTTCCTTCCATGTATCTGTACAGAAAATATTTCTTTAAAGATCTGGTCTTGCTTGAGGCTTGTAAATTTTGTGTTAATGTTCTCATTTTACTATCACAGTCTAAATTAAATAACTAGTTTTAGTCTTGATCATCCATGCATTTTAATTGACCCAAAGTGCGTCCTCTCTTTAATTAAAATAAAAATCTCAGTCTGTCTTTTTAACTTCAAGTTTTAGGTTCTAGAATAATTACTATAGCTTCTCCTCTGAACTCTTTCTTCAAATGTTCTTTTGAACATAGGATGTCCAAAATTGTGCAAAACCTTCGGAACGGGCTCGATGGGCCGAATGGCCTTCTTCCGTGCTGTAACCATTCTATGATTGGTGGTTTTGTCAATGTAAAATGAAAATTATTTTAACTCAATCAAATGGACTTCAATATATCTTGCTAATAATAGTTTTGTATTAACCTACCAGTCAAATGAGTCATTTTGCTCCAGAACTTGGTATCAACAGAAATATTTTATTCTTTATCATTTGTGAAAACTATCAACAGAAGAAAACTATTGATCAAACCTGTTGATCACTCTCATATTTTGGGACTTTCTTGACCATTTTTCCACAGAAAGGATTTGGAGGGAAAAAGAATTAGAGGGTTGTGTCTGATACTCGACTTACAAATATATCTTCTGATCACTCATGTGCGAGGAACTTGGAGCATAAGAAATTGTATGGTAGCACGACTGAGTTTAAGTTTTGGCAAATTTTGCCAGGAAAAACATGACATTAAGCAAGCTTTGACACTAAAGCGCTCAGCAACAGACTTGCAACTGCAGAAAGCAATGATTTATTTATACAACAAAAATAATGTCTATTCAAGTGAGCTGTATTCAACAAATTATCTGTAAAGCACAATAAATGAGATGTTCTAAAAGCGTTTAAGGGATTTCATTAGGTGAAAAATCAAAGTTAATGGCCCGGAATTTGCGGTCAGTGACGAAGCAAAGGCCTTTGCCGCTGGCCCTTAAGAAAGCTGTCCACAGAGATCTCTCTGCCTTTTTCGATGCGCAAGTGTTTTCAATGCAATTTAATGGGGAATCCCTGCCGCGATCTGCTGTGGCGTCAACAAGCTGTCCAAGCAGTCAATCACATTGCAGAATTCTCAGACAGGGAAGCAGGAAATGAGAACTTGCTTTTATCCTGACTTTTTAAAAATGTTACAGAGGGCAATACAAAGATTGGGGCTCTCACGTGGGGATAAGGTAAACCTGAAATAAATTTGAACAAACTTAAAAAAATATTTTTACAAATTAGAAAAAAGTTTCTTAAAAATTGTAATTTTTATCATAATGGAGAAATTTGATGCTCCACAAAATGAAAATTAGTTTTTCAGGGCTGTAACATTTGTTTAGCAGTCAATATGGTGTTAAAACACCAGTTACAACTAATCCAACAAGGGCCAACATTTAATGGGTTATTTAACAGTGATATTACCGTGGAAAAGCCCAAGTTACCGTCAGTTTCACTGATTTCACTGATTACAGATAGCAGAGTTTTGGTGAGCTAAAGTTTACTTAAGGTGGACACTGGGCATTTGGAGAGGTGAGCATTGCAATAGTCAAGTCTGGAAGTGACAAAGGCATGGGTGAAGGTTTCAGATGTACAGAAATGGGGCAGAGGCAAATGATTTTATGAAGGTGAAAGTTGTGGTCTTTATGATGGCGAGGATAGGAGGTCAGAAACTCAGCTCAGGGTTGAATCGGGTGGCAAAATAGCAAACAGTCTAGTTCAGCCGGAGATAATGGCCGGGAAGGGGCTGGAATTGGTAGCAAGGATTCAGAGTTTGTGGCAGGGGCTGAAGACGGTGGCTTCAGTCTTTCCAATGTTTAACTAGAGGAAACTGCAGCTCACCCAAGATTGTATATCAGACACTGGAGGGATTGAGAGAGGTGGTAGAGATGCAGAGCTGGATATCATCAGTGTACATGTAGATGCTGACCGTATATCTGTGAATGACACTGCCATTTAAAAAAAAACACAAATGCTAAAAGTCTGGGGTGCAATTGTGATTAAATAAAACACTACAAATGCTAAAAATCCGAAATAAAGAGAGAAAATACTGGAAATACAAAGAGAAAAGTTGGAATGGACCTTTAAAATTTTGCATCTGTACTGATCAGTGGCAGGTTAATTTCAATACATAGACAAGTTTCTGGATATTTGAAGTAAAAATAGAAGCCACATACATGGCAATTCATGGTTAGAACAGAACTTGCTGAAGCAAAGCTGAAACAGACCTAGTGATGTTAGTTTACTCATCGCTCATTGTAACTAAAAAGTCTGAGTGGCAATAAATAAATCAAAGAAGATGCTGGGTCACTGCCAGATCAGTTTTTGTCAACTCTCCAGACATTATACTGTATGATGTCATAGTCTCACTGCAACTGGAGTGCTGCACACAATTTTGGTCACAACATAAGGGAGCCATTCATGCAGCAGATGTAGAGCAGAGGGTAGAAACAAGATTGATTGCCTGTGTCAGAGGCAAGAGCTATGAGGAATGAGTTGATAAGATAATGTTCTTAAGCCTCAAAATAGTCTCAGAGAGAACCTTATAGAGGTACAGTAAACTCTCATTTAAATGGCACTTTATCATCCGGAATACTTTAATAACCGGCAAAATAGATATATCGCAATACAAAACAACACCTCAATAACCGGTAATCTTGCCGATTCTACCATACATTTAACGGAACATTCTGTAGGCGAGTACCCAATTATACAGTACATTTGTTGCTTTTTTATTTTTGTTTGTGTTAAAAATTCACTTGGTAGGTATACCTCTCTGTTATCCAGAATTTTTCATCAACCGGCACCATCCTGGTCCCATAGGTGCCGGATAAGAAAGAGTTTACTGTATATTAGATCACAAGATAAATATGGGTGAAGAAAGCACTACGACCATCTTAGCTCATCTTTCCAGGAAGATCCGATAAAGCTCCACATTGCAGCATCCAAGATTTTCAGCTCCACTTGCCTAACTGAAAGTCCATTCCATGCAATTTGTGTGAAGAGCTTCCCAAAACCAGTCCTAAATTTGCATTTTACTAGTTTGAACCTGTGTTCCCCTGTCCTACTCTTAGTTTGAAGTAATTTTTAAAATCTACCTTTTCCATACCATTTACTATATTACATGCTTTAGGATCACCTCTCGATTATCTCCTTTCAAGGCTGAAAAGCGAATGTTTCTTCAGTCTCTCCTCATAACTCCATCCTTTGTCACTTGCAATCAACCCCATGGTTCTTCTCTTAACTGTCTCCAGGGCCTGGATTTTCCTGTGTCTTAGTGCCCAGAAGTAGACATAGCACTCACTGTATGATCTGATCAGAGGACTATACAGTTTTGTACTTAATGGAATAGAGAAAGTAAACCTGAAACAGCACCTTCAGAAATTCCAGGGCAGCAGTAGAGATTACAGGTTCAGGACAAATTTAGACTGACATCAGTAAGTTTTTCTTTACACAGAACATGATCAACAGTCAGACAAATATTTGAGGCCAGGACCCTGGATTCATACAGCTAGATGCTGCAGTTGGAAGACATAGGTTGGTATACTAGAAGGATAAGATCAAATGGGCTAAAGACATCCAAACTTATTTTGTGATCTATATGGATTGGTGATGTACAAAAAAAGCAGTACTAAACAAACTCTGATAAGCAGCTAGTCTGCATAATGGTGTTTAACTTGAATGATTTATAAATATTTCGTAACTAAATGAAATATAAAAGCAATTGATAAATTGATGTATTCGTGTCTGAAGTTAATAGGTAGGGATAGAAAGAAAACTTGTATAGCAGCTTTCACCACCTCTGGAAGTTTCAAAGCGCTTTACAGCCAAAGTGTGGTCACTGTTACAAATGTAGGATGTAATGCTACAAGAGTGGATTATCTTTTTACCATACAAGTACATTAATTAAATGACAAAAAAGGTATTGTATAAATTGATCTGAAAGAGACAATACCTTAAAAAATCCATTCACCACCTGTGCCATACAATGTTTGAGCATTAGATGTCGGCTCAAGCAGTAATGTATCTTCTGAACATCATTTAATTTCAGTGCCTGCTCCAGTTTGTAAGTATGCAAAATTAATGTTTTGCCTAACAAAGACCGTGTTGCCATGTTTTTAGCATTTACTCTTGGTTCCATCTATGCCACTATTTAATGTAAAAGATATTATGGCCCTACAACTGGTATCATTTTAAAAGGTGACTCGCATGTAGTGTGCATCATTCCACTAAGTCACAAAAACTATGCATTTCAAAAAACTTGAGCCCCCAAGGCCACTCATAAATGTTTTGTAGACCATCATTCACATCTTTATTGTCAACGATGAAGAGATTACAGTAAATCATGTGGCACAGTTAATTTGACCACAGACAGCTTTTATATTGTAACATGGTAATATTTTGGACAGGAGAAAGCCGTTGGTGCAGCAACTTACACTTCCAAACCACGCAATAGCTGCTTTCCTACTAGGAATTCATCTAATCCTTTTTAAAAACCTGCCATGGCTTTCTGTTCCATCATCACATCTGTTCCACAACTCTATCGCCTTCTTACTAAAAAAAAGTTGCCTAAATTTCCTGTTTTCTCTTGCCACCATTAACTTTAAGATGTGACTTGTAGTCTTCAAACCCTGTGACCAATAATCTCTGTGGATCCAAATTCTCTATACCTGTGAAAATCATAAAGACCTCTATCAAATCCTTCTTCAACCTCCTCTTCTCCAGAGGTTAAAATCTCAGGGTTGACAATCTTTTCTTGTAACTCAGGCCCATAAGTTCAGGAATTAGTTTTATATCACTCCTCTGGTTTCCCTCCAATAATTCAACAAGTTTCTGATAATGCAGAGATCAATACTGAACACAGTACTGCAGAGGCTGTCTCACTAAGCCCATATACAACTTCACAACCAGAGTGAAACATCCCAAAACCTTACTTACTTTTGTCACCACCTGTGAACATTTAATTGATAGTTATTGTTAAGTATGTGTATTGTATTGAACAATTAACACAAAGACTTAAACGTATAACTCAAACAGGTCTTTACTGGTTGGAGGTAGGGACTATACGTAGGTCTTTACTTCATGCCCACAGGCCGGAACTGAGGGGAGATCAGTACCCACAGTACTATTTATACCCCTATGGCCAGGAGTGGTACTGCGTATCACTACGCCCTACAAGTAGTGCAGTCCTGTCCATAGGTTTAAAGTAGCACACATATTACATACACAACATTCCTCCCTTCTTAGCTTTACAGTCATCTCCCCATTTAACATAACGTAATAACATATATACATATATAACTTCAGGTTTACATAACAGAATAACATAGATACATAGATAACTTCATGTCAAAACAGATCACAGATTCAGTCTCTGCGGAAAACAGTTCACAGATTCAATCTCTGCGGAAAATAGTTCACAGATTCAGTCTCTGTGGTGTAGTCGGTTCACGTTGCTGGAGTGACTCATTCAATAGTCCTTCCATGGATTTAACAGCTTGAACTTCCGAACTGATTTGGCTCCGTTCGGAGGGACCACGTGTGTGATCTGGTAGGGGTGATAATGGTTCAGATGGTTATCATCTTCTGCTTCGTCTTTTCCTTTTCTGCTTCTTAGAGACTCTCTGGGCTCCCCTGTCAGCTGCCAGCTGTAGCGCCACCATCTCCCTATGTTCCTTTGACTTTAAGTGATTCATCCTGATTTCTGCACTTTGGGAGTTTTCATCACAAGCTGGGCAGACCAGGTCACTATAATATTCAGTGTCACTCAATAGGTCATGGTAATATTCGGTGTCGTCCTGATCTAGGCCAGCGAGAGGGTCTTCTATTTCCTCCATACCCAGCTGGGCGTTAGCCAGCTTTTGTTCCAAGTCCAGACATCTTTCCTGAAGAGACTTCTTCATGCGTACCTCTTCATCCAGCTTTTTCTGGGCTTTCAGCAAGTCGTTTACTAATGACCTCATTTGAGATTTTACTACTTCAACTTCTTTTGGAGATTGATTGATCGGACTATTCAATCCCTCTACCGGAGCAGCTGTTTCAGCGGTCTGTTGTTCTACGTTGACGTGAGTCAGCGTACTTTTGGCATCCAAGGGCTGCTCTGTTGCAGTCATCTCAGTCTGTGTTGCCACCTCAGCTCTTCAAATAACCTTTGAGAGCTCCGAACCCCTTTCGTTTGAATATTGAAGTTCGTGTTCAAGTTTTTCCCATTTCAGAGTCCTGTCCTTCAGCATATGCAGGAGTTGGCTGACCGTGAACTCCTCTGACATCAGACGTTTTGTGTGCTCCTGCTCCATTTGCTCCAGCAGCTGCTTCTGTTGTCTTTCCAGATGTTCCCACTCTATATCAAAGAACTCTTTCGTCGCATTCATCTCTTGCTCAAAACGGCAAATCATTTGTTCTAATTGCTGTTGCAGTTTGAAATGGAGTTGAGTTCGAGCCCGGTGTCCCTCAGAAATGTGCATGTCAGTAGACTGGACAGACTCAGAATTCTCTATCTCAGTGGAATTCTGTGCTGAAACTTTGTCTTTTGCACATGGGTTGGTCTTACCATCATCAGTTCCAGAGTCTGGGTTGATTATGTTCACCGAGTTCTCACTCGTTATTGTTTGTAGGAAATGCCAGTCGATATTCATTTTCCTAATCCACTCCCGTCCTAGTAGTGGAGGACCTCCTTCAGATAGCACATATAAGTCCATTATTTGACTTCCTTCGCCCTTGTTGGCCACTGCAACCTTTATTGTCCCGATGGGGTACACTCTCTGCCCCGTGTAGGTTGTCAATATAATCTCCGTATCCTGTAGGGGAATATGTTGGAATAACCTTCTGTAATCTTTCTTATTCATGACCGACAATGCCGATCCAGTGTCCAATTCCATTTTTACTTGGACTCCTTCTATCTGAAGAGTAACCCAAATTGTCTGGAGGTCTGCACCCTTACCAACGTTGAGTACCCTTAAGCTAGCCAGTTCACTACTGCTAGCGTCTGAATCGGACTCCTGTTCGGCCACCTTGTGTACCTTTGCGTATTTCCCTTGCGGTGACTTCTTGTTGCTGGTCTTCTTCCCTGACCTGCATACTCTAGCTATATGTCCAAGCCTACCACATGTTCTACATTCTTGGTTTTTAAACCAACACTGGTTCTGATCATGCGTTGTCTTTCCACAACGATAACATTTGCCAGAACTCACACCCAATTTGTGTGCACTGAGCTCCGGTGACCGTAGCTGCATTACTGCCGTGCCTCTCGCTGCGGCTTCGTGTGCTGCTGCCATAGTGACCGCCTTCTCAAGCGTCAGCTCATTCTCCTCTAGCAGTCGCTTTTGTGTATCCTGTTTAAATAAACCACACACAAATTTGTCTCGTAGTGCATCTGTCAGTCCCATTCCAAACTGGCAATATTTCGCTAATTTACGCAATTCCAGCAAATATTCAGCATTGCTTTCATGCTGTAGCTGCCTTCTGTCGTAAAATTTAAATCGTTCCGCTAGCATCAGCGGCGTGGGGTTTAGATGGTCTTTCAGGACAGTAACAATCTCATCGAACGTCTTATCCGCCGGTTCATCTGGTGATAACAGGTGTTTCAATTGCCCGTATGTCTTCGCACCCATTAAATTTAATAATGTTAGAGCTTTATCTTGGTCACGAATTTTATTGGCCTTACAATAATTTTTTTTTTTTATTTTTTTTTTTTTTACTCAAACAGGTCTTTACTGGTTGGAGGTAGGGACTATACGTAGGTCTTTACTTCATGCCCACAGGCCGGAACTGAGGGGAGATCAGTACCCACAGTACTATTTATACCCCTATGGCCAGGAGTGGTACTGCGTATCACTACGCCCTACAAGTAGTGCAGTCCTGTCCATAGGTTTAAAGTAGCACACATATTACATACACAACAGTTATAACAACATATCTACCAAAACCACATTTCTCTTTCCTGCTGCCACCTCAATTATGCTGCCATTTAATATGTAACCTACATTCTCGCTTCTTCTACCTGATGATCACTTTCCCATATTGAAGTCCATTTGTCACCACTCTTCCCAATGACCTAGCCTATCCTTACTGCACACTGCTTAAGGTTGACCATGCACCCAATTTGGTGTCATCTGTAAATGTAGACACCTTCAATCCTCCACTTCATTTATAATCAATTGTGGCCAACCTCTGTGGGACTCTTCTGGCTATCAATTTCCTCTCTGACAGCTCCCCGTGCAACAACACCCTTTGTTACTCACCTTCCAGCCATGCATTAATCCAACCTAATACCTGACCATCTTCCTCATTGCCATGCACTGTAATATAGCATAGTGTTAAATAACTTCCTGGAACATCCTCTGCCTCATCATTATCCACCAAATCCATAACCTCTTCAAAGAAATCAGGTTAATTGGTCAGACACAACCTTTGAATCTCTATTGGCTCTCTCTAATCCAGACCCTCCCCTTCCAGATGATCAAAGTATCAGATTTTCTGAATTTATGAAATCAATCTTGAACCAAGCATGAGGGGGAAAAAAATCAAATAAAAATGCTCTTTGGTGTACAGAAAAGACGATTTTTGGACTGGGCTTTTAAACTATGCAACTCTTAGTATCCTAACTACAAACTGTGGCTCAGTTGATAGCACACTTGCCTCCGAGTCAGAAGGTTGTGGGTTCAAATCTCACTCCAGGGACTTGCACACATAAAGCTAAGCTGACACTCCAGTGCAGTGCTGAGGGAGTGCTGCACTGTCGGAAGTAGTGTCTTTAGGATGAGACGTTAAACCGAGGCCCCGTCTGCCTTCTCAGGTGGGCGTAAAAGATCCCATGGCTCTAGAAGGGCAGGCGACGAATCCCTGGTGTCTTGGCCAATATTTCTCCCTCCATCAACATAACAGAACAGATTATCTGGTCATTTTCACATTGCTGTTTGTGGGATCTTGCTGTGCGCAAATTGGCTGCCGCGTTTCCCACATTATAACAGTGACTCCACTTCAAAAGTACTTCATTGGCTGTAAAGCGCTTTGAGACGTCCGGTGGTCGTGAAAGGCGCGATATAAATGCAAGTCTTTCTTTCTAACTTCTTAAAGATCCATTGGAAACTCTGTAGTGAATTATCTTTTTTAAAAGAAAATGCCAAAAGCACCAACAAGCCATCACCTATTAGATTCGTATGGTTCACTAATGTCATTCTGGAAAGTGAACCTGCCATGTCTACCTGGTCTGGTCTGCGTGTGATCCCAGCCCCACACCATTTGGTTGACTCTTGGTGCCATCAGGGTCTACGAGGGATGGCCAATAAATATACTGCCTTATCAGGGTCGCACACATCCAAGAACAATTATTTAAAACAAAAATGACTCCAACATATTTTCCATTTGTGGACACAATCCAAGATTTTTAAATGCTGCAGAGAAATGATACATTTGCATAAGAACCCCAAATATTTACAAGATAAATGTGAAGGTGGAAGGCCAGTAGTACGACTTAGCTCATCCATCCAGAAAAATCTACAGCCATCCCATACAACTGTCTCAAACAATTGCAAGGTTTTTGACTCCACTACACTATCTTGAAATACATTTGACGTGTTGATACATGAAAAGGAACTTTTTCATGTCCTAAGTTTCCTCTCCACCAGTTTGAACTGATACCCCTCCTTGTCCTACTGTCACAGTTTACTTGAAAAAGTTTCCTTCATTTACCTCTCTGATAGCATTTTCAGTTTCATACACTTGTCATCTTTCAAGGTTGAAAACATCAAGCTTCTCCAGTCTTTCCTCAGAACTCAGTCCTTTGCCACCAATGATCAATGTTGTGATTATTCTCTGCATTGCCTCCTGGGCCTAAATATCCTCCTTGTGGTTCAGTGACTAAATTTTAACATGGTATTCAAGTTGTAGTCTGGCCAGGGCACTATGCATTTTAAACACAACTTCCTTCTTGACCTTCTGATGAAGGGTCCCAGATCTGAAACGTTAACTCTGTTTCTCTCTCCACGGATGCTGCCTGGCCTGCTGAGTGTTTCCAGTGTTTTCTGTTGTTATTTCAGATTTCCAGCATCCGCAGTATTTTGCTATTGTATTCCTTCTTGACCTGTTTTCCACGGTTCAGCAATATAGTTAAGCGCTCTATTTGCTTTGTTGATTGCTGCTCCATACTGACTGGACATGCTGAATGCTATCAAACCCTCTAAGATCTCTTTCAGTTCCATCCTTAGCTATTTCAACACCATTCGTAAAGTGCTTATGCCATCCATTTTTCATCCAATGCGCAATATCTCAAAATTTCATCAGCAACTCTTCCGCCCACTTGCAGATTCCGTCTGGCTCCTTTTTTTGTAGGTTCGTGAATGCACAAGGGTGATTAGTTGATTTCTTGATGCCATATTGGATGGGTGGATGGATAAAGTTGGATTGGAAAGTTTGCTTTGTGGTGGCTTTTATTTCAGCATTGTGGCCAAGAGGACGCTGTGATGGTCAGTAACAGAGGGAAGGTAAGGTGCGGGACAAATGTTGAAAGGGGATTGGGGTTGTGGTCACTGGCACTGCAGAGGAATGATCCTGGGCAGAAAGGTGCTGTCTGGGTTGCTTCCTCTTCTTCCACTTCCTCCTCTTCCCTCTGCGAAGATGCTGGAAATCTGAAATAAAAGCAGAAAATGCTGGAAATACTCAGCAGGTCAACAGCATCTTGACCTGAGACGTTGGCCGGAATTTGCGGTCAGCAGCAAAGTGAAGGATTTCGCCGTTGGCTCGGAAGTACGTTTCACACAAAGATCTAGCGATGTCTGTGTTGAGAATTTCGGGTTTTCCAATCTTCAATTCAAATCAACAAACTATAGTGGGGATCCCCTTGTGCGACCTGCTGTGATGTCAACATGCTGTCTAAGCAGCCAATCAAAATGCAGAATTCTCAGACAGTGAACAAAGATGTGAGTAAGCTCTTAAAATTCTAACTTTTTAAAAAAGTTAGAGAGAGCAAAACAAGGATGGGGCTCTCACTTGGGGAAAAGTCAAACCTGAAATAAAGATGGAGAAACTTTAAAAAAAAAAATTTTTGAAAAGTTTTAGAAATTGTAATTTTTATTAAAATGGACAAATTTCACATTGCACAAAATTAAAATTAGTTTTCCAGGCCCTTAACATTTGTTTAGCAGTAATAATGCAGTCAAAACCCCAGTTACACCTAATCCCGTTGGGTCTAACATTTAGTGGGGAATTTATCGTGGAAGAGCTGAAGTTTTTGTCAGTTCCAATGATTTAGCTGATTACACAGATTGCCAGCTCTGTGCGGGGGCAGGTGGAGGGAGGGGCGGCACACCACAGCCTGTTTCGGAGCTGTCAATGACAAACCGCAACTTTGAGATTTCCGCTTGCACCTGCGCCAAATCCCAAAGCTGCTGTCAGTTTCAAAGGCAGAATGATGCGAATGCTGCCAGTTCGCCATCATCCCAACCGCAAATTCAGGGCCATTAACTCCGTTTCTCTCTCCACAGATGCTGCCTGACCTGCTGATTATTTCCATCATTTTCTGTCTTCTCAGAAGCCTTCCTTTACCATCCGAAGCCCTGCAAGCGTCCAGCAGCACTCCTTGCACACTTTAAAAACTTTTAACATCTATTGCACCAAGCCACTACTTCAATAAAATAAAAAAGTCCAAAAGCTTAAATTCAAAAGTACCTAAAAGATTTGTGTGCCCTTTTAAGAAGCACTGACAGCGTCTCTGCAGGGCTGCTTCATGAACCCGGCGTTAAACCGAGTGAGAACGTCAAAGTTGGCGTGACGTCACGATCTGCTCATTTACATTTCAGGGGCCAGCACTGTCAACGGCAACGCTATGGCCCTTACCAAAATGACGGCCACCGTATCCAGTGCCGGAGGTGGCTGCCTTTTTCTTTTGCAGCAAACCAGCGGTAACAGCCGGTGCACAGGTACCATATTTCTAGGCCTTGAAGTCTTAATAAGAAGTTCTTAATAAGGATAAAAAAGGGGATAAAGTCCTAGGCATTAGTTTAAAACAATGAATGAAATAAACATGATTGCTCACACACACTTACATATCTACTCAGCCACCTCCTTCACCACTGCCTGTTTAAAGCCTTCAATCAGGTTTCTGCTTTTCTCACAGTACTAAAGGCACATTTCAAACATGCCGTTCATGAATGTGACTGCAGCCCACGGTCTCACCATCGTCATCCTCTACCTCGCCACTGCCTTCAACACTGTTGAGCACTCCATCGTCAAACTTTTTTTCTCCACAGTCTACCCTCGTAGCACTGCTCCCTTCTGGTTTAATTCCTATCTGTTGCACTGTAGACATGAGATCGAATCAAATAATTTCTCCCATGCTATATCCCACGGATTCCATCCTTGGTCTACTCATCAATTACATACTTCTCCCTGGCGACGTTATCCAGAAGTCAGGTTTCATATATATACCGGTAACACCAAGCTCTATCTCAGCACCTCCTTCATCAACCCCATGGCTGGTGTCACTATCTCTATCTGCTTATCCGACATTAGGATCTGGAAAACGTCCTCCAGCTTAATGCTGGCCATCCTCTTTGGCCATGCTTCTGCCCACTGCAGATCATCTTCCTTTGCTCCCTTTCCACGTTGTTGTCTATTCAGTATCCACTGTTCTGTCAGGGGTTCTAAGGTGTCTCTCTGCACAAAATGAGTGCTATAAATTTTTTGGTTGAATTTGTGCAAATATGTGTCAGTAGGTTCCATTAAATACTCGTGTATTGTCCACAACAACATTTTTAACTATGTATTTATCATGTGCCCTTCTCTTCTTGATACATGATGTGGAGATGCCGGTGTTGGACTGGGGTGGACAATTGTGAGAAGTCACACAACACCAGGTTATAGTCCAACAGCTTTGCCGAAAGGGCAGTTAGAAAGATTACCTGTAATCATCTGGCAGTGTTCTCGGACTATATATGCTGTGCCTATATGCATCTCCTCACTTCACCTGACAAAGGAGCAGCGCTCCGAAAGCTTGTGATTTCAAATAAAGCTGTTGGACTATAACCTGGTGTTGTGTGACTTCTTGATACAGATATGCTTTAATGCCAGCAGGCAGCGACTAATCAGCCAGCGGTAGTCCCAGATGGGATGGTGAACCTGCAGTAGGCCTGTATATTCCCTGGTTACATTTGCATGTAACAAATAACTTAATACCTTCTAAAAATAAAACATATTTCACTTGTCACCAAGCAAATAAGTGCTTTTTTTAAAAATCTATTACTTATTGCTGAATTTGTGGTTGCTAAGAGATGAGAGATCAATTAGCACTAGTGAATAAAACTTGATTCTTGTTTACACCTTGTTAGAATATTTTATGAAAATGGTTTGAAGCGAAGAAAGTGGTCAAGGTATCCCAGTGTGCTTTGCTCTAGCATTTTAGCCAGAGAGCGAATTTGAAGGAAGTGGGTGGGGATTGTATCTTGTTCTTGGTGCTTGTGAACAAAGGAAGCTTAGAAATAGAGAATGCTGAAGTTCTCTTTGGCTGTAACTCCCAGGTCAAGAGGCGACCCTTACCGAGATAAGAAAGCTGGTTGCTTGGAGACTCACATACCCAACATGGGAAACTACTCTCACTTGCAGGAATTGGCAGCAATAAAATAACTAGTGCTTTGATAACGGAGTCTTACTTGCATTCTTGAGAGGTACAAACTGTGTCCCCAACTGAGATAAGCGTTGGGGTCGCGAATCATCCCCAATCAGCTAAGGCAGAGCTGGAATGATGGGATAATTTACAACTAGAAGATAATAGGGGTGCCTACATGGAGCCTAAGGTGGTTGAATAGTATAAAAATAGAACTAAGAACATAAGAAATAGGAGCAGGAGTAGGCCATTCAGCCCTTCGAGCCTGCTCCGCCATTCAATGAGATCATGGCTGATCTTCTGCCTCAACTCCATTCACCGGCCAACTTTTCCCCCTTTGAAAGTTAGAATTCTACGGATGGTCAAAAGCCCACAGCCGCTCAAGCAGCCAAGAGAGCCGGAACTGTTCACTCCATCTCTGGGAACCAGGTTGCTTTTCATTTAATATAATACTGTAGAACAGTTGTATAAGAACAATCCTGTTATCAATCAATATACATTAAAGCTTGCTGTTTTTGATCTTCCAGAATTCCCTAGAATCTGGAACAGTCCCTGCAGATTGGAAGGTAGCAAATGTAACCCCACCATTCAAGAAAGGAGGGAGAGAGAAAATGGGGACCTATAGACCAGTTAGCCTGACATCAGTAGTAGGGAAAATGCTAGAATCTATTATTAGGGACGTGGTAACAGGGCACTTAGAAAATAATAATAGGATTGGGCACAGTCAACACGTATTTATGAAAGGGAAATCGTGTTTGACAAATCTGTTAAGAGTTTTTTGAGGTTGTAATTAGTAGGGTGGATGTAGTGTATTTGGATTTTCAGAAGGCATTCGATAAGGTGCCACACAAGAGATTATTGCACAAAATTAGGGCTCATGTGATTGGGGGTAATATATTAGCATGGATTGAGAATTAGTTAACGGACAGAAAACAGAGTAGGAATAAATAGGTCATTTTCGGGTTGGCAGGTTGTAACTAGTGGGGTACCGCAAGGATCAGTGCTTGGGCCTCAGCTATTTACAATCTACAGGAAACTCTTTGGTATCCAGCACCGATGGGACCGGGATGGTGCCGGTTGATTAAAAATTCCGGATGATGGAGAGGGTTATCTACCGAGGCTATTTTTAACAAACAAAAATTAAAAAATCAAGAAATGTGCAGTATAATTGGGTCCTCACCTACAGAATGTTGTGTTAAATGGATGGTGGAAGATGCTTGATTAAGTACAGTACTGCCAGTTGAGGGTAATCCATAACTCTTTAATTAAAAATGGCGGATCGGAAGAGACTGCCAGCAGCGCAGGAGACACACAGAAAAATGGCGGATCAGAAGAGACTGCCGGCAGCGCGGGAGAGTCAGACTCCTGTTATTGAGGTGTTCGGACTTCCGACAGCGCCAAGAAGCTGAGTAGTGGCAGTTTGGAGAACTACCCCCACTGACTAAATCGGCCACCGCGGGAGACTCGGACTTGGACTCAGCAACATTTCCGGTTATTGAGGTGTTGTTTTCGGAGTATGAATTTTGCTGGTTAATAGAGAATTCCGGCTATTTAGGTGCCGTTTAAACGAGAGTTTCCTGTATATCAATGACTTAGATGAGGGGACCGTGTGTAATGTATCTTTGGATACATGGCTGGGGATTCTAGAACTAGGGGGTCACAGTCTCAGAATAAGGGGTCGGCCATTTAGGACTGAGATGAGGAGAAATTTCTTCACTCAAAGTGTTGTGAATCTTTGGAATTCTCCAACCTGGAGAACTGTGGATGCTCAGTTGTTGAATATATTCATGACAGAGATTGATAGATTTTTGGATACTAAGGGAATCAAGGGATATTGGGATAGTGCGGGAAGGTGGAGTTGAGGTAGCAGATCAGCCATGATCTTGCTGAATGGCAGAGCAGGTTCAAAGGGCTGAATAGCCTACTCCTGCTGCTATTTCTTATGTTTGAAACCACTCGAGCCAGAATCTCACAGATGATTTTGTTGCAGAACTAACAACCCTTTGTTGCGATAGTAACCACGGTAGAATGAATCTAATGGTCGTTCACACCCAGTGACAATATCTTTACATCCAGGGGTAGCACCAAGTATTCCTGCTCAAGCAGGGCACAGTTTGGATGCAGACTCGGTCTGTGGTGAAACTGTGGCACAGGGGCTGAGGCAGCATCACTCGGTCTACTCTGACAAAATTACAAATGACTAACTGTGCCTCAGAGAATGGTTTTCAGTAACACCAGAAAAATGCTGCAGAACATTCCTTCTGACATGAAATTACTCTCCATGTGCTTCGTTACATGCATTGCAGAACTTTGCACTCACTAGTAAATTTTAAGGTCTAGAAATTCAGTTCTTTGCGCTAGCCGCTAGCGCCTTAGGAGGAGGAGAAGTGGGGCGCTAAGCAGCTAGCGTCTGGGCGCGGTGCGATCTGCGCCTCTCGCGAACTTCAGTTAAGATTTAGCGGTAGTGCAAAACCTTTGCGCGCGCTCAGATCCTGACGTCATTTCATGGTGCAACGCCCTTTGTGCGCACCGAACCGGAAATTCAGTGGCGCCGGCCTATTGTGCGCCTGGCGCCCCTAGCGACTGGTAGAGGGGAACGGTTCCCAGTCGCTGCGGGGCGCGCTAATTAAAGGGGACTCCTCCTGCAGTATAAATGGCAGCCATTTTGCACCACTCCTTCTTTGTGAGAGACGGATCTTTGGAGAGAGACAAAGGTAGAGAGCTTTCTGGTTTGGCTCAACACTCGCACAGGTACTTGTGGCTTCAGGCCACAGCTTTGCACTTGTCTTTAACTTCAATGTCATAGCATAGATTGGAAACATATAATGGGGGCTGCAATGGGTAGAAATGTTGGGCTTCTCCATTGCATTCAAAGGGCTCAGAGACGCCGTGAGAGAGTGCCAGTCATGGCCAGGCGGAGAAGGGCCAACAGGCGTCGGCAAAGGAGGCCTTACCCACCCAGGATATACCACCAGCAGCTCTCATATCTGAACATGTCTGAGGAGCAGTGTGTTCAGAGGCTGCGATTCAGAAGGGCGGTGGTCACTGAGATCTGTCACCTGCTTCGTGGAGATCTGCAGCCACAGCTGAGGAGCAGGACGTCTCTGTCGGCAGCAGTGAAGGTGACGGTGGCTCTCAACTTCTATGCCACCGGCTCCTTCCAATCTGCTACTGGCGACATTTCCAACATCTCCCAGTTTGCGGTACATTGCTGCATCTGCCAAGTGACCAATGCCCTTTTCAGAAGGAGATGTCAGTTCATCTCCTTCCCCATGACCATTGACAAGCAGCAAGAGCGTGCAATGGGCTTTGCAGCATTAGCGGGCTTCCCCATGGTGCAGGGCGCCATTGACTGCATGCATGTGGCTTTGCGGGCACCTCTAGAGAATGCCGAGGATTACCGCAACCGGAAGGGCTACCATTCGCTCAACGTGCAGTTGGTGTGTGACCACAGGCAGCTCATCCTAGCTGTCAATGCCCGCTTTCCAGGCAGCATCCACGATGCCTTCATCCTGCGCCAGACTTCTGTGGTAGACATGTTCGAGGCCCAGCCTCACCCACGAGGATGGCTTCTCAGGGACAAAGGCTATCCTTTGTGCACCTGGCTGATGACCCCGCTCCGTGCGCCCAGCACCCCTGCTGAAGAGGGATACAATGACAGCCATCAAGCAACCAGGAACATCACTGAGCACACAATCGGCGTGCTGAAGCAACGGTTCCGCTGTCTGGATCGTTCCGGGGGAGCCCTACAGTACTCGCCTGAGCGAGTCTCCCATTTCGTTGTCGTGTGCTGCATGCTGCACAACCTGGCTATCCGCAGGGCTCAGCCACTGCCAGGAGACATTGGAGGACCACCAGAGGAGGAGGACCAGCACAGGAGGGAGGCAGAAAGTGCAAGGGCCGCCCATCGGTGGCTTATTGCAAGTCGGTTCTAGGCCCCCTCTCAGGGAATGGCTTGTGCCAATGGCAGAAGATGAATGTAGCCGCTCCACAAGCCCTCAGCCGAGCAGGGCAACCAGGACTTCCAAAAGAAAGCATGGACAGTGCGATTTAAGAATTTTTTTTACTGTGATACCTCTGTGCCCTTCCCACATGACAAACTAATGGAGAGAAACCCCCCCTCAAAAACACAAGTACACCAGTCTCGGCCTTTACAAGTAAAACAAATATACCAGTCTCAGCCTTTAAATATGAAACAAATACAGCAGTCTCGGCCTTTATATATGAAAGAAATACACCAGTCTCGGCCTTTATATATAAAACAAAACATTTGGCCACACCTTCTACTTTTTCCCCTGCGAGGGTGATCCGTTTCGCTTCCGTGACTGGCCCCTACCCACCCTGCAGCTCCTCCTCAATGGGACCCCAGTGGCTGCAGTAAGGCTGGGGGAAGGCTGCTGAGGGTCAGATGGTGAGACGGCAGATGCCCTTGGGGGTCAGCCTGGACCAGCTCTGGGCCTGGAGGGGCCGGCTGCTGACTGCTCCAACTCTGCTTGGGCGGCAGCAGTCTGTCCAACAGCTGGTGGCAGCTGCAATGGAGGAGTGACAGTGTTGGCTGCAGGAATGCTGCCAACCTGACAGATCACAGGCACTCCCTGGTCGGCTAATACAATGGCACGCGCACGGGCCAGCACTGCAGCATGCGCAGCAATCTGCTGAGGCACAGACTGCTGGGCTGCTGCGGCACGGCAAGTGCCCCGGCGATGCCTGGCTGATCAGCGAGTGTGGCAGCAGTTAGTGCCCGTGTGGCCCTGGTCTGTGTCTGCATGACAGCAGCCAGTGAATGCACGGCACGACTGAGCACTTGGCTAGAAGCCGCCTGTGAAGCAGCGAAGTCCTGCTGACTCCTAGCCTGTGCTGCCGCGACGTCCTGCAGACTCCTGGCCTGTGCTGCCCCGAATTCCTGAACACTCCTTGCCAGTGACTCTATGGAGTCAGGCATCCTTGCCACTGCAGCCATGAGCTCAGTGTGCCTGCGCTCAGCCTGGGCGCCCATTTCCGCTAGGAGCCGCACCTCCTCTGCGCTCACCGTAGCAGGACTGGAGGCCGCACTCACCCTCCGGAGAGAAGGCCGCCGAGCTTCCCCACCCCTCCCGCGTTGCTGCAGCCCGCTGGGCCCCGGAGCTTCACTCTCCTCCGACCCTTCCCCCCTGCTCCCCTCCAGAGAAGACGTGTCACCATCATGGCCATGGGCTGCCTTGGCTGAGGGTGTCCCTGATGGGCTGGCTTCCTCTTCCTCATCCTCTATGTGACTCGGACACAGTGCCAGCTTGAGGGGCCGCCTCCTCACCTGGCGAGTCACCATCCGAAAGCAGGGAGGCACAAGAGTTGCTTTAGAGTGAGGACAGGGCAGCAGTGAGGGAGGCATGAGTGCTGCTGTGCACTGCATTGGTTCGATAGTGGCAAAGGATGCTGGTGTGAGGCGCAAGTGGAAAGGGAGAGGTCAAAAAGGTGATGACCTTACCATTGGTGCCCAGAACAGGGTCAGCATCTCCAGTGGTGACAGGGCCACTCAGCCGGCCTGCCATGATCCGCTTCACTCGCTGCTCGAGGTCGCTCAGCTGTTTCAGGTCAGGACGGCCTCCCCCGGTCTGTCGCTGCTGTCTTCTGTTATGCGCCAGCTTGGCCTGCAAGAGAAAGCCTCTAAGTACAGTGTCAAGCCCTGATCTTGCCCGCACTGCCTCCCATGGTCGATTAGCCCCGACAGTGTCAAGCCCTGATCTTGCCTGCACTGCCTCCCATGGTCGAATAGCCCTGACAGTGTCTAAAGTCCTGAATGCGCAAGTGCTTTTCATGACAGTCCCATAGCTGCTGGATGAGGGCTGGCCATTAGGGCTTTCAGACCCGTTTGGCCATAAAGTGAGGTGCACATGCAGGGATGAGGAGGATACTGGAAAGGGTACTCACCCTGACAACCCGAGTGAGGCCGCTGAATTTTTTCCGGCACTGGGTTGGTGTCCTGCCAACCACGCTGTTGGACGTGACCCTGTTTGCCACATCCCTCCATGCTTTCCGATATTCGGCGGGCAGCGGCCTCCTGCCACCCTCAGGGAAGAGGATATGGCGCCTGCGGTCCACTGCGCCGACCAGCAGCCTCAGGTCACCCTCGCTGAAGCGCTGCGCTCTCTCCCTGGCCTTCTCCATTCTCCTGGGCGTGGAGCTGTTCCAGAAGCAGTGTTCAGGCCTTGCCTTAGGGCTGCAGTGTGCAGGGCGTGGCAGCCAAGCAATTCCACCCTCCCCCTTGAAGTGCTGACCGGCGCCTGACTGTCTGCCCTCAATGAGCAACTCGCCGCACCTGCGCTGCGCCCGCCTTCGGTGTTTGCGCCCCGGATCGGCAGCTTAGCGCCTAATGATAGTCGTGCATCGCCTGCTTTAGCACAGCAGCAACCTCTTGGGGCGATGCAACTGAATATCGGCGAAGGTGGCGCTAAGTTGCGCCGGGCACAAAAGTTAGCGAACGCCATGCTGTAGCGCCCCAAACATGGCTATACTGAATTTCTAGGCCTAAATGTTTTGACAACAAAGCACGAATGTCTACTCTCTCACAATTTTCAAAAGATTCTACTTCAGTTCATAAAGGCCCAACTAATCCCCGGAGCAATTTTTAAACCTGGCTTGTCACCATGTGGAGTTATACTCTGTGCAGTGTCGAACCCAAGCGCTAAGGAGACAGCTTCCCCTAAGAATCTCTGCACACTACACTCTATGAAGTCAAATTAGGACACCATTCTAAAGTTGTGCTGTGACATTTGCAATACTGTGAAATTGAAACCACTTTGCAGTATAACTGCTCCTTAAAGCTCTCTGCTGAAGTGGCATGACATTTTCAGTTTTCACAGCAGCTATCATTATAGGCTCTCAGAGTCAGAGTATCCAGTGTTGAATACTGTAAACTACTGAAATTGTCACAATTCCCAAATTCACTTCACAGGAAGCAGCGCCAAGAGGAGCAGCCAGTAAAGAGGTGAGTGAAACCTGGAGTTTTACTGTGGGTAAATAGTGAAAGATTATTTCCACTGGTGGGCGAATGGGGAATAAGGGGACAGAGACCGAGGATTCTCACTGGAAGAACCAAGGGGAAAGGGAGAAGGAAGGCTTTTGCACCAAGGGCTATTGTATCATGAGATGCTTCACCACTGTGGCTATTGTGGCATGGACTAAAACCTTATTTGTGCTGTAATATATATCATTCCATGAATACTCTCCTTTATTGAGACTGAGCCTAGCTACTGGTTTAGAAATGTTGATGCTGAGTTGAGTTTAGGATGATGTGCCCTGTGAGAAGATCCCCAAATGCTGAGCCCACTGCCCTTTGTGCAATCTCTGTTTGGTTCAGATTGGTCTGTACCGGCCAGTTTTGACGTGTGAAGCCCAAGTACAGATCAGCTCTGAATGAGGCGCCGAGTTCAGAGTCGTCACCTTCACACAGAACATGAGCCCAATCCAGAGTCCAAGTTGACAGGGAGCGAGATTGGGCCTTTTAAAAGTGGCATTGACCTTGTGCAGTGCAGGAGGATTTCTGGCTATAGTTACAGGGTGAGTAGCACGGGTTATAAGATTACGACAAGTTACAGGTAGGATATCGGGTTGTTACACCTATTACTACCAGTGAGTTATTGAATTACTGTTGATAATGAGGGGGAATCTTGAGTTTTACCAGTATTGCTATTAGTTATCGGTGCAATTTCAGTGAGTTACTATTAGTTACTGGTGGAATCAAAGTTCCTTCCACCTCTGGTTTCACCCCTGCAACTCCCTTTAGTTTCCCCTCTTCCCCTCCCTCGGGGGTGGCTTCCTGGTTCTCGGAACTTCTCGCACAACAAGCTCTTGGCGCGAAATCACGAGCAAAGATACTCAACCACAGGGGATCCAACCTTTATAAAGTAAATGCAGTAACATTTACAGACATCATGTGGTTAGTTATCAGCTGATCAAACCTCCGGGAATACCTCCAACCAGAGTTGCCAACCTTAAGTCCCTCTGACAAAATTACAAATGACAAAACATGTTATATGTATCATAGTTAAAACAAGCAATGTGTACAGGCCAGGAACCTTTAAAGAGTTAAAAATAAACACACTGACTCTTAAGTGCTTTACTTTCTACCTGAGGGGTAACTGCAAAGGCTGCAGACTAAAATCTGCAGAGAATTTACAAAATGTCACTACAAATAAAATGCATCTGGACACTTACAAAATTAAATGCCATGGTAAGTGTGAATTTATTTCAAAGACTAAGCTAAACAGTGATAAAAGCTTTCTCTCAACCTCTTCACACTTTTAACCATGTAAGCTTCTTTAAAAACTGCTAAAATCACATTACTAAAATGTAAATTATCAAAATTGCCTGTCTTTGGTAACTCAATACCTTTAACAATAATTGTTACAGCGATGCAGAAATCTCGTACCGTACCACTTACAATGCTTGCATTTATTATCTGAATGCATCCTATTGATAGCTGACACGTGAGCCTATTCACTATTTAACAGAGGAAGTGTTTGTTTTGTTCTGAACAGGAGAGTCGGGATGGATAAATTTGCCACAAAAAGTTTTGTTTTCCAATGACATACCAAGAATATTAGCAAGTGCTTCTGAAATGGTACTTTTTGAATTATTACAATTAGGCAACTTACTGTGCTGAAAGAAACAACACAAACTGTGGTATGGAAGTCAATACTGTTCTGCATCACAAGACACTTCCATCATCTGTAATGTCACATAATGGCCCAGATATTGCGATAGAAATAACGGTGAGGCTGTTATGTTGGAGTAAATCAGACAGCAACTTCCGGCGTCCGCACGTGCACAATTAAATGCGGCTATCTGGAAGTTGCTGTCTGATTTGCCCTGCTCCTCCACAAGCTGCGCTACACTAGTACCTCACTAATAGATTGGCATTAAAATACACGAAGGACGTGAAGTTACGGTACTTACCCACTAAACACCAGAAAAAGTTAGGGCTGGTGCATTCAGGTGTAAAGTGAAATTTCAACAGTGCGAGAACTCTTAATTACTGACAAACAACTTCTCTGGCACTGAAAATGTAATTTTACAAGTGTGGAGTTTCATTCCTTCAGAATTTAATTATTGTTGGAGATTTTTGAAACAAAATTAAAATTAAACTTTTTTTTACTTTTCCTTTGTCTCTTTTATCTCTCCCTCTTAATCACATCTTTCTTTCCCTCACCTTATTTCGCTTTCTGTCCATGACTTTACATTGAATTAAATATTCTAATTTATACCCCCTGATTCAGACTCTGTGGCCCCGATTTCGACTGGAGCAGGATTTCCGAGCGGGAGGGGGAGTTGTGACTCCCTACAGGCTGGTGTGTGTCTTTCTTTTCAAGCAGGTTCCCTGCCCGGAAGCCAGCCTGACTGACGGGCTAGGCTCCCTGACGGGCGGGGAATGCTCCAGTGGAGGCCGCAGCCCAGGATCAGGTAGGATGCCTGCTGCTGGGCTAGTGATAGCGTGTGGTCGGGGGAGGGGGGCGGTTGGGGCTGTGCGGATGTTAGGGATCTTGGGGGTGGGTGTCTGATCTTTTGGGGGAGGTGGAAGCAGTCCTCGCCTCCCTTTAGCTTCTTAGAGGCCTGGGAAACTTGTCCAACCAGGGATAACCCTGGAAGTCAGATAATATGAGGCACACAGCCTCATTGTAATATGTAAATGACCAACACAGTTCCTGGGAGCGGGTTGGTTGCCCTCCCTCCCATCCCACCTCTGTTACAACTAGAAGTGGGCAGGTTCGGGTTTCAGATATTTAAAATTTTCACATCCCACCCGACCCAAACACACCCGTTTTCGGGAGTTAAAATTCCCCCCTGCGCATCTTTTTCTAGCCATGAGGAAACAGAATTTTAAAAGAATCTGATTTCTGACTCGTTTACAAAGTGCAATTTCATATTGACCTCACTAAAAAAAAGTATTGCAATCTTTTCAACTTGTATTATATCACAGATCTTGTACAAATAGAAATAGCAAATAGAATGAGAGTAAATTAGCAAGAAATATAAAAACAGATTGTATGAGCTTCTACAAGTATGTAAAAAGGAAGTGAGAAGCAAAAGTAAGCATTGGTCCCTTAGAGGCTGAGACAGGAGATATTATATTGGGGAACAAGGAAATGGCAGAGGCTTTAAACAAATATTTTGTATCTGTCTTCACAGTAGAAGACACAAAAATTATACCAAAATTAGTGGGGAACCAAGGGGCTAATGAAAGCGAGGAACAAAGTAATTAATATCAGTAGAGAAAAAGTACTTGAGAAACTAATGGGACTAAAAGCCAACAAATCCCCTGGACTTGATGGCCTAAAAGAGGTGGCTGCAGGGATAGTGGATGCATTGGTTATGATCTTCCAAAATTCCCTAGATTCAGGAAAGGTCCCAGCGGATTGGAAGGTAGCAAATGTAACCCCGCTATTCAAGGAAGGAGGGAGAGAGAAAACAGGGAACTACAGGCCAGTTAGCCTGACATCAGTCGTCGGGAAAAGCCATTATTAAGGAAGTGGTAACTGTACTTAGAAAATCATAATATGATTAGGCAGAGTCAACATGGTTTTATGAAAGGTAAATCGTGTTTGACAAATTTATTAGAGTTTTTTCAGGATGTAACTAGCAGGGTAGATAAAGGGGAACCAGGGATGTAGTATATTTGGATTTCCAAAAGGCATTCGATAAGGTACCATATAAAAGGTTGTTGAGCAAGATATGGGCACATGGGGTTGGGGTAAGATATTAGCATGGATAAAGGATGTGAGGAGGGCGCAAAGAGCCTGCAAAGGGATATAGACAGGTTAAGCGAGTGGGCAATAAGGTGACAAATATAGAATAATGTGTGGAAATGTGAGGTTATTCACTTTGGTAGGAAGAATATTTTTTAAATGGTGAGAAACGATTAAATGTTGGTGTTCAGAGAGATTTGAGTGTCCTAGTACAAGAAACACAGAGTTAGCATGCAGGTACAGCAAGCCATTAGGAAGGCAAATGGCACGTTGGCCTTTATTGCTGGAGGGTTGGAGTACAAGAGTAAGGAAGTCTTGCTACAATTGTACAGGGCTCTGGTGAGACCACATCTGGAGTACTGTGCACAGTTTTGGTCTCCTTATTTAAGGAAGGATATACTTGCCTTAGAGGCGGTGCAATGAAGGTTCACTAGATTGATCCTGGGGATGAGAGGGTTGTCCTATGAGGAGGGATTGAGTAGACTGGGTCTATACTCTCTGGAGTATAGAAGAATGAGAGGTGATCTCATTGAAACATATAAGATTCTGAGGGGGATTGACAGGGTAGATGCTGAGAGACTGTTTCCCCTGGATGAGAGTCTAGAACTAGGGGGCATAGTCTGAGGATAAGGGGCTGGCCTTTTAAGATTGAGATGGGGAGGAATTTCTTCACTCAGAGTTGTGAATCTTTGGAATTCTCTGCCCCAAAGTGCTGTGGATGCTCAGTCATTATCATTGAGTATATTCAAGGCTGAGGTAGATAGATTTTTAGACTCCAGAGGAATTAAGGGATATGGGGATAGGGCAGGAAAGTGGAGTTGAGGTCAAAGATCAGCTATGATCTTACTGAATGGCAGAGCAGGCTTGAGGGGCCATATGGGCTACTCCTGCTCCTAATTCTTATGTTCTTAAAATATATAAATTGGCTTCAAAGATCTTTTTTCAATGTAGTACGCAATGCATTTCATCTATTGGCAGCGGAATGATGGAGCAATGACAAGAAAATACATTGTGTAAAAGGAACAAATGGCAAAATTAAAAGAAAAACTGTTAAGAAGACTTTACTATTTCAGTATCAAGTGTCTGTCAGACTGGCTTATTTGCTTGAATGGCTCAATAGCATTTTTTACAGCATAACAACAGGAAATACAGTAAAAACGAAAGAATAATTTCAGGCGCTGAAATGTTGAAGCGCAAATTTTCACACATATCAAAGTTAATTAATGATATGTTAATTAACTCCATGATTATTTATTTTTCATTAATGTTGCTATTCTCTCTGGGGTTTGGAAGCCTTGAGGAGAAGCTTAGTCTATGGTTCTCACAGATTTTATTATTAGAGTAAATAATTATAAGGCAATTTACAAGGCAATTTAAAATTCAGACTTCTGCAGTATACTGGAGAACCTGCAATATCTAAAAATATTCAGCCTTACCTTTATAATATTATCAGCCATATTATCAGGGTTTCTATTGTCTTAAAACAATGTGAAGTTTGCTGCTCAAACCTGACTATTTCAAAATGCTCATTAAAACCTACTACAGGAAACTCTCGTTTAATCGGCACCTAAATATCCGGAATTCTCTGTTAACCGGCAAAATTCATACTCCGAAAACAACACCTCAATAACTGGAAATGTTGCCGAGTCCGAGTCTCCCGCGGTGGCCGAGTTAGTCAGTGGGGGTAGTTCTCCAAACTGCCACTACTCGGCTTCTTGGCACTGTCGGAAGTCCGAACACCTCAATAACAGGAGTCTGACTCTCCCGTGCTGCCAGTAGTCTCTTCCGGTCCGCCATTTTTCTGTTTACTGTATAAGTTTTGTTTTACTGCTAAGTAATTAAAGAGTTATGGATTACCCTCAACTGGCAGTACTGCACTTAATCAAGCATCTTCCACCTTCCATTTAACACAACATTCTGTAGGTGAGTACCCAATTACTGTATATTGCACATTTCTTGATTTTTTAATTTTTGTTTGTTAAAAATAGCCTCAGTAGATAACCCTCTCCATCATCCGGAATTTTTAATCAACCGGCACCATCCCAGTCCCGTTGGTGCTGGATACCAAAAGTTTCCTGTACTGTGAACCCAATTAACTGTATTGATGCCAAGCATTGTTTGCAGCTTTAAAAACTCCTGGACAATTTCTGTCATTACTGTACACAATTTGTCTGTAAACTTCTAATGCAAATATTAAGAACACTAGCTGGAGTACCCAGCGTTGCCGAGGGAACTGAAGAACCCTCTGCCATGTTTATAAAACTGTTTATAAAACTGTTGGGATGGAAGAACTCTTCCTAAGCGCCCAGGAGGTGGTTCTTTAACTTCGTTTTTTGTTAATGGGGATCGCCAGTGCCATATACTCCAGGTTTTACAGTTTTGGGTATGTCTCGTGTTAGATCCGTGTATCTTAATGTTGTGTCCTTCAATAATCAGACAACAGACTGCAGGGAACGATTTAACAGGTGTTTACTGAATGAGGGTTACTCTAGAACTAACTGTACAGATCACTACTCAGGGTTTATATACAGGTGTGGTCACTGCCGGTACTACAGTATACAGGAGCTGTAAAAAGTAGTTCTCTCCTGAAAAGGTACATACATTACAATTCCTCCCCTTTTAGATTAACAGTACCACAACACTCATTTAACAATTAAATATCAAACTAATTACAATTAACACTTTTAACATGCAACATTAGCTGAAAATAGTCTATTTATAAATTCAGTCTTTGGGGGGGCTTCCTGATCCTTTCTGGATAGCGCCTTTCCCGAGTGTCTTGCTCTTGGTGCGGAGGCGATTCTGGCCCCCTGTCGTCGGTTGGTTCATCAGCTTCCGACGCTACTGTTTCTGGGGTAGATGCGACCTGTACGTCGGGTTCATCACCAGGTACGTATAGGCTAGGCATGGGGTTGACTTGTTCCTGTGACTCTAGGATCTGGTCAGCATGGCGTCTCACGATGCTCTCCCCAACGTCCACTGTGTACATTAGTGGGCCCTGCCATGTGCATATCGTTCCTGGCTGCCATTTTTCTGTTCGGTAGTCGCGGGCCAAGACTGGTTGCCCTACATTGAAGCTCCTTGTTGGCTTCTCATGGATGTGCTGGAATTGCTAACTTTCAACATCTCTTCGTACGTTTGGTCTGAGCAAATCCAGGCGAGATCTTAACCTTCGGTTAAAGAACATCATGGCTGGGGCCTGGTTGGTGACTGCATGTGTCGCATTCCGGTAGGTGAACAGGAAATTGTCCACCTTGTGCTGCAGCGGAATGTTGTCATTGTACATAGCCTTTATTGCCTTCTTAAAGGTTTGTACGAACCTCTCAGCCAATTCATTTGTGGCTGGATGATACGGGGCGGATGTGTAATGCCTTACCCCATTCCTTTTCATAAATCTTCGAAACTCTTCGGACACAAACTGTGGTCCGTTATCAGAGCAAATCTGCTCTGGCAAACCGTTCCTGGCAAAAATGGTCCGTAGGACTGCAATAGTTTTCTCCGTGGTGGTGGAGGACATTTTGCTCACCTCAGGCCATTTCGAGTGCGCATCCACGGCTATTAAAAACATTGAGTCCATGAATGGACCAGCAAAATCAATATGCACCCGTTGCCATGGAGATGAGGGCCACTCCCATGGGTGTAGAGGGGCATGTGGTGGTGCATTTTGGACCTTCTGGCATCCTGAGCAGCTCTTTGTCAGGTCCTCGATTTGCTGATCGATCCCCGGCCACCACACATTAGCCCTAGCAAGGCTTTTCATTTTCACCCCTCCCAGATGACCTTCGTGAAGCTCATTGAGCACTCTCTCCCTTAACTTGGGTGGAATTACCACTCGGGATCCACACATCAAGGTCCCCTGGCATACTGACAGCTGTTCTCTTCTGGATGAGAATGCTGGCAACAGTGAGTCGCCATGTGCTGGCCATCCCTTCACCGTCAAATCATATACCCGAGCCAGTGTCGGGTCATTTCGGGTCTCCTTCTCTATACCTCCAGTTTGCGAGCTCAGAAGTTGCAGAGAGGTAAAAAGTAATCGGGGTGTGACGTCACCAGGGAGCAGGTAAGTGATTGGTTGGTGAGTATTTCTCTCTTTTCATTACAAGCTTGAATTCTGTGGTGTTAAATTTCTAGGGGCTCTGTGTTGTAGTGAGGACAGTTGGTAAATAAAGCGCCCTAGAGTATACCTGTAACTGGGGTATTGAATAAATTTTTAGATTAATTAAAGGAGTAAGTCATGGCAGGAGAGCTCAGACCTGTGTTCTGCTCCTCCTGCTCTATGTGGGAAGTCAGGGACGCTGCCAGTGTCCCTGGCGACCATGTGTGCGGGAAATGCATCCAGCTGCAGCTACTTGTAGACCGCATTGTGGCGCTCGAGCTGCGGGTGGATGAGTTTTGGAGCATGCGCGATGCTGAGAGGGTCGTGGATAGCACGTTTAGCGAGTTGTTCACGCCTCAGGGTAGGGCTGCACAGGGGGTGACCATCAGGCGGAGCAACAGAGGCAGGCAGGAAGTGCAGGGGCCCCCTGCGGACATCCCCCTTTCAAACAAGTATACCAAGTTGGATACTGTTGAGGGGGATGACTCACCAGGGGAAGGCAGCAGCAGCCAGCTTCCTGGCACCAGGGACGCTTCTGCTGCTCAGAAAGGGAGGAAAAAGAGTGGGAGAGCAATAGTGGTAGGGGATTCTATCGTAAGGGGAACAGATAGGCATTTCTGTGGCCGCAAACATGACTCCAGGATGGTTTGTTGCCTCCCTGGGGCCAGGGTCATGGATGTCACTGAGCGGCTACAGGGCATTCTTAAGGGGGAGGGTGAGCAGGCAGAGGTCGTGGTCCACATTGGGACCAACGACATAGGTAGGAAGGGGGATGAGGTCCTGCATCAAGAATTTAGGGAGCTAGGTAACAGATTAAAGAGCAGGACCTCAAAGGTTGTAATCTCTGGATTACTCCCAGTGCCACGTGCTAGTGAGTATAGGAATAGGAGGATAGAGCAGATGAATGCGTGGCTAAAGAGTTGGTGTAGGGGGGAGGGTTTTACTTTCCTGGATCACTGGGCCTGCTTCTGGGGAAGGTGGGACTTGTACAAGTCGGACGGCTTGCACCTGAACCAGAGCGGGACAAATATCCTTGCGGGGAGGTTTGCTAGCACTGTTGGGGGGGGTTTAAACTAACTTGGCAGGGGGATGGGATACAGAGGGGAGCTGAAAGAGGGGGTGATGTGCTGCCAATTATAGAGAAAAAAACAAGTCAGCTTGGTAGACAGGGCAAATATACAAGGGCAAGGCTGGATGGCATCTATTTTAATGCAAGGAGTCTTGCAAATAAGGTGGATGAACTGAAGGTGTTGATAAACACATGGGAGTATGATATTGTTGCTATCACGGAGACATGGTTGAGGGAGGGGCAAGACTGGCAGCTCAATATTCCGGGGTACAGAATCTTCAGGCGAGACAGAGGGGGGGGGTAGAAGAGGAGGGGGTGTAGCAATATTAATTAAGGAGTCAATTACTGCAGTAAGGAGGGATGACATATTAGCAGGTTCCTCTAATGAGGCCATATGGGTGGAGCTTAAAAACAAGAAGGGGGCAAGCACTTTGCTGGGAGTGTACTATAGGCCTCCAAACAGTCAGGGGGAGATAGAGGAACAGATATGTAGGCAAATCTCAGAGAAATGTGCAAATAATAGGGTAATAATAATGGGGGATTTCAACTTCCCCAATATTAACTGGGATAGTCAGAGTGTGAAAGGCACAGAGGGTGTAGAATTCTTAAAGTGCATCCAGGAGAGCTTTTTGAGCCAGCATGTAGAAGGTCCTACAAGAGAGGGGGCGGTACTGGACCTAATTCTAGGGAATGTGGCCGGCCAAGTGGAAGAAGTGCTAGTAGGTGAGCACTTTGGTGACAGTGACCATAATATGGTGAGATTTAAGGTGGTCATGGAAAAGGACAGGGATGGGCCGGAAATAAAGGTTCTAAATTGGGGGAAGGCCGATTTTAATAGGATAAGGCAGGATCTGGCCAAAATGGACTGGGGTCAGCTACTTGTAGGAAAATCCGCATCGGAGCAATGGGAGGCTTTCAGAAGGGAGATTGAGATCATACAATGGCAACATGTTCCCGTAAAGGTCAAGGGTGGTTCCAAAAACCACAGGGAACCGTGGATGTCAGGGGATATACGAGAATGGATTAGAAAAAAAAGGAGGGCTTTTGGCAGATACAAAAGGCTAAAGATGGAGGAAGCCCTAGAGGAGTACATAAAGTGCAGGGGGATACTTAAAAAAGAAATTAGGAGGTCAAGGAGGGGCCATGAAATAACACTGGCGAGCAAAATAAAGGAAAATCCTAAGATGTTTTATAAGTATATTAAGGGTAAGAGGATAACTAGGGAAAAAATAGGGCCCATTAGGGACAAAAGTGGCAATCTGTGTGTGGAGCCGGAAGATGTAGGAGGGGTTCTAAATGAATTTTTTGCATCTGTTTTCACTATGGAGAGGGACGATGTAGACATAGAAATAGGGCGGGGGGACTGTGATATGCTCGAACACATTAACATCGAGAGAGAGGAGGTATTGGCGGTTTTAGCAGGCCTAAAAATGGATAAATCCCCAGGCCCGGACGAAATGTATCCCAGGCTGCTGTGTGAGGCAAAGGAAGAGATTGCGGGGGCTCTAACACACATATTCAGAACCTCTCTGGCCACAGGGGATGTGCCAGAGGACTGGAGAACCGCTAATGTAGTTCCATTATTCAAGAAGGGGAGTAGGGAAAAACCGGGGAACTACAGGCCAGTGAGCCTAACATCAGTGGTGGGAAAATTATTGGAAAAAATTCTGAGGGACAAAATCAGTCTCCACTTGGAGAGGCAAGGATTAATCAGGGATAGTCAACATGGCTTTGTCAAGGGAAGATCATGTCTGACTAATTTGATTGAATTTTTTGAGGGGGTGACTAGGTGTGTGGATGAGAGTAACGCAGTGGATGTGGTATACATGGATTTCAGTAAGGCCTTCGATAAAGTCCCGCACAGGAGACTGGTCAAGAAGGTAAGAGCCCATGGAATCCAGGGTGCCTTGGCACGTTGGATACAAAACTGGCTTAGTGGCAGAAGGCAGAGGGTGATGGTCGAAGGTTGTTTTTGTGACTGGAAGCCTGTGGCCAGTGGGGTACCACAGGGATCGGTGCTGGGTCCCTTGCTGTTTGTGGTCTATATTAATGACTTGGATATGAATGTAAAAGGTATGATCAGTAAGTTCGCGGATGATACAAAAATTGGTAGGGTGGTAAATAGCGAGGAGGGTAGTCTCAGTCTGCAGGACGATATCGATGGGTTGGTCAGATGGGCGGAACAGTGGCAAATGGAATTTAACCCGGAAAAGTGCGAGGTGATGCACTTTGGGGGGACTAAAAAGGCAAGGGAATACACAATGAATGGAAAGACCCTAGGCACGACGGAGGGTCAGAGGGATCTGGGTGTGCAAGTACACAGATCCCTGAAGGCGGCGGAACAGGTGGATAAGGTGGTAAAAAAGGCATATGGGATACTTGCCTTCATTAGCCGAGGCATAGAATATAAGAGCAAGGAGGTTATGATGGAGCTGTATAAAACACTGGTTAGGCCACAGCTGGAATACTGTGTGCAGTTCTGGTCGCCACACTACAGGAAGGATGTGATAGCTTTGGAGAGGGTGCAGAGGAGATTCACCAGGATGCTACCAGGGCTGGAACGCTTCAGCTATGAAGAGAGACTGGGCAGATTGGGTTTGTTTTCCTTGGAGCAGAGGAGGCTGAGGGGGGACATGATTGAGGTGTACAAAATTATGAGGGGCATAGATAGGATGGATACTAAGGAGCTTTTTCCCTTAGTAGAAGGGTCAATAACTAGGGGGCACAGATTCAAGGTAAAGGGCAGGAGGTTTAGAGGGGATTTGAGAAAGAACTTTTTCACCCAGAGGGTGGTTGGAGTCTGGAACTCACTGCCCGGAAGGGTTGTGGAGGCTGGAACCCTCACAACATTCAAGACGCATTTGGATGAGCACTTGAAATGCCATAGCATACAAGGCTACGGACCAAATGCTGGAATATGGGATTAGATTAGACAGGGCGTGATGGCCGGCGCGGACACGATGGGCCGAAGGGCCTCTATCCGTGCTGTATAACTCTATGACTCTATGACTCTATGACCAGCGTTAGTTACTGGCAAGCATTCAATTATAGTCAAATGAAATATTTCGACAGGATCCACTGCTGGTGCTTCCTCCACAGTAGGCAGTGGCAGGCGTGATAGCCCATCAGCGTTTCCATGCTGTTTCGTGCCCTTATACTCGATTTCATATTGGTGCACCCCTAGAAAAAGGGACCATCTTTGTAGCCGTTGCGCAGTCATCACCGGAACGCCCTTCTTTGGATTAAAGATGGAGACAAGTGGTTGGTGTTCAGTCAGCAAGGTGAACTTCTGCCCGTGCAGATAGTGATTGAACTTTTTCACTCCTCACACTAGGCTGAGGGCCTCCCTGTCAATCTGGGCGTAGTTACGCTCGGCTGAGGTTAGTGATCGTGACGCAAAGGCTATTGGCCTCTCTGAGCCGTCCGAGAATTTGTGCGACAGCACCGCTCCAATACCGTAGGGTGACGCATCACATGCCAACCGAATTGGTAATGCCGGGTTGTAATGGGCCAATACCTCTTTCGATGTGATTAGTGTTTTGCTCTTCTGGAAAGCTCGTCTACATTTGTCACTCCACTTCCATGGCACCCCAGTTTGCAGTAGGGTGTTCAGTGGGTGTAGTATTGTAGACAAATTTGGCAAGAACTTATGGTAGTAGTTTACCAGCCCGAGGAACGACCTCAGTTGTGACACATTTTCCGGTGCTGGAGCCTTGACTACTGCCTCAATCTTCTCTGGGGACTTATGTAACCCCTCTTTATCGATAACGTGGCCACAATACGAGATCTGTTTTCTAAAAAAACTCGCATTTGGGGCGGTTAGCTCGGAGCCCATATTCCTGCAATCTAGTGAGCACCTGCTCCAGGTTGGCAAGGTGATCACTGTCATTTTCGCCCGTGACCAGGATGTCGTCCAAATAACACTGGGTCCCTGGGATCCCTTGCAGGACTTGTTCCATTGCCCTCTGCCAAATAGCCGGAGCTGATGCTACCCCGAATACCAGCCGGTTGTATTGGTAGAGACCTTTATGGGTGTTGATTGTGAGGTATTTTTTTGATGCTTCTTCTACCTCCATTTGCAGATACGCCTGGGCCAGATCAATCTTAGTGAAGCGTTTCCCTCCAGATAGCGAGGCGAAAATATCTTCAATCCGCGGAAGTGGATATTGTACGGTGTGAAGGACCGGGTTCACTGTTACCTGAAAGTCCCCACAAATGCGAACCTTCCTTGGTTCCCCAGGCGTGCTGTTCAACGACTTTTTCATCACAGGGACGATGGGTGTAGCCCACTCGCTCCAGTCTACCTTGGACAGTACACTTGAACGTTCCAGACTCTCCAGCTCTGCTTCGACGGCTGGGCGGATGGCATAGGTACCGGTCTGGCCTTAAAAAATTTTGGGCTTCCGTTTTCTTCAATTTTAATCATCGCTGTCATGCCTTTTAGTGTTCCGAGTCCTTGCTGGAACACTTCTTTCGCGTCAGTTAGGATCTTTGACAGTCGCCCAAGTGTGACGTCGTCATCCTTTTTGTCAGCCACAGTCAGTGCCTGTATGGAATGCCAATCTAGCTGTATCTTCCGGATCCATTCATGTCCTAGTAGTGGTGGTCCTCCGTCTGGCAATACATATAGGTCCATTTTTGGTGTTTCCTTGCCGTTATATATAACGTTCACCTTTATTTTTCCTTTGGGGGTAGACTTTTTGCCCCGTGTACGTCTTCAAGACAATCTTTGTATCTCTCAAGGGTATATGTGAGAATAGCCGCTTGTAGTCCCTTCGGTTTATGACTGTTAGGGCTGATCCTGTGTCCAATTCCATTTTCACTTGGACTCCTGCTCTCTTGAGCGTGACCCAGATAGTTTGGTGATCCTCCGTTTTGATCACATTATGTAGTTTCAGACAACCCAGCTCCTTGCTTCCGGAGTCTGTATCACTCTTCTGTTCATCTGAACTACTCTCCGTCACCTTATGTACCTTCTTGTACTTCTCCTGTGGAGATTTCTTGCTGCTGGTTTTCTTTCCCGACCTGCAGACTCTTGCTATGTGTCCTACTTTTCCACACTGTCTGCACACTTTGTCCTTGAACCAGCAATCATTATGGTCCTGTGTTGTTCTGCCGCAGCAATAGCACTTTACTGTTCCGTATGACATTTCATTTGTGCCATATTCTTGCGGTCTCCGTTGTATCTCTGCAGCCCCCCGTGCTGCTGCTTCGTGTGATACTGCAATGCTGAAAGCCTTGTCCAGCGTAAGATCCTTTTCTGATGGAACCCAGAAACGGTTTCTTTCACTTTGAAGCCCACACACAAACTTGTCCCTTAACGTATCTGCTAGTCCCGTTCCAAACTGGCAGTGTTTCGATAGCTTGCGCAGTTCCGTAAAATACTCAGCATTACTTTCATCTTTATGCTGGTTCCTTTTGTGAAACTTAAATCTTTCTGCTATCAGCAGCGGTGTGGGGTTTAAGTGGTGCTGTAGGATTGACACTATGTTTTCAAAATCCTTTTCTACTGGCTTCTCTGGGGTTACTAGGTTTCATAGTAAGCCATACGTTTTTGCACCCATTGAGTTCAACAATACCAGCGCTTTCTTGTCATCTGGCACTTCATTCGCCTTGCAGTATACTTCTATGCGTTCGACATATGTCGTCCTATCTTCGACTTCATTGTCGAACGCTGTGATACTGCCACTCTTCGGCATTTTTGGGTGTCGTTAGACTGGCTTAAAATGGCGTCTCCCGCGCTTTCCTTTCTTCCCCGCTGCGGCTTAAAATGGCGTCTCCCGCACCTTCCTTTCTTCCCCGCTGTGGCTTAAAATGGTGTCTCCCGCGCTGCTGCCAACGCCGCTCTCGGCGGTCCCCGTGGCAAATGGCAACGCCCTGTAGGTTTTGTGCGCTGCTCCTGCGCTGCTGCCAACGCCGCTCTCTGCGGTCCTCGTGGCAATGGCAGCGCCTCGCATTTTCCTGCGTGCCTCTCTCCCCCGTTGACGCTGCTCGGCCCTTGAACACCGGCTGCGCTCTGCTCTCTCTCGCCTCTCTCCCCCGTTGACGCCGCTCGGTCCTGAACACCGGCTGCGCCTTGTGCGCTCTGCCCTCTCTCTCTCCCCTGTCGATGCTGCTCGGCCTTTTTCTGTGCCGCTCAGTCGGGCTCTAGCCCGTCGCTGTCCGGGAAGGGTCTGCGCAGTACCTGTTGCCAGCCCGTTTCGATGGACCACCGTGACTAGAAAGCCAAGCCTGGCTCTCGACAGCCTCCCCTGCGATGCTCAAATCTCCGCTGGATGACTGGGCGGTTGCCCGTGGTCGACGCCCGTGCTTCTGGACTCGACCTTCTTCCACTGTTCTCCAGGAGCGAATCCCTGGGAGGTGATGCAGAGTTGCAGGTAGGTTCGAATCTGCTCGTCGCCAATGTTAGATCTGTGTATCTTAATGTTGTGTCCTTCAATAATCAGACAACAGACTGCAGGGAACGATTTAACAGGTGTTTACTGAATAAGGGTTACTCTAGAGCTAACTGTACAGATCACTACTCAGGGTTTATATACAGGTGTGGTCACTGCCGGTACTACAGTATACAGGAGCTGTAAAAAGTAGTTCTCCCCTTAAAGGTACATGCATTACAATTCGCCTGGTCAACAGCTTGCCGTGCCCGAGTCTGGTCAGGGGTCTCTGAGGCTCTGGCATGGGTATGTCTCGCCTGGTCAACAGCTTGCCGTGCCTGAGTCTGGTCAGGAGTCTCTGACTCCCCCCTCCCTCTTCCGCCCCCTCCCTTTCACTCCCTCCCCTTCACTCTCTCCCTCCACCTCTCTCTCCCTCCCCTTCACTCTCTCCCTCCCTCCCCCCTCTCTCCCCCTCTCCCTCCCTTCCCCCTCCCCCCTTTCCCCCTCTCTCTCACTCCCTCCGTCTCTCCCTCCCCACGCTCCTTCCCTCCCTCCCTCTCCCACCCCCTCACTCTTTCCCCCCTCCCCCTCCCTCCCTGCCCCTCTCACTCCCTGCCCCTCTCTCTCTCCCCTCTCCCCTCCCTCCCCGCTCTCTCTCCCTCCCTCTGTCTCCCTCCCTCCCCCTCTCTCTCCCTCCTTGCCCTCTCCCTCTCTCCCTCTCCTCTCTCTCCCTACCCCTCTCCTCTCTCTCCCTCATCCTCTCCCTCCCCCTCTCCTCTCTCCCCGTCTCTCACTCCCACCCCCTGTCTCGCCCTCTCTCTCCCTCCCTCCCCTGCCTAACAATCTATCTCTTCCAATTGTGCCTTCAGTGTCCTTGCCCGCTGTACTCTGTCCTTACTGCCCATCCCTGCCCCGGTCGAGAGACGTGCCAGATGAATGCAAGTTGCCGCCGAGGAGGAGGGTAGTATTGGCGTCGTGCAGGTTGACGGGCAGCTGCAGGGCAGAACGAAATGGAGACCGGAACCATTCACAGTAACTCCAAGTGTGGTTAGGAGAGAGAGAGAGAGAGAGAGAGGGAAGGAGGGGGGGAAGGAGAGAGAGGGGGAAGGAGAGAGAGAGAGGGGGAAGGAGAGAGTGAGGGGGGGAAGGTGAGAGAGAGAGGGAGGGAAGGAGAGAGAGAGAGAGAGAGTGAGAGTGAGAGAGAGAGAGAGAGAGAGAGAGAGGGGGGGAAGGAGAGAGAGAGAGAGAGAGGGGGGAAGGAGAGAGGGGGAAGGAGAGAGAGAGGGGGAAGGAGAGAGAGAGGGGGAAGGAGAGAGAGAGGGGGAAGGAGAGAGAGAGGGGAAGGAGAGAGAGAGGGGGAAGGAGAGAGGGGGAAGGAGAGAGAGAGAGAGGGGGGAAGGAGAGAGAGAAAGGGGAAGGAGAGAGAGAGAGAGGGGGGAAGGAGAGAGAGAGAGAGAGAGAGAGGGGGAAGGAGAGAGAGAGAGAGGGGGAAGGAGAGAGAGAGAGGGGGAAGAAGAGAGAGAGAGGGGGGAAGGAGAGAGAGAGAGGGGGGAAGGAGAGAGAGAGGGAAGGAGAGAGAGAGAGAGAGAGAGAGGGAAGGAGAGAGAGAGAGAGAGAGAGAGGGAAGGAGAGAGTTAGGGAAGGAGATAGAGAAGAGAGAAAGACACCCCGGGGAAGGGGTTGGACTCAGAGCCCGGCCGCGGTGACCCGGAGCCCCCGTGCGCTGCCTAGCGCCTCAGGCCCGGCCCGACTCACCTCAGCTGAGCTCCCGCTCAATGTATCTGTTTTCCCGGTCCCGCACTCACGGCAAGAGAGAGGGGGAAGGAGAGAGAGAGGGAAGGGGAGACAGAGAGAGGGGAGAGAGAGAGAGAGAGAGAGCTCTCCTTCCCTCTCACTCTCTCTCTGTCTCTCTCTCCTTCCCTCTCTCTCTCTCTCCTTCCCCCTCTCTCTCTCCTTCCCTGGTGTAAAATATGACTACAGAGGAATTTAATTGTATTCAGTCTGTGCTTTTGTAAATCTGGAGGGACCATCAACACCCTTATGCTTTTACAGAAACTGCTTTCTCCTCTCTCCAGAAGATTTAATCTGCCATTTTTAAATACCATTAATGAGATCTATGTTAGAAATTACAGACAGGTACAGCCCAAACAATCTTCTATTTTAATGAAATCATAAATTAAGATTCAATTTGTATCCAGAAAGTCTTTGCCACTTTGCATCGCAGCCTGATTGTGGTCTTAGCATCAACCCACAGTAACACCCTCACCCTTCCCTGTACAGCACAACACTACCAATTCATTCTTCCGCAGAGCAATAAATATGTGAAACAAATTTCCAAAAAAAGCAGCTAATGCTGCACTGATTAACTCCTTTAAGATTGAACTGGATGGTTATATAATTAAAAACACAACTAAAGGCTACAAAGATGAAGATAGTGATAGTAAATAACAATCTATGGAACGCCATCATCTGATTCTTTGGGGCCATGGGAATGTTATTTGTGGAGAGCAGGCCGTTAATAACATAGCATTATATCCTAGAAATTATTTTTGAGTGTCAGGGAGAAATTTATCTTTGTGGGAGTTTTGTCCAGGAATACTTATCTCCCTTAACAGATCAAATAGGTAGAAGAGAATCTCTAACAGGACATGTTGTACAGTCTGTAGGAAGAGTTTGTGGCAGTGTAACTCTTTCGTAGCGAAAAGTGGTGCTTGCAATGGTGCAAAATAGCAATGTTCAGTGGGGGTGGGGGCGTTGGGTGTTGCATGTCTGGAGTAATGATTAAATCAGAGCAGCATTCCTGAGGGAGAGTGAGGGCAGTGACTAGACAGGTGGGGGCAGTCCATCTCTGTAACAATACAACACATAGAAACATAAATAAATAGCCCCGTTGTATGTAATTATATACATCATTTACCTCAGATAAAATCCAAAAGTACATGGCCCCAAAGAATCAGATGATGGTGTTCCATAGATTGTTATTTTCTATCTCTGTATTAATCTTTGTAGCCTTTAGTTGTGTTTTTCATTATATAATCATCCAATTCAATCTTACAAGATTTAATCAGTGTAGCATTATTTTAAACAAATGAAAAATTCAGCTACCTCTACATACTTCTGGGCCTTTCCATTTTTGAAGTTGAGAGTGAGGGAGATGAGAGTGAGGGAGGGAGGGGGAGGGGCTTACAGTCCTGGTATACACAGTAAATATTTATAAGACTCAAAAGGGAGAGATTCTTAACCCACTCTCGAGCTGACTTGAAGAGAGAAGGGCGTTCTATGATCGACGTGGACTGCAGCCAATTAGGAGAACCTCCGGTTTTTGCAGGAGATAAAACATAGGAACAGGAGGAGGCAATTAAGCCCCTTGCGTCTGATCCGCAATTCAATTAGATCATGGCTGATCTGTACCTCAACAGTCAGCAAGCTAAGTATTCTATTTTGAGCATCAGACTCCCAACACAGGAATAGACCTCTTTTAGAAAACATTTCCCAGGGAATTACAATGCTGTACAAACAACTCTATGAGTTTGAATAAAAAGCATAAAAAATTTAAGCAAGAGGACTTTTCAGTCTGTTCAATTGCAAGCTCCTTGCTGGAGCCACCCACTCCAGTCCCATTTTCTTGCAAATTTAGCAATTTGATTGCTCAGTTTTCTGCTCACTTGATCATCATTGATACTTGCCAACTGAATCAAACGGCTTTTGAATAGTTCACATTTATTCAATTGGATTCTCGATTGGTGATTTGACAAAGAAGTCCTCATTTCAGTCAATCAGTACTTGTTGCCCTGTGGACCTGTGACAGGCTGAGGTGTGATACCTTTGAAAGGCAAGATGTGACATACACAAATGTAAGAATGCAGTTTCTGCAGAATGGAATAGGATGGATTCCATCGTTAAATTGGTTATCGATAAAATAAATGATATCAGATAATCTCTGCAATCAGCATGGAATATGCACCTTCGCCGAGCCATGAAGTGGTTTGAGCGCTCAGTGAACAGCTTATCTTTCAACAACATTTCAACAGCAGCAACAAATAATGAGGGCCAACCGCTCACACCAACAAACCACACTTCGAACACTTCTATTAGTATCAACTTGAATAGCTGTAGCATTCTCACTGAGTCAGAAGTTTCCGGGTCTACAGACTTAAGCACAAAATTCTAGGCTGATACTTCAATACAGTACTGAGACATTAAATTGAGAACCCATCAAAGTGATAAAGAACAGGAAGTTCCTATGGTGGCTTGGCTCTTCATTCTTCCCTCATTCATTCATTTGCTGTTCACAAATTGGCTGGTGCATCTGCCAACATAATGCCAATGACTGCACTTCAAAAGTAATCCATTAGTTTAAAGTACTTTCGGGCATCCAGAAGACATGACTGGCACCCTATTAATGCAAGCTCCTTCTTCCTATAAGTTCCCTTTAATTTTTTCTGCTCCAATGAATACAGCCCCAGTTGTTCAGGTCTTTCATCATAACTATATCCAAATTATCTAAGTAATTTATTTTTTTTGGACTTGTAGCTTGATAAAATTTTGTTTTAGTTTTTATGATGGCAATTGCCAAATCTGGTTTGCTTCATAAATGGTAAGTGTTAGTTATTTTGCTTACAAAGTAAACAACAGTTCTAGCAATTATATTGGCCCAAGGTTTCTCAGGTATGCTATTAAGTTTAAATAAAAGCTGCACCTTTAATGGATAAGCCATTATTTATACATAGGATGGTTTGTCAAAACCGGTATTGTCTTACAGCATCAATAAGGCTGGAGTGGAGCTAATCTACAGAACAAACAGGAAACTGTTCAACTGTTCAACCTCCGTCGCTGCCAGGTCGTCCCATCCTCCGTCATCGAATTACAGTATGTAGACAACACTTGCGTCTGCGCTCACTCGGAGGTCGAACTCCAAACCATCATCAACACCTTCACCGAAGCATATGAGAGCATGGGCCTTACACTAAACATCCATAAGACAAAGGTCCTCTACCAACCTGCCCCCACCACACAGTACTGTCCCCCAATTATCAAAATTCACAACGAGGCCTTGGACAACGTGGACCACTTTCCATACCTCGGGCGCCTACTGTCAACAAGGGAAGACGTTGATGACGAAGTCCAACACCACCTTCAGTATGCCAGTGCAGCCTTCGGTCGCCTGAGGAAGAGAGTGTTTTTGAAGACCAGGACCGCAAACCCGGCACTAAGCTCATGGTCTACAGAGCAGTAGTGATACCCGCCCTCCTGTATGCTACAGAGACATGGACCATGTACAGCAGGCACCTCAAAGCACTGGAGAGGTACCATCAACACTGGCTCCGCAAGATCCTGCAAATCCATTGGCAGGATAGGCGCAACAACGTCAGTGTTCTCGCTCAGGCCAACATCCCAGCATCGAAGCTCTGACCACGCTCGATCAGCTCTGATGGATGGGCCACATCGTCCGCATGCCTGATACGAGACTCCCAAAACAAGCGCTCTACTTGGAGCTCTGCCACGGCAAGAGAGCCCCAGGTGGTTAGAGGAAACGCTTCAAGGACACCCTATAAGCCTCCTTGAAAAAATGCAACATCCCCACCAACACCTGGGAATCCCTGGCCCAAGACCGCACAAAGTGGAGCGGAAGCATCCGGGAAGGCGCCAAACACTTCGAGTATCTTCGCCAGGAGCAAGCGGAAGCCAAGCGCAAACAGCGGAAGGTGCGCGCGTCAACCCAAGCACTCCACCCACCCGCCCCTTCAACCATTGTCTGCCCCACCTGTGACAGAGACTGTAGGTCCTGCATTGGACTCTCAGTCACCTGAGAACTCATTTTTAGTGTGAAAGCAAGTCATCCTCGGTTCCGAGGGACTGCCTAAGAAGGCAATAAGGCTTTGTATTGTCAATTTTTAGTTTTCAACAGATTTCCTAGGCATTTTTCCAGAATTTATTTTGGACTTTTAAAAAGGTGAACACTGGGGGAAAGAGGTAGAGAGAACAGTAAAATTGTTGGTGGAAATCAATTTCTTACACAGTTGAGATAAGTTGTTGGGCATTATGCCATCAAAATTCATTCTCAGTGTCTTCTCACTGTGTGAGTGTCTAAATATGTCACTACAACTCCTTAACTGTGATATAAAAGAAAAAAAACTCTCTAAAAAGCTGTGTGCAATTACAAGTAATATGAATAGGTTGTTATCAATATTTTCTTCAGAACTCTTGGTTTGGAGCAGTTAGGACCCTTTCCTCATTTACCAACTGTCCTGAAGATAGGTCAAGTTTGAGAATGTGCATTCAACATCATCAGGACCAGAACTTCGACAGAGACCCAGTCAGTTTCTTCTCATATCAGAACATTTTCACCGTTACACTGTCAATACAACTGCTCACTAACACATTGCTCACGGTTGATAGGCCAAAATGTTTGCACAAACCAGAGCTGATTTCTTCGCGATGGCACAACAGAAGCAAAACACGACTGCAAGAGCAGGACACCTCAAAGCATCCTGAGATTCTTCAAACACAATGATTGATACGACATTCCTTCCATGAGCTCCTTGGTGCATTGGTCCAAAAAACCCAATTATTTTCAGCAAGGTACTTTGCGATTAGATTGTCTGAAATAGAAATGTTTCTGGAACAGAGTAATACTTTTGCACAATGCTGCCAATGGGCCCTTAAGCAAAATGCAAAAATGATCCAACAAACTTGTTCATAATATCAGTGCTCTGGTTTCTTTCTTTATTCCATCCTCTGCTTGTTTTGTGTTTCACCACCAGTCTTCAACTGAACATGCTGCTTTCTGGCAAACTGTTCCTTAACTCAGTCTGCTTTGCAGTCAACTTGAAAAGAACAAAATTTGCAAATAAATAGCTCGTCCTTTCCTTCAGTGTGTACTGTGCCAGAGTTTTGCATTTTCTTTCCACTGTGCCTTGGTAGTGGCACAAATGAGAAGAATCAAAATGCAGGGCCAGACGACAAGGTGGAATTGATTTTCAACAGCCATTTACAACATTTGAAATTCAAATCCAAATAGAATCAATGGAAAAAAGTGTTTAATTGGCGAATAATGAAATGCCAAGAAAGTGAAAAATCGAGAAGAAATGAAATGATAGGGCAAAAAAGTAGACATTTTTCCACCATTTATAAAAAATGAAAAATGCAGAGACCTAAAGATCAATAATAAAAGAAAAGTTCTAAACACTTTGGGGTAGAAATTCCAGAAGCTCATCTCTGCTGACATATGTGGGGTGGCCGGGACATCCACTCCCCCATTTGTCCTCGCCTTGACACCATCACAAATCCCGAGGACAGGGTCATTTGAATAATAGGGACAAACACCCGCTCCAGTGCTGGTGCTGCTCGGGGACCCTGCCCACAGAGCCAGTGCTACCTGGAGTGCAGGCTGATCTGACTTAAGTACTGCAAAACATAAAAATGTTGAAAAGACCCTTGGGCCCTTGCTGATCTGCTGCTATCCAAATGGTAATCAAGCTCTGGCTGATCAATTACCATTTGGATACAGTATTGTGGGGCCTAGTTATGGCACTTGAATGGTTAGTAGCCTACTTCATGCAGCTGGTACGCATCACTGGTGTTCTGGACTTATGGACATTATACATGCAGATAGCACCCTCTGGTGGTGGTTATTGTGTTAGCAGTGTTTGTATGCAGCACAGGTCATTTGACCTTTCTACCTTTCTTCCTGTTTGACCCAGGAAGTAGAATTCCAGGAAGAACCTAAATGAGTAATGGAGGATCTTCCATGAGGGATCCTCAATCCAATGTAATCTGAACTCATATGTTAGGCCAGGCACAATATCTGTGAGTATCTTTCTTTGTTAGCATAATAGCAATTTTGTCAGTGTAGTATTTTGATAATACTATGTTTATGAGAAGTAATAGTTGATATTTACAGAAGTACAGTCCAAATGTTAGTTAGTTCTACAATTAGTCTATTCTACTGTTGTAAATATGTTTATATCTTATGTAATATCGAATGTATAGTACTCAGTTTATGTACAAAACATACTTTGTCTTTGTTTACAGTTTCACAAATTTGTTCAAGTAAAGCTTCAAACAGCGAAATGGCTTCACGAGGAATTATTTGAATAAGTGTTTAACTTGCTGGATAACTAGATAGGAGCACGTCTAGCGAGGCCAGTACAACTGGACATACGATAGGTGGAACTGGCAGGAATTCCCGGGAACCCAGCATCCTGCCAGTCTTGCCTCCAAAAATGATGTCAGGTTGGAGAGGGGAGCTGAAGAGGCCCCACCTCCCCCTTGTCTGCATCGGAATTTCTCCGTGATGCCAGAAAGGGACAGTTATGGATTCCACTCCAAATTTCCCCAACACACCAAGATTACTCTAATGCTGCGCTGAATCGAGTGAGGGATCTCTTGGCTCAATTTCATAGATGTAGCGTTAAAGTCTCTTAAGTGAGTATTTGAAGCAGTTTATTTCAAATATATCTCAAGATAGAAGAAATTCCCTGAAAAATCCTTGTTAAAAGGATCCGTAGTAATGACATGGCTCCCTCCTCCCACAACACCTGATGCTAATGTTAGTCAGGCTGAGTCACCTATAAATTGAAACCTGTGGCGGTATTTCTGCTGAGTAGTGGCTAGAGTAACTAGGTTTAATTATTAAATCCTAACTTGGGACGTTTTACTATGTTAAAGGCACTATATAAATACAAGTTGTTGTTGTATATTGCTTACTGGACAACCATGTTCTCCTGCCATTTCCAAAGACAGGATAAAAAAAACATTGCCAGAGCAAAGGATATAAGCAGGGGTGAATCAATTCACTTGCCTGGATCTCTACTTCCCAAAAGTGAAGTGAGCATGGGTTCTGGAATCCAATCATTTAACCTTACTCCCTAAAGTCCTTGACCGCTGTACAAGGACCGATATCCGTTATCACATCTCATCCCAAAGTAATGCAGAAACTGGCAACGCCGGCTGGTTTGAGTGTGCAGAGCAGAAACCATCTTAAAATTAAAGTTTATAATAAAACTAATTCAATGCAACTTATGAACAGGAGCAGCCATTCAGCCCAAGAGCCTGTTCCACCATTCAATTAGATCATGGCTGATCTGTATCTTAACTCCATCCACCCGCCTTGGTTCCATAACCCTTAATATCCTTAACAAAAATCTATCAACCTCAGTTTTCAAATTTTTAACTAACCTAGTCTCAACAGCTTTTTGGGGGAAAGAGTTCTGGATTTCCACTACCCTTTGGGTGAAGAAGTGCTTCATAACATCACCCCTAAACGACCTAGCTCTAATATTAAGGTTATTTATAAATGTAAGTCATTTATAAATGTAATGAAAAGCAGTGAATGGAGACTCATTTATTTTTCTAAAATAAAATGGTTTACATTATGGGATACTAGCAGAATGGACAGCTAACTGGCAGAATGGATAGCTAGCTGGCTGCAAGACAGAAAGCAGAGAGAAGGGGTAAAGAGTGGCTGAAGGTGCAAAAAGGGGTCCCACGAGTGCTGGGACCACTGTTGTGCACAATTTACATTAACGATTTAGATTTTGGAATCAAAAACACAATTTCTAAATTTGCGGAAGACACCAAATTGCAGGGGGGCGGGGGATAGTCAATACTGAGGACTGCAACAAATTACAAGCAGACATTAATAAACTTGCAAAATAGGCATATAATTGGCAAATAAATTTCAACACAGATATGTGAGAGTTATTACATTTTGGTAAGAAAAATAAAGAGGTCACATATTACTTGGAAAATAAGAATCTAAATGGGGTAGAGGAGCAAAGGGATCTGGGAGTACAAATACACAGATCATTAAAAGTAGCAACGCAGGTTAATAAGACCTTAATAAAGCAAACTAAGCACTACGGTTTATTTCTAGATAGAATTGAAAAGTAGAGAAGTTATGGTAAACTTGTATCGAACCTTGGATAGACCACACTTGGAATACTGTGTACAGTTCTGATCACCATATTATAAAAAGGATATAGAGGCACTGGATAGGTCGCAAAAAAGATTTACAAGGATGATACCAGAAATGTGAGGTTATACCCATCAGGAAAGGATCAACAGGCTGGGTAGGCAGAGGGGTGACCTAATGGAGGTCTTTAAAATTATGAACAGTTTTGATTGTATGTCCATTTAGGTTAGGGTTCCACTTGTGGGGAAGAGCAAAATTAGAGGCCATCAATATAAGATAGTCATCAAGAAATCAAAAAGGGAATTCAGCACAAACTTCTTTACCCAGAGAGTGATGAAAATGTGGAACTCGCTACCACAGGGAGTGGCTGGGGCGAATAGTATGGATGTATTTAAGGGGAGGCTAGATAAACCTATGAGGGAGAAGAAAATAGAGGGTTATGCTGGTAAAGTTAGATGAGGAAAGATGGGAGGAAGCTCAAGTGGAGCACTGGATGGACTGGTTGGACCAAATGGCCTGTTTCTGAGCTGTATATTCTGTCATTCTATGTAATACTGCTCCAACAAAGTCAGGATATAGAATTTAGGTCTTCTGGTTAGAAAAGTACCAGGTTATATACTCACCAAATTGGGTAACTAACCAAACTGTCCCATAGCCTACACTACGAGATAATAATTCACAAGAGGCCATTCGGACACACCACATGGTGACACATTTCATTAATCACCAGGACTGGGAATCTCCTCGCAGCTGCTCCTGCTCCGCCCTAATAATTTTGCCGGAAGTGCGGTGGAAGCCCTGTTTCCTCATGTAAATGGGGTTTCTGGAAAAATTACAGTGGCAGAACGGGAGCAGCTCAGAGGAAATCCCCAGCCTAGGAGTCCGCCATGAAATTTAGTCGAGAAGTTTACATTGCTTAAATTACACATTGCAATAATAACAATCTTCACATGAAAATACTGATTCCCAGGCACGCTTACAACATTTAAAATTTAATGGCTGTTATAATATTTTGACAGCCTGCCAGCACAGATTTCCCCTCACAGTTTTATTGGTTTATTTATTAAAGTTCTCCTTGTTTTAGTTCAATTTATTATAGGTGAATTCATTTATTTAAAAAATATGATTACAAATTATACCAATATAAACAAGTTACAAGTAGGCAGCCTCACGCAGACAAACACATCATGCAGGAACTGTACAAATAGAGACAGTGCAAGAGTGGCTTGGAGCCAGCAGCTGCAGCAAAAACCTGGTTGGTTTCTATCAAGATATAGAAAAAGGACAACGGCAAAGCAGATATGGAGTTTTGTTCCATAGTTAAACTGGCTAAGTTCCATTTGAAATCTCATTTTCTCCTGAGCATGCATAAGTAGCTCTGTAATAAGCAGAGGCTTTTCATTTCTGGCTTTACTTGCTGGCTAGGAACGGTCTACACACACCAACAATACAAAAATTACATGACTGGTTGTCAACAAGCAGAAAAATAACAGCATCCACTGGCAGAGGGCCGAATGGCCTACTCCTGCTCCTATGTCTTATGTTCTTATGAAATCCAAAAGTCTTCTGTAGGCATATAAATAGTAAACGGGTAGTAAGAGGAGGGGTGGGACCGATTAGGGACCAAAAAGGAGATCTACACCTGGAGGCAGAGGGTATGGCTGAGGTGCTATACATGTACTTTGCATCTGTATTGACCAAGGTATGACAGTAGACAAGCATTTAAAGAATTAATACATAATAAACAACAAATATACATTCCTTTAAGGCACAAAAACCCCACAGCAAAAGTGGTATAACCGTGGCTAACAAGAGAAGCTAAAGATAGTATTAGATCAAAGGAAGAGGCTTATAATGTTGACAAAAAGAGTAGTAAGTCTGAGGATTGGGAGGATTTTAGAATTCAACAAAGGAGGACCAAGAAATTGATAAAGGGAAAATAGAATATGAGAGTAAAGTAGCAAAAGACATAAAAACAGACTGTGAAAGCTTCTATAGGTATGTAAAAAGGAAAAGATTAGTGAAAGTAAATGTGGGTCCCTTACAGGCTGAGACTGGAGAAATTATAATGGGGAATAAGGAAATGGCAGTGAAATTAAACAAATACTTTGGGCTCGAGTTTCATCAGGCCGTTGAGGGGGGTTAAAATTGCAAAAACTGGCGGGCAGGCCCAACCCCGCCTCCATGCAATTTTAATTAAATCGTGTCTACTGGTCCCATCTCCATCCCGCCTCCAAGCACTAAATTGCCTCTATAATGCCATTTTGATAGGCCTTGGTGATTTTAACCCTTTCCCCACATGAAGCACGCCTGTTTTGAAACACGACGGTGAAACCTGGCGGTAGCACAATTGACTATCAGCTGCAGCTCAACCATCATTTGCAGGTGGCAGGACTTTGTTGTCTCAGGTCTGGGGGAACTTTTAGAAGGCATAACGACAGCTGTGGAAGTTTGGAGCCTGACACCCATCTCCAGTGTGACCTCCTGGGAAAGCCCTCTCGCCACCTTCAATGAGCGCTACCTCAACTGAGGCATATACCAGAAGCATGGGAGCCATTTATTTCCTTCCCTTCTGGACATTAGACGAGGACGAAGACCAGCCATGGCACCAGCAGAACCATGAACAACAGCAGCACCAACAGGAGTGCCAAGCTGCTGCTCACCCACCTGAAGCTCCACAGGCCAGAAGGGGCCAGCGCATGGAAGCCCGTCGACGCAGGAGATACCCCCTAAACAGGGTCTACAGACACAGGGTCAGCTACCTCAACAGGTCTGAGCAGCAGTGTCAAAGGCAGCTCCGACTTTCGCGAGAGGTAGTGACTGACATCTGCGCAATGCTGCAACAAGACCTGTAGCCCAGAGAACCAGGTGGACAACCCTTACCAGTAGCCATCAAAGCCACCACCACACTCAAATTTTTGCCTCAGGCTTATTCCAGGGGTCAGCAGCAGATATCAGCGGCATCTCCCAGGCGGCCGCACACACTTGCATCATGCAGGTAACCGATGCCCTCTTTGCCATCGCGCAAAATCACATCCATTTCACCAAGGATCAAGCAAGTGTCATGGCGCGTGCGGTTGGATTAGCTAATCTGGCAGGCTTTCCAAGGGTGCAGGGCGTCATTGACTGCACACATGTGGCCCTTAAGGCACCCCATCGCAATCCAGGTATTTTTGTCAACCGCAAGGGCTTCTACTCCCTTAACGTTCAGCTGGTGTGTGACCACAGAAGGAAATTTTGCATGTTTGTGCCAAGTACCCTGGTGGTTGCCATGACTCCTTCATACTGCGCCAGTCTAGTGTGCCTCCGTTATTCAGTCTGCCAGACCAACTTAATGGATGGCTACTTGGAGACAAGGGCTATCCCCTGAAGACGTGGCTAATGACGCCGTTGAGGAGCCCATCCAACGAAGCTGAGGAGCACGACAACTCCAGCCACATGTCCAGCAGAGCCATAATCCAGCAAACCATCTGTTTGCTGAAGATGCGCTTCAGGTGCCTGGATAGATCAGGTGCAGCCCTGCAGTACTCAGCAGCCAGGGTCTCCAGAATCGTCGTGGTTTGCTGTGCACTTCACAACATGACACAGCATCATGGCTTGCAGATTACAGGAAACTTTCGTTTAACCGGAGGTTAAATGTCCGGAAAGCTCTATCTACCAGCAAAATTCAGGAGCCGTTTCCTATAAGTTTTTTTACTTCTCGTTGCTTTTTTTTTTCCAGTCAGGCTCTGCAAGGTCTAGCTGAAGCTGTTGCTTAGCTACAGAGACGCTTTTAAGCTGCGGCCGACAGTTTTGAAGCTGTTGCTAAGCAACAGGGTTTGTTGATTCACACGGAGCTCAAAAGCTCCGTATGTTTTAACATTAGCGCTGGTTTCTATGGCAGTTTTGATGGTACGGCACCAGCTCGGTCCCGTCAGTGCCAGATACCAGAAAGTTTCCTGTACTGAGGACCAAGTGGTTCCTCACATATCCTCCTCAGATGAGGAGGAGGAGGAGGAGAGCGAAAACGAACATCTTGCAGAGGCCCATCAACCAGCGGCAGCAGTACGCGAGAACATTGCTGCCGAGGATGCAAGGAACGCACTCATCTTGGTCAGATTTGCTTAGCCTAGCCAATCAAGCACTTTTGCCTCGCAGCTTCTTACCTGAGAATCGACAATGGCCAAGAACCAGCGGGTTCCTAGCAATTTGACCACCATACTGACAATTGCAAGTAATCCTAAGCCCTCAATGTGGAAGTCCCATTCGCGAAATGACACTCGCCACAACTGCAGCAGTAGCCATCAGATTTTGTATTTACAGTAATCATCTGATGGCTTTTTAACATAAAACATCAAATTTCACCCAAGTGACTACCCTTGTGACTATTTGTGCAGTATCTTTCTCTTATGCATGCTCCTACGTGGTGCTTCCCCTATGGCTTCAGCAGATCTGGAGGCCACTTGCTCAGTTTCTTGCTGCTCCTGTCTCGACACCTTTGGCGGGCATCCTCTAGGGTTGCGAACCTGAGAGGGCTCGCCAACAGTCTGCTGCTCCTGCAGCTATGCAGGGGTTGAGACGCCGATCTCAGTTGGGTGCGGACTCTGGTGGGGCTCTGACCGAGGGCTCTGCAGTGGCATGGAAGTGTGAGTGCTTGGAGAGGAGCCCCCACTTCCTTGATGTCTGCCACCAACTTCCCTCTCATGGGTCAGGTCCCCCTCAGCGCTTGCAAGTGGCTTGAGAGCACCTTGCTACACATCAGGGGGGCCATGGGGACCCGTATCTGCACTGGCAGTCCTACTCAGAAGGACTTCCATGAAGGTCTGGTTTCTCTGTTCAATAGATGACCATCGCTCCTCCAGAGATGTCATTCTATTCAGAACACTCACCATGTTTTCTGCACTCTGGCGACTTATCACCTCCATGGAGGTTGCCATCCTTTCCATGGTGATGTGTTCATGCGCCAATGACTCCACAAAGGCTCTGCTCATGTTCGCAATGGGCTCCTCCATTCGCTCCACACTCGCAGAGAGCCTGGAGACAAAACCTGCCAGAGACTCCTGCATCTGTTCCTGGAGTTCCAGCACCGCTGATCTCGTGGATAGACCCAGAGGCAGAGGGTCGACATGCAGCTGAGCCGAGCTGGGAGAGTCCTGCGCCCTCTGACTCCAACATCTGCTGATGCTTGTAATGATATCAGCAAATAGTGATGGTATTTGCCTGTTTGATTATTATGCCTTACCAGCATATTTGCCTGTTTGATTATTTATGCCTTACCAGCAGAGGGCATGTGAGAGAGAGAGTTTAGTTTTAGTTTTGTTTTAGATGGATCTCTAACATGGTGTCTCCTGTAATGCTGTTAACTGAGTTGTAATACTTTAGATTAAAAGACATTCTCTTTCATGAATGTGTCGTCATTGAACCCACACAGAAATCGATACATGGTGTCAGAAGTGATTGAAAGAGATGAAGAGGAAAAATCTGAAGTTAAATCAGCTCTCCACATATTAGCAAGCCAAAAGAGAACATCGTTATTTACCATTGGAGAATAGCTAACGAAGTGAAAAAATGGAAGATTTACACCCACCGGCGAAGCTTCAGTTGACAGGTAATGTGGCTGAAAATTGGAGGAGATTCAAACAACGTTTGGAGTTGTATTTAGTGACAATCGGAGCTGACGAGAAAAGTGATAAAATGAAAGCATCAGTGTTCTTACATTTCGTGGGTGATGAAGCGCTGGAGGTGTATAATAACTTCACATTCGCTGCTGATGGAGACAAAATGAAGCTGGATAAAATAATGGAACAGTTTGAGGCCTACTGCATACCTAAACGTAACGTGACATTTCAGAGGCATAGATTTTTCACATGTGTACAGAAAACGGGAGAGACTATTGATCAGTATGTGACTGAACTGAGAAACCGAAGCAAGACGTGTGAATTTGGGGGACTGACAGACTCGCTGATAAAAGACAGATTGGTGTGTGGTATTCCAGATAATGGTCTAAGGGAAAGACTGCTAAGAGAGCAAAATCTAGACCTGGGAAAAGCCATAGCACTGTGTAGGGCTACAGAGACTGTGAAGTCGCAGGCAAAGGAGCTGTTCAGTGACAGTAGCTGCAACGTGGATGCAGTGAGAAAGAACGGACACAAACCGTTTAACAAAAAGAGCGCCAATGTGAAAAAAGAGGCGTGGCCAGCGAACAAAAATGAAAGGGACAATCGAAAGTCATGTAGTCGATGCGGTACACAGCATCCACCAAAAAAGTGTCCAGCATATGGTAAAACATGCAATAGTTGCAACAAAAACAACCATTATGCCCGTTGCTGTAAGAACCAAGCGCAACAAAGCAAGGTCCATGCAGTAGTTGAAAGCGAGATAGAGGAATTCTGTGTGGATGTTGTGTCTGAAAACAAAAAAGAAAAAAGAGACTGGATGTTGACACTAAAAGTGAATGACATACACATTCCATTTAAATTGGATACTGGAGCACAAGTTAATGTGATATCAGAGACTGATTTTAAGAAAATTAGACCCAGACCAAAGATACATGGAATAAAAGTGACAGGATACTCAGGTACTGATATACCAGTGAAAGGAAGATGCATTGTCAAAGTGACACACAAGGACAGAGAGCACACGTTAGCATTAATCACGGTGCCGAAGGATGTGCAAGCCATACTAGGTTTAATAGCCTGTGAGAGACTGAACCTGGTAAAGAGAGTCCTCGTTGTGGAAAGTGAAGGAGAGACAGTCTATGATGAACTCATGAAAGAGTACAACGACCTATTTAAGGGTCTAGGCTGCCTTCTAGGAGAACACACGATCAGAGTAGATAAAAGTATGCCAACGGTCATACATCCATGCAGAAAAGTTCTGTTTACTCTTCAAAAGCAACTGAAGGCAGAGTTGGACAGGATGGAAAGCCTGAACATGATTCAGAAGATAGATGAGCCAACTGAGTGGGTGAGTTCCCTCGTCGTTGTGGACAAAAAGAATGGAAAGCTCAAAATTTGCCTGGATCCAAGAGATCTAAACAGAGCAATAAAGAGAGAGCACTTCAAGCTTCCTACACGTGAGGAAATCATGTCACAGTTTGCAAATGCAAAGTATTTCAGCAAGTTAGATGCATCATCAGGATTTTGGCAGATGAAACTGGACAAGGCAAGTTCAAGACTGTGCACGTTCAACAGTCCATTTGGCAGATACCGATTCCTAAGGTTACCATTTGGCATTGCCTCAGCTCCTGAAGTGTATCACAAAACTATCCATATGATCTATGAGCACCTGGAGGGAGTTGATACATCAATGGCTGACATCATAGTATGGGGAACCACGAGAACTGAGCATGACGAGAGACTGAAAAAAGTGCTGGAAGCAACAAGGAAAACAAACCTGAAGCTGAATAGAGAGAAATGCCAGCTCGGGGTGACAGAACTGACATTCGTGGGAGATATCCTTAGCAGTGAGGGCATCAGACCAGATCCCAGAAAGGTGTCCGCCATTGAGAATATGCCAAAGCCACAATGCAAAAAGGACGTGCAGAGGTTTAATGGAATGATCAACTACATGGGTAAATTCATATCCAACCTCTCAGAAAAGATGGCGCCACTGAGAAGACTAACTGAAAAGAACATAGAATGGGAATGGAATCATGAGCATGAGAAGTCATGGAGCGATCTAAAGAAACTGCTCACAGAGGAACCAGTTCTGAGGTTTTATGACCCAGCGAGACCCATCAAGATATCATCAGATGCATCACAGAGTGGGCTCGGTGCCGTACTTCTGCAAAAATATGACTACTGGCAACCTATTGCATATGCATCGCGCTCAATGACAGACGCGGAGACGCGATATGCTCAAATAGAAAAGGAGCTGCTCAGCATCACATACGCCTGTGAAAGATTTCACCAGTTTGTGGCAGGACAAGCAATCAGTGTAGAGACTGACCATAAGCCCTTGATTGCATTGTTCCAAAAGCCACTAAATAGCTGTCCGCTTCGAATACAAAGAATGATGATCAGGCTGCAATGCAATACACTGAATGTTGCGTACACACCGGGTAAGCTGATGTATACAGCAGACACGTTGTCCAGAGCTGTTGACCCAAGTGAGCCCGCAAACACCAAAATGGATGAAAAAGTGAACGCCTACGTGGACATGATCACAAGTGCACTGCCCATAGCAGATGCAAAAATGGAGCTCATAAAGACTGAGACAAACAAAGATGAAACAATGAGACGACTGAGGAAAAGCATCTTGGATGGATGGCCCAACATGAAGCAAGACTGCTCACCTGACATGGCAGAGTACTGGAACTGCAGGGCAGAACTATCAGTGGTCGAAGACATCATCTACAAAGGAAGTAAAATAGTTATCCCAAAGAGTCTGAGAAAAGAGATGCTAAAAAGGATCCATGGAGGACATCTGGGAATTGAAAAGTGTAAGAAAAGAGCACGAGAGGTGATGTACTGGCCACGAATCAACCAAGATGTGACAAATGAGGTGTCAAACTGCACAATATGCCTGAAATATCAAGCAAGCAATCCTGTAGAACCACTAAAGCCACACCCAGCACCAGACAGACCTTACCAGAAGGTAGGCGCTGACCTATTCGTATGTCAAGGGAAGGGCTATCTTGTAGTCACAGTCTATTACTCCCTGTATCCAGAGGTTTGTAGACTGTACACCACCACTGCAGATGCTGTGATAACATGTATGAAAGCCATATTCTCCAGACATGGCGTGGCAAGCGAGGTCTTCACAGACAACGGACCCCAGTTTTACAATGCAAGTTTCTGACACTTTGCCAAAGAGTGGGACTTTGTCCACACAACGTCAAGTCCTCACTTTCCACAGTCCAATGGACTAGTGGAAAAATCGGTCCAGACAGTGAAAAGACTGATGTACAAGGCAAGAGACAGTGGAACTGACTTCTACCAAAGCATGCTTGTATACCGCACAACGCCGCTCGAGTGTGGTATGTCACCAGCCCAACTCCTTATGGGACGTCGGCTAAGGTCAAACCTACCCATCCCGGAGAACCTCCTGAAAACAAAAGAGGGGGAGAAAGTGAGGAAGTTCAAAGAACAACAGAAAGAAAAGCTAAAGTACTACTATGACAGAGGAACACAAAACCTACCTGAACTCCACACTGGTGACCAAGTAAGGTTCAAAGACAAAACAAACATATGGACTCAGAAGGGAACTGTCCTGAGTGAAGTTCAACCAAGATCATACACCATTCAGACAGATGAGGGTGCTGTTCTGCGAAGAAATCGTCGAGATCTTCTCATGGGACCAGCCACAGCAAGTCAAAAGACTGATACTGTTGAACAACCTGATCACACAGCAGGTCAAAAGACTGATACTGTTGAACAACCTGATCATACAGCTGAGAAACCATCATCGGAGGCAACAACTCAGATTCAAGGACAATCAATCAGAAAATCCTCAAGACACGTGAAGCCTCCTGAGAGACTCATTGAGCAAGTTTAAGGACTCTTGTTATAGAAGGAAGTAATGTTATCTTTTCTCTCTTCAAGTTCTAGGTATTTACATATTTCATGTGAACACACAAAACAAGGTTAAAAAACCTTGATCATGATAATGATAATGTAAGTTCATTAAGTGTTACAGTTAAAATGCAGAGTAATACAAAGAAAACATGTTGTTAGATAAAAGTAAAATACTTTTGTTTTAAGGGAGATGTAATGATATCAGCAAATAGTGATGGTATTTGCCTGTTTGATTATGATGCCTTACCAGCATATTTGCCTGTTTGATTATTTATGCCTTACCAGCAGAGGGCATGTGAGAGAGAGAGTTTAGTTTTAGTTTCGTTTTAGATGGATCTCTAACATGGTGTCTCCTGTAATGCTGTTAACTGAGTTGTAATACTTTAGATTAAAAGACATTCTCTTTCATGAATGTGTCGTCATTGAACCCACATAGAAATCGATACAATGCTCAATTGTGAGCTGTGATACACCAGGTGACAACTCTACTCTATGTCCCGAAGGTCCCACCAAGGTGTGAGTGTCTGCGCTGGTGCAGGGTGCGCTTAATTCTGCTGACGCTGCGCCCTCAAAGGTTGCAGCTTCCTCTGAGGAGTCTGGATGCTCAGGCTCTTCCTCCTGGCTAGTGGGGACGGGTGCTTGCGATGGTCCTGTGGGGGAGTAAAGGAAAGAGTCAGAGATGTGATGCCAAGGTTACATGCACATTGCATGTGAGCATAAGTCCATCTGTTAGAGCTTCAGAATCATTATCAGTGACTCATGCAATGTCAATGAGAGAGATGGAAAACTATTCTGTCACCAGCTTGCTGTGATGCACCCGTCTGTCCGTCCCCCACTTGCGCATCGTCCTCCACTCCCACGATCTCCAGGACCGCATCCCCCCAGGGGGTGAGGTGGGCAACTGAGGGTGGCCCTCCTCCTGTCCTCGCTCTTTCCCTCTTATTGTGAGCTCTCTTTTCCTGCAATGAGGGAGACAAGTGGAGTTTGAGTGAGAACGAAGGAGTGAGTGTAGAGAACCCATAGCATAGATGCTTAGAAGGAGAAAACGATGGAGTGAGGTGGCAAGACCAAGGGCCCTCCCTGTGTGTTGTAAGTTGTTTTCATAGCATCTCAGTGATAGGGAGTGTGAGGGCTGCATAGTTGAATAGTTAGGTGAATGTGACCATAGAGAGGGGGAATAGGTAAGGGTGCATGGATGTCAGTGTCAAGTGGGATGTGGAGGAAGAGATTGCTAAAGCTGAGTGCTGGTGAGGAGAGGCAATGGGGATCAGATTGAGGGTGATGGGAAATTCATACTCACTTTTCCAGTGCGTAGAAGGTCATGAAACCTCTTCCTGCACCAAAGCCAGGTTCTGCGGGTTACTGACAAAGAGTTGACCACCTCTGCCACCTGGATCCACACAGCCTTGATTTGCTGGAGAGGCTTCTTCCTCCCTGAAGGGAAGAGCACCTCTTTATGTGCTCTTGCTCCCTCTACTAAAGCCTGCAGGGCAACGCCATCGAAGCAGGGTGCAGACCTAGGTCTCTGGCTGGCCATTCTTCCTGCAGGTGCCTCTCACTGCAAAGGCCAAAAGGTTGGCAGTCTGCAGAAGAAGCAAGGCTTGTTGCAGACCGTAAATGCAGCAGCAATGATGACGTCATCGGAGGCGACTTTCAGACTGGAAAAACTCATTGGCCATGAGTTCCCACACGTTGGAACTCAATTGGCCAATTAAGTTAAAATGACATAATTTTCCCACATCGATGTAGAATCGGGTGGCTAACACGAAATGTAGGTTACACGACCCCAGCCCGCCCCAGTATCAAAATCCAGCCCAAAGTGTCTGTCTTCACGGAAGAAGACACAAAAAACTTCCCGGAAATAGTGGAAAACCAAGGGTCTAGCGAGAATGAGGAACTGAAAGAAATTAGTATTAGTAAAAAAAAAAAATAGTACTGGAGAAATTAATGGGACTGAAAGCCGATAAATCCTCTGGACCAGATGGCCTCCTAGGGTTTTGAAAGAGGTGGCTATAGAGATAGTGGATGCATTGGTTGTCATTTTCCAAAATTCCATAGATTCTAGAACGGTTCCCGCGGATTGGAAGGTAGCAAATGTAACCCCACTATTTAAGAAAGGAGGGAGAGAGAAAATGGGGAACTACAGGCCAATTAGCCTGACATCAATAGCAGGGAAAATGCTAGAATCTATTTTTAAGGGCGCGGTAACAGGGCACTTCGAAAATAATAATAGGATTGGGTACAGTCAACACAGATTTATGAAAGGGAAATCGTGTTTGACGAGTTTTTTGAGGTTGTAACTAGCAGAATAGATAAGAGGGAACCAGTGGATGTGGTGTACAGGAAACTTTCGATTAAGCGGCCACTAAATAACCGGAAATGTCGGTTAACCGGCAATATTCAGGAGTCGGTTCAGATAACTTTTTTTACTTTTAGTTACTTTTTTTTAAACTCATTTCTGGCTGTGCAAGCGTCTAACTGAAGCTGTTGCTAAGCTACAGAGACGCTTGCAAGCTGTGCTGATTGTTTTGAAGCTGTTGCTAAGCAACAGGGTTTGTTGCTAGATACGGAGCTCAGAAGCTCCGTATGTTTTAACTATAGCGCTTGATTCTCCGGCATTGTTGACAGACCGGCACCAGCTCAGTCCCGTCCGTGCCGGATACCAGAAAGTTTCCTGTATTTAGATTTTCAGAAGGCATTCGATAAGGTGCCACACAAGAAGTTATAAAATTAGGGCTCATATACTAGCATGGATTGAGGATTGGTTAATGGACAGAAAAGAGAGAGAGTAGGAATAAACGGGTCATTTTTGGGTTGGCAGGCTGTAACTAGTGGGGTGCTGCAAGGATCAGTGCTTGGGCCTCAGCTATTCACAATCTACATCAATGATTTGGATGAGGGGACCAAATGTAATATATCCAAGTTTCCTGATGATACAAAGCTGGGTGGGAATGTAAGTTGTGGAGGATGCAAGGAGGCTTCAAGGGGATATAGACAGGCTAAGTGAGTGGGCAAGAACATGGCAAATGGAATATAATGTGGAGAAATATGAAGTTATCCACTTTGGTAGGAAAAATAGAAAAGCAGAGTATTTTTTAAATGGTGAGTGATAGGGAAAGATTGGTGTTCAGAGGGACCTGGATGTCCTTGTACACGAATCACTGAAAGTTAACATGCAGGTAGAGCAAGCAATTAGGAAAGCAAATGGTATGTTGGCCTTTATTACAAGAGGATTTGAGTATAAGAGTAAAGATGTCTTACTGCAATTACATAGGGCTCTGGTGAGATCACACCTGGAGTATTGTATACTGTTTTGGTTTCCTTACCTAAGGAAGGATATACTTGCAACGAAGGTCCACCAGGCTGGTTCCAGGGATGGGGGGATTGTCCTATGCAGAGAGATTTGAGTAGACTAGGCCTATATTTTCTAGAGTTCAGAAGAATGAGAGGTGATCTCATTTAAACACACAAAATTCTTACAGGGCTTGACAGGGTTGATGCAGGGAGGATGTTTCCCCTAGCTGGGGAGTCTAGAACCAGGGGTCACAGTCTCAGAATAAGGGGTTGGCCATTTAGAACTGAGATGAGGAGAAATTTCTTCACTCAGAGGATGGTGAATCTTTGGAATTCTCTACCCCAGAGGGCTGTGGAGGCTCAGTCGTTGAGTATATTCAAGACAAAGATCGATAGGTTTTTGAATATTAAGGGATAGTGCAGGAAAGTGGAGATGAGGTAGTAGATCAGCCATGATCTTTTTGAATGGCACAGCAGGCTCGACAGGCCAAATGGCCTACTCCTGCTCCTATTTCTTATGTTCTTAAGGAAGAAGATGATGCCATAGACATAGTAAAGGAGGAGGTAGAGGAGATGCTGGATGGGATAAAAATTGATAAAGAGGAGGTACTAGAAAGGCTGGCTGTACTTAAAGTAGATAAGTCACCAGGACCAGATGGGATGTATCCTCGGACGCTGAGGGAAGTGAAGGAAGAAATCGCTGAGCTACTGTCCATAATCTTCCAATCCTCCTTAGAAATGGGGGTGGTGCCACAGGACCGGAGAATTGCAAATGTTACACCCTTGTTCGAAAAAGGGTGTAAAGATAAACCCAGCAACTACAGGCCAGTCAGTTTAACATTGGTACTGGGGAAGCTTTTAGAAACAATAATCAGGGACAAAATTAACAGTCACTTGGACAAGTGTGGATTAATTAAGGAAAGCCAGCACAGATTTGTTAAGGCAAATTGTGTTTAACCAACTTGATCGAGTTTTTTGATGAGGTAACGGAGAGGGTTGATGAGGGCAATGCGGTTGACGTGGTGTACATGGACTTCCAAAAGGCTTCGACATAGTGCCAAATAGGCTTGCCAGCAAAGTTGAAGCCCATGGAATAAAAGGGAAAGTGGCAGCATGGATACAAAATTGGCTAAGTGACAGAAGAGAGAGAGTAGTGGTGAAAGGTTGTTTTTCAGACTGGAGAAAGGTTCCCCAGAGGTCGGTCTAAGACCACTGCTTTTCTTGATATATGTTATTGACTTGGATTTGGGTGTGCAGGGAACAATTTCAAAATTTGCAGATGACACAAAACTTGGAAGAGTGAACAGTGAGGAGAATAATGATAGACTTCAAGAGGACATAGACAGGCTGGTGGAATGGGCGGACACGTGGCAGATGAAATTTAATGCAGAAAAGAGCGAAGTGATACATTTTTATAGAAAGAATGAAGAGAGGAAATATAAACTGAAGGGTACAATTCCAAAGGGGGTGCATGAACAGAGAAACCTAGGGGTATATGTGCACAAATCATTGAAGGTGGCAGGGCAGGTTGAGAAAGCAGTTAAAAAAGCTTACTTCATGAATAGAGGTAAAGACTACAAAAGTGTGGAAATTATGATGAACCTGTATAAAACATTGGTTTGGCCTCAACTGGAGTGTTCAATTCTAGGCACCACACTTTAGGAAGGATGTGAAGTCCTTAGAAAGGGTGCAGAAAAGATTTACGAAAATGATTCCAGGTATGAGGGACTTCAGTTACGTGGATAGACTGGAGAAGCTGGGGTTGTTCTCCTTAGAGCAGAGAGGGTTGAGAGGAAATTTGATAGAGGTGTTCAAAATCATGAGGGGTCTGGACAGAGTAGATAGAGAGAAACTGTTCCCATTGGCAGAAGGGTCAAGAACCAAAGGACACAGATTTAAGGTGATTGGCAGAAAAACCAAAAGTGACATGAGGAAAAACTTTTTTACTCAGTGAGTGGTTAGGATCTGGACTGCACTGCTTGAAAGGGTGGTGGAGGCAGATTCAATCACGGCTTTCAAAAGGGAGTTGGATAAGTATCTGAAGGAATGAAATTTGGAAGGCTACGGGGGAAAGGGCGAGGGTGTGGGATGAACTGAACTGCTCTTGCAGAGAGCCGGCACGGGGTCGACCGGCTGAATGGCCTTCTTCCATGCTGTAACCATTCTATGATTCTAAGATAATAACGCAGTTAAAAAGGCAATTAAAAAAAAACAAAGCACTGGGGTTCATTTCTAGAGGGATAGAATTGAAAAGCAGAGAAGTTATGTTTCACTTGTACAGAACCGTGGTTAGACCACACTCGGAGTACTGTGAAAAGTTCTGGTCTCCATACTATAAAAAGGATATAGCGGCACTGAATAAGGTGCAATAAAGATTTACTACAATAATACCAGAACTGAGAGGTTATACCTATCAGGAAAGATTGAACAGGTAGGGCTCTTTTCTCTAGAAAAGAGAAGACTGAGGGGAGACCTGATAGAGGTCTTCAAGATTATGAAAGGATTTGATAGGTAAAGAAGATATTTCCACTTGCGAGCGAGACAAGAACTCGGGGCCGTGAATATAAGATAGACACTAATAAATCCAATAGGGAATTCAGAAGAAACCTCTTTACCCAGAGTGGTTAGAATGTGGATCTTGCTGCCATAGGGAGTAGTTGAGGCGAATAGCATAGATGCATTTAAGGGGAAGTTAGATAAGCAAATTAAGGAGAAAGGAATAGCAGGATATGTTGATAGGGTTAGATGAAGAGGGGTAAAAAGAAAGACTTGCATTTATATAGAACTTTTCACAACCACCGGACGTCCCAAAGCGTTTTACAGCCAATGAAATACTTTTTGAAGTTTAGTCACTGCTGTAATGGGTTGGAGGAGGTTCGTGTGGAGCATAAACACCGGCATGGACCTGCTGGGCCGAATGACCTGTTTCTGTGGTGTAAATACATTACAATTGTAATACTTTGTAAAAAAAAACGTGGTGCACCGTTACTAGGGAGCATAAACCTGTAGGAGCATTGCTGTACAGCTGTCAGCCTGGCATCTAACAGCCCATGTATTCACATCACATGCAGCAATTTGGGTTTACAAGTGCTAATGGTCCATGATGACAGCCCGTAAGACATATTGAGCTTCCATTATGAAATCTCATTTACTTTCTCCCACAGATTTAGGGGCTGGCATTGCTCCATTCCTGAATCTAGCAAAAAGGTCGGCTTGGGTAAGCAGTAGTGGAATGCAGGATGAAAGCATCAAACAAATAATCATGTGTATTTAGTGATGCTCGTGAAAAGCTTCTGTAAAAAAAAATTACTGTAAAGTGTGAACAGGGAGTACTTAACTGTAAGGGCTTTGGAACATAATTTTAACAAAACTCCTTTCCTAAATTCTGTTAGGGCACATGATCCTGTTTGCAGTGGAGCGCAGTTTGGAAACTTGTTAGCTCATTGTATTAATTTAATCTGTGAATTTTCCAACAGCCATATATTGATAAACATATTCTTATATATGCATCTTGGAACATAATAGCCTTTATAGTCATCAGCTGCCTCACGTCCAGCAGCTTTTACTGCCTGTAGACAAGAGTGCAATTTTTAAATTGGTATGCTGGATAAATGTCCTTCTGTCCCTTGTATTCGTTGCATTGTCCTGTATGCTGCTTCCAATACACCCTCCCCTCAGAGGACTTAATGCTCTTGACAGTTTAAATTGAAGAATTCATTAGAAAGTAGACAGAAATAGATGAATTTCAAAAAGGGCCACTTAATAATATGTGAAATTTAAAAAATCAGTTTAAAATAAAGTTCTAGTTATTTTTTCTTTCATTACTTTTTCTACATAATAAAAGTTGTCATTCTTCTACATCAGGACTGGACTATTGAGCTTTCAGAAACAATTTATCGTTGTGGGAGAAAGTAGAATAGCTATTCTGCCTGTCTTCATTTCCGTATGTCTTTTCCTGAAAGATGGCTAGGTTAACATATTCAGTCCTGTATCCAGAAAAAGTGCTCCACTTAGTCAGTATTCTACATGAAACCTGTTATTCAACACATGAAATGTTTGCCTGACAGCACACATGCATTGTGAATCTAATAAATAATTACAGACACTATTTAAACACATGCTCAACTCAAAAGTGCCCAAGTACGTCCTTCATTGCGCTGAAATGTGCTTGAATGACAGGAATATTTAATCCATAAAAAGATCTTCAAGATATCTTCAGTGCAATCCTATTCAAAGGAGCATCCCAGCCACTGATATGCTAAGTCCGCCTTTAAAGCCTGAATCCATGTTTTAAGCATTTAGCTAATGGCAGCGCTAAAATTCCTCTACAAGGATATTACTAGAGTTCAGAGGATGCAACTATTAGGAAAGATTCGACAGGCTGAGGCTCTTATCTCTGGAAAAGAGACCAAGTAAAGAGCTGATAGAAGTCTTTAAAATTATGAAGAGGCTCGACAGTGTGGCTGTGGAGAAACTGTTTCCACTTGTGGGTGAGTCCAGAACAAGGAGGCATAAATCTAAGATAACCACTAGCAGATCAAATAAAGAATTTAGGAGGAATTTCTTTGAGAGTGGTGAGAATATGGAACCCCTTGCAGCAGCAACAACAACAACTTATCTATCTATCTATATATATAATAAAAGACCTCTTCTGTCTGTCTGTCTGTCTGTCCGGCTATACAATCAGAAGTTATAGAGCGTACCTACACATATGTTATATCAAAAGAAAGCTGATCATTAGGGGAGTCTAATAGGCGTAATTACTTTTTGGTCAGACAGAAATTGTTCGGACAGTATACAAAAAAGGTTCCAAAAAATGGCAAAATTCCGCTCATTAGCGTTGAGTGATGTGATGGTTGATCAATCGTACAGGGGATAGCGTTGAGTGACGTGATGGTTGACCAATCGGTGCATCACGAGGGGGGGGGTTCATTGTGTGTGTGAGCGGGCCATCCTACAGGGGATAGCGTTGAGTGACGTGATGGTTGACCAATCCTACAGTTGAGTGACCTGATGGTTGACCAATCGGTGCGTCACGGGGGGCATTTCATTGCATGTGTGGGCGGGCCTAATCCTTCTGAGCTGAGGTGAGTGGCCGCCATCTTGATTCCTAACTACTGATTGATTGTTCCCACTTTCTGTGTGTTTATTTTGAAATATAGATTTCCAACTAAAAAAAATTTGCTTTTAAAAGAAAAAAAAATCCTTTTGCAAAGGGGACTCGGGCTTTCCCCCCCTCGGCGGTGGATGAGCTGCCTGCAGGCCTCAGGCCTCGAAGCCTCGGCCTCTCCTCGCCAGCCACGCCCGAACTAGGCACCGTCCGTCCCGCTGGGCCCGATTCCAAACCAGCGGCCCACGGTCGCCGCCATCTTGGTAAAGGCTGGCGCGGCGGGGCTGAGCCGAGCGTTGCCATCGCTGCCATCTTGGCAAAGGCTGGTGGGGCGGGAGTCAGCGAGCGCTATGAACGTCGGCGGCGGCCCGGAGCGGGACCCTGAGAGTCGGGCCGGGCCTCACGCGCTAGGCCGCACACCGGCCGGCCCTGAGGCACTGCTCCGCACACGGTGGCTTCGGCTCACCACGTCTGGGCTCGGAGGAAAGTGAGAGAGGGGGAGGGAGGGAGAGAGGGGGAGGGAGGGAGAGAGAGGAAGTCAGGGAGAGACACGGGGAGGGAGAGGGGGAGGGGGAGGGAGAGGAGAGGGGGAGGGAGGGGGAGGGAGAGAGGGAGAGAGAGGGAGAGAGGGAGAGAGAGGGGGAGGGAGAGAGAGGGGGAGGGAGAGAGAGGGGGAGGGAGAGAGAGGGGGAGGGAGAGAGAGGGGGAGGGAGGGGGGAGAGAGAGGGGGAGGGAGGGGGGAGAGAGAGGGGGAGGGAGAGGGGGAGGGAGAGGAGATGGGGAGGAGAGAGGGAGGGAGGGAGGGTGAGGAGAGGGGAGGGAGGGAGGGGAGAGGGAGAGGGAGGGAGAGGAGAGGGGGAGGGAGGGAGAGAGAGTAAAGCAGGGAGAGACAGGGGGAGGGAGAGAGAGAGGGTGAGGGAGGGAAAGAGTGAGGGGGTGGGAGAGGGAGGGAGAGCTCGCCTTCTTCCTTCCTTCGCAGGGGTCCATCGGGCCAGGCCTGAGGCGCTCCTTCCCCCCCCCTCTCTCTCCAGGCTAATCCCGAACTAAATCCAGCAGTCTCTCTCTCTCTCTTCCCCCTCATCTCTCTCTTCTTCCCCCAGTCTCTCTCTCTCTCCCTCCCCCTCTCTCTTTCCCTCTCTCTCTCCCCCCAGTCTCTCTCTCTCTCTCTCTTCCCCCCAGTCGCTCTCTCCCCCCCGTCTCTCTCTCCCCCCCCCAGTCTCTCTCTCTCTCTCTCTTCCCCCCGTCGCGCTCTTCACCCCCCTTCCCCCCAGCCTCTCTCTTCTCCCCCCAGTCTCTCTCTCTCTCTCTTCAAACAACAACATGCCCTCAAAAAACCCTCGGCACCGCCGGGCACTCCAACTAGTATATTTATATAGTGCCTTTAACATAGTAAAACATCCCAAGGTGCTTCACAGGAGTATTAAAAGACAAAAAATAAATTGACACCGTGTCACATAAGGAGAAATTAGGGCAGGTGACCAAAAGCTTGGTCAAAGAGGTAGGTTTTAAGGAGCGTCTTAAAGAGAAAAGAGAGGTAGTGAGGCGGAGAGGTTTAGGCAGGGAATTCCAGAGTTTAGGGCCTAGGCAACAGAAGGCATGGCCACCAATGGCTGAGCGAACATGGAGTGGTTGAAGCAGATAGCAGTGATGCATTTAAGGGGAGGTTTGATGCATAGATGATAGAGAACGAAATAGAGTGATACGCGTGCAGGGTGGTATGAATCCAAGGTTAAATTCCTCCTCTATGCAGATGACCTGGTTCTGCTGTCACCAACTAAGGAGGGTCTACAGCAGAACCTGGATCTGCTGGAGTCATTCTGCCAGACCTGGGCCCTGACAATAAACCCCCAAAAAACCGAAGTCCTTGTGTTCCAGCAAAGATCCAGACATCAGGGACCCATAATAAATTTCACACTGGGAACAACTAAAATTTAACAAACCACTAACTACACATACTTGGGCTTAAAAATCAGTTCTACGGGAAATTTCAAACTGGCTGTGAATGAACTGAAAGAGAAAGCAAGAAGGGCTTTCTATGCCATTAAAAAATCAATCCAAATAGAAATCCCAATTAGCATTTGGCTCAAAATTTTCAAATCAGTAATTGAACCAATTGCACTCTATGGCAGTGAGGTGTGGGGACCGCTAACACAACAAGAATTTGCAAAATGGGACAAACACCCAATTGAGATCCTACATGCAGAATTCTGTAAAAGTATCCTCCGGACTCAAAGGAAAACCGTAAACAATGCATGCAGGGCAGAACTAGGCCAATATCCATTAATAATCACTATCCAAAAAAGAGCCACCAAATTTTGGAAACACCTAGAAATGAGCAACCCCCAATGCTATCATTACGAAGCCCTGAAATGCCAAGAGAGGACCATAAAGAAGAATACCCTCAGTCAACTAGTCCTGGGACTCAGTGAAGTAACTACTAACACTACTAACAATAACCAGCCCCAGGACAGTGACAGCGTAACACAAAGAATTCGACCCAACACAATCGTCACTAAGCAAAAGGAAAAATATCTGTCATATTGGGCAGAAACAACAAAAACCCAAAACAAACTCAATTGCTACTTGGCCCTAAACAGACAATACAACATAACTAATTATCTGACCATGGTAAAGGATAGCAAACTGAGAAAAACCTTGACAATGTACAGACTTAGTGAACATAGCCTGGCGATCGAAAAAGGTAGACACAGGCAGACCCGGCTACCAAGAGAGGACAGGATATGCTCTCACTGCAGTCAGGGAGTGGTGGAGGCAGAGAGGCACTTCCTCACAGCTTGTAGAAAATATCAGGGCATAAGGGAGAATTTCTACCCAAAATTCACAAAAATATGCCCGGAATTCAGAAATTTGAATGACGACCAAAAACTCCCATACCTACTAGGGGAAGAGAGAAATTGTGTAACCTTAGCGGCACACTATGTTACAGCTTGCCATAAACAGAGGGACAACCACTAAATATAAGAAAAGAGTATATACAAATTATATGAATGTATATTTATACACTCAGGGATATATCTGTTTATACACTGTATGGATAGATCTGTGTTTATGTGTTCAACCATGAATGTTTCGATGCTTTGGCAACATAAGATGTACCTTGTCATGCTAATAAAGCGATTTGAATTGAATTGAATTGAATTGGAAAGAGGCAATGGAGTGGGAGGAGGCTCATTTGGAGTATAAACAATGGCAAAGACCATTTGGCCTGAATGGCTTGTTTCTGTGCTGCAGATTCTATGTAATTCTATGCAAGTTAAAGCTCTTACTTTTCTTTCTCTTAATGACCACAAATGAAAGAATATTCCTAACATTTTAGTTAGCATATCTCTAACAAAAAGTTTAGAACTTATTCTTTTGGTTCCTCTGAAACTATGCTTAAATTTGAATTCATATTTTGCTAGTAGGTTTGGTTCAAGATTGCCCAAACCACTTCAGCCATATTGCTTATGCTTGTGATCAGGAATCAAAACACCTATAAGTGTTAACTTTGAAACAACATGCAAAAATTATTTTTTTCAAGTGATGTGATGGATTATAGGAACAATTACTCGCAATATATGAAAGTAAACACTGGGCACAAGCAAGCGATTTGTAGAAATGCAATACTGGTCACTACAATGGGAGCAGCAATTACTCTATATTTTGCTATAGTCAGGAATTCCTATAAACATCAATATAAACACACTTAGCATATGCTACACTTTGAGAACTGAAGAATGTGCATGGAAAATGCTCTCAGCAAAATCACTGTTAATGATTTTACTAATAGCATTTGTTCAATCGCTCATCGACCGTAGATGATAACATAATAACATCATAATTATTATGTCGCAATTGTTCAACCCTAAGTATAGATGTCATTGTGCGTAAACTACAAGCGGCACATTAAAGTCAGTCATGACGCACACGGACAGCAAAAAAAAAACGCAGTCTGCAGTAGATACATGTATTATTAAAAATGCATGGGATTGATTTCAAGCCTATTATTTCATCTCACATTTCAAATGATGGCTGTTACCCGTTCAGCCTTCTCTTAGTTATAGCATTATCTGAAACTCTCAATGTGATTACTGCCTTATAATCACTTATGGCAGATTATACTCCATTCAGGTCATCTGTATAGTGCTGGTAAAATGTAAATTAGTTTCCCCGATGAATGAGCTGGTGAAGGCGACAATGTAACTTGAGCCATACACACCAGAAGGTCCCTGGTTTGATTGCACATTGGTGTTAAATTAGCTAATGTTATCCTGGCCAGCAGCAGGAGCGCCACAATTGACTTCAGTGCCTCCGCTAAATGCAGAGAAAAATCAGCTGTTAATTGATAGCTAGTGAATCCCCTGCTGGAAAGTGCACGTGGAGATATAAGAGAATAGCATCTCTGATGCCCCCACAGTTAAATAAGCGGCCAGGCAATGGCAGGCTCCCTCCCAACGTTGGACATTCATCTGGGAGCCCATCATGCACATTGAATGAACCCCAACCCAAGAAACTGAGTCAGGCTTCCGACAGTGTCAGAGGAGCAAGCAGGAGTTCCATCCCACTGGAACATTGTCATGAGGAGGAGAATTCCAGCCGTAGTGTCCAAGTGTCCTGTTTTATAATTATTTAGGCAGAAATCCCGAGTGCATCTCGCTCTCTAACCGGTAGTTAGGAACTGCGATGGTTCCTCTGGGGAGTACAGCCAAAGTCAAGTCCATGGCAGCATGGGTGGCTAAGCCGTATGGGGGGTAGGGGGATGGAGGAGGGAGTTCAAAAAAGCAATAGTGACAGGAGATTCAATAGTTAGGGGTACAAACAGGTGTTTCTGCAGCTGCAGACGTGGCTCCAGGATGGTATGTTACCAGTGATGGTATCGCTGAGCGGCTGCAGGACATTCTGAGGGGGGAGGGTGAACAGCCAGAGGTTGTGGTCCATATTGATACCAATGACATAGGCAAAAAGATGGATGAAGACCTGCAGGCAGAGTTTAGGGAGCTAGGAAAGAGATTAATAAGCAGGACCTCAAAGGTAGTAATCTCCAGATTACTCCTGGTGCCATGCACTAGTGAGTACAGAAATAGGAGGATAGAGCAGATGAATGCATGGCTGGACAGATGGTGCAGGAGGGAGGGCCTTAGATTCCTGAGGCATTGGGACATGTTCTGGTGGAGGTGGGACCTATGCACGCCGGAGTGGTTGCACCTCAATAGGGCTGGGATCAATATCCTTGCGAGTGCTGTTGGAGAGGGTTTAAACTAGCCTGGCAGAGGGATGGGAACCTGAGTGTAGATTCAGAAGGGAGAGAAGCAAAGCTGGAAATGGAAGGCAGTAAATTTTCAATGAGTTTGGAAGGCAGAGGAAACAAAGGCTAGAAAATAGACAACAAAGCAATTTGGTAGTGCTTAATGGCATATAGTTCAAATGCAAGGAGCCTAGTGAATAAGGCAATGAGCTGAGGGCACAGATAGACACATGGAAGTGTGTTATCATAGCTATTACTGAAAGAAGGGCAGGAATGGCAGCTCAACATTCCTGGTTACAGGGTTTTCAGAAAAGATAGAGAGGGGGATTTAAAAAAAGGACGGGAGGTCGCAATATTGGTTGAAGAAACAATTACAGCTGTGAGGAGGGATGATATGTTAGAAGGATCATCAAATGAGGCCATATGGGTTGAACTGAAGAACAAAAAAGGGGCAATTACACTGCTGGAGGTGTATTATAGACCCCCAAACAGTCAGAGGGAGATAGAAGAGCAAATATGTCGGAAAATTTCTGAGAAACGCAAAAACAATATGGCAGTATTAGTGGGGGATTTCAACGACTCTAATAGTAACTGGGATAGAATCAGTGTAAAAGGTATAGAGGGCGCAGAATTCTTAAAATGCATTCAGGAGATCTTTTTTTGCCAGTACGTAGCAAGTCCAACAAGAGAGGGCGCGGTTCTGGACTTAGTTTTAGGGAATGAAGCTGGGCAGTTGGAAGGGGTGTCAGTGGGAGAGCATTTTGGTGGTAGTGAAAAAAATTCAGTTAGATTTAGCATAGTGATGGAAAAGGACAAAGATAGACCAGGAGTAAAAGTTCTCGATTGGGGAAAGGCCGATTTTACTAAGCTGAAATGTAATTTAGCAAAAGTGGACTGGAAACAGCTACTTGAAGCTAAATCAGTATCAGAGCAGTCGGAGGCATCCAAGGAGGAGATAGTGAGGGTCCAGAGCAAATGTGTGCCCACAAAGAAAAAGGATGGGACCCCCAAATCTAGAGCCCCCTGGATATCAAGAGGCATACAGGGTAGGATAAAGCAAAAAAGGGAAGCTTATGTCAGATACCGAGAACTAAATACTGCAGAAAGCCTAGAAGAGTAGAGAAAGTGGAGGGGTGAAATTAAAAAGGAAATTAGGAAAGCAAAGAGAGGGTATCAAAAAATATTGGCAAGTAAAATCAAGAAAAACCCAAAGATGTTTCATAAATACTGTCATGAATCTTATCATCCATGAAGAAATGACTCATGAAATAACACTGGGTGGCCAGCTGGTGGTGCCGTCCAAGGAGTATAAATACTCGGGCGTGGCCCAGCTTGCCCAGGATGTTTTTGTAACCAGGAACTAGTGATGTAACTAGAATCTCATGGTTGTGAAACAGTTGATTAAAGCCTTGTTTTATACTCAACCAAGTGCTTAGTGAGTTTTCTTACGTCAAATACATAAAGAGCAAGAGAATAACTAAAGAAAGAATAGGGCCTATTAGAGACCAAAAAGGTAACCTGTGTGTGGAGGTGAAAGACGTGGGTATGGTTCTGTAAGTATATACAGACCCTTAATTTTTAATTTTGGTATACTATATATTAAAATGCTTTGCCAGGCCAAAGGTTTTTTCAAAGTGAAATAAAGTTGGTGAATGAACAGTCTGTCTTTCACTAATAAGTGGACATGGAATGTGCTTTGATGTGCTTTACTAAAAGGCAGCAAACATTTGGTGAAAAAATGTGCTTTCAAAAGAAACTGCTGAATCGAAGCTGCTTTGTGTTTCAGATAAGCAGATACTGACAGAACAAATAGTTGTGACTGCAGGGGGTAGTCATAGACAACAGAGATAAACAAACCCCCTTAGATTTGCAGACCTTGTGTCTACAACAAAACAGGCCACAAGACTGTAGAATGACTTTTGGTGGCTAAAGGGGAGGAGTCAAGCCTTGAGAGTTCTGAAATACAGGCTGCAACATAACACGTGAAATGTGACCAGGTGGTTTACTGCCACTTCTGTAAACTTTTATGAGTGAATGAACAATTTGGGCTTTGACAAAGGCAGCTAATGAGTAACCACACAGGATGTGTGAGTGTGAAAGTTTGACAGCTCAAACAGGTCAAACATTAAAGGAACATCTCACAATCTCTGAATGATTGATTTACTGAAAAAGGCAAGAAAAACTGAATAAAAAACCAGACACTAAAAATATCAGCACTGCAGTCGGAAGGAGGGGCCGGGTTGATCATCTCAACTCGAAGAGCTGCTGCAGTCAAAAGGCGAAGAGCTGCTGCGGTCAAAAGGCGAAGAGCTGCGGTCGGAAGGCGAAGAGCTGCGGTCGGAAGGCGAAGAGCTGCCGTCGGAAGGCGAAGAGCTGCCGTCGGAAGGCGAGGAGTTGCGGTCGGAAGGAAGTGGCCGACAATCAACTGATCATCGGTGGGTGGTTGTATGTATGATTTCCTGTAACATTATTGGTGAACTGCTGGAATAGTGGTTGGGGCTTTGAATCTGTCTTAGGAACAATAAAAGGTTAAAGACAGAACCAGTGTGTCTGGTGTAATTTCTTATAAGTCTCAAGTCCGGACTCTATAACCTGTTAGACGGGGCGAGGAGTAATTCCGCTTGTCCTACAGTTCTTAATGAATACTTTGCATCTGTCTTCACATAAGAGAGGGACGATGCAGACATTGTAGTTAAGGAGGAGGAGTGTGAAACATTAGATGAGATAAACATAGTGAGAGAGGAAATATTAAACGATTTAGCATCTTTGAAAGTAGATAAATCGCCAGGCCTGGATCAAAGGTGGAAATAGTGGAGGCTCTGACCATCATTTTACAATCCTCTCTGGCTACAGGTATGGTGCCGGAGGACTGCTATTGTTGTAGTATTGTTTTAAAAGGGAGAAAGGAATAGAATAAGTAATTACAGGCCAGCCAGCCTAACCTCGGTGGTGGGAAAATTATTGGAAAAACTTCTGAGGGACAGTATTAATCGTCATTTAGAAAGGCACGGATTAATCAAGGACAGTGAGCGTGGATTTATTAAGGGAAGGTCGTGTCTGACTAACTTGAGTGAATTTTTTGAGGTGATAACAAGAAGGGTCGATGAGGGTAGTGCGTTTGATGTAGTCTACATGGATTTTAGCAAGGCTTTTGACAAGGTCCCACATGGCAGACTGGTCAGAAAAGTAAAAGTCCATGGGAAAGTTGCAAGTTGGATCCAAAATTGGCTCAGTTGCAAGAAGCAAAAGGTAATAACCAACGGGTGTTTCTGTGACTGGAAAGCTGTTTCCAGTGGGGTTTTGCATGGCTCAGTACTAGGTCCCTTGCTTTTTGTGGTATATATCAATGATTTAGACTTCAATGTATGGGGCATGATTAAGAAGTTTGCAGATGATCCAAAAAATGGCCATGTGGCAGATAGTGAAGAAGTGATATCTTGCTGTAGTCTACAGCAAGATATCAATGAACTGGTCATGTGGGCAGAAAAGTGGCAAATGGAATTCAATCCTTCGTAAGCAACATTGTTCGGCAACTGCCCACCAAAAGTCAATAGCAGCGAGTTGCACAGCATCAGTTTCTACCTTCCCGCAACAACATTTCTTATAGCATTTCAGCTTGGTAACAAACCGAGAACTGACAGCCTCATTCAATAACAGGCAGCCACAAGACGATAGCTCACACTGTGCTGATGGGAGTCAAGTCCTGAAATCCTTCAGCTACAGTTTTAGCACAGGCTGTTTGGACAATAATGGGCACAAATGAATACTGACAATGTGTTATTTATTTTGCAAAATTATTAAGAATTAAGACTCTCCAACATCTGTTTTATCAGTCCCCTGAGGTTGTTGTTAAAAATACACTTCTACCTGCCTGCTTGCGTGAGTATATATCTGTAGAAATGCATTCCATCCAATCTTTTGGTGCAATTTACAAAAGAGGCAGTTACATTACCCACAAAGCAGTACTCTTGTTGCATATGCTAATCTTCAATCAACTGTTCATTATAAGTAAAATCTGTCTGCTTAATTAATCCCTTAAGATTTAAATGTGTTTGGAAATTTCAGCAGAGCAGAAAACAATTTAAAAGTCAAAGCAAGGGAAAGACAAAAAGACTAAGTAAACTTATATTCAGTATATAGCAAATATAGAAGGGAGAGAGAACAGGGAAGGAGAATGGCATAACAAAAGTGGAATTTATAGATTGATTTTCAAATCAAGATTGTAATTTTAATAGGGATATTCCTAACATCTCACTATTAGTAATGCAATATTATAGGGATTTTCAGTGTCTCATTAAATAACCAAAAACAATTTAAAAAAGAGGGCTGGGTCAGGAAGCAAAAAATCCTTGAGCTTCTTCGTGTACACGATAATGCTAAAGTGCCAGCTTGGCTCAGTTAATAGCACTTTACCTCAGAGTCCAAAGGTTGTGGGCTCAAGCCCCATTACTGACACAAGAACAGAATCTAGGCCGACACTTCAGTGCCATCTTTTGAATGACATGCTAGACCGAGGACACATCTGCCAGCTCAAGTGGATGTAAAAGATTTCATATTCAAAGAGAAGCAGGGAGTTCTCCTGGTGTCTTCTCTTAACCAAAACTATCAAAAACATCATCTAGTCAATCATTCATTTGCAGTTTGTGGGACCTTGCTATGTGCAAAACTGCCTGCGGCATTGGACTACATAACAACAGTGACTGCACTTCAAAGTAATACATGAGCTGGAAAATGCTTTGGGACATCCTGTGGATGTGATAAGGGGCTTCATAAATGCAAGTTCTGTCTTTCTTTTAAAACAAAAGATAATTGTTTTGATTCATTACTGAACATCTCAGATTTTAATGTAGTTTGATATAACTTATAGTTACCAAGAAAAAAAAGGTTAAAATAATTCTCTCCGAGATAAAAAAGCTTCTGAGCTTCTGTAAATTAAATACAGTAGATGATCTTGAATTTAATCTAGATTCAATTAACTGGTTTTCACATCTCATATTAAATTGAAAACTTAAAGATTATAGTCTGCTGAAATTGTAACATGTGGAGTAGAAAGTTATTGAGACTCTATCCCAGTGCTGCTACTAAATGAAATGGGAGCTAACTGGTCAACAAATGATTGAACAGATACACCAACTCTACGTTACCATGAAGATAACACTTAAAGTGTACCTGATCTGTCAGTGAAAAAGCAATGCCATCGAGTTCACCCAGCAGCCGAATCCAAATTTAACATTACGCTAGTAGTACATTGATACTGCCACACGAAGAAAAGATGCAAGGAACAGGTACCAAAAGCTTTAAGTTATAACTGCACAGTACATACTATAAACAAAATTCCAGGAGAAATAAGAACATAAGAATTAGGAGCAGGAGTAGGCCATACAGCCCCTCGGGCCTGCTCCGCCATTCAATAAGATCATGGCTGATCTACGACCCCAACACCACGTTCCCGCCCAATCCTTTAAATAAAAACAGAAAGGTCATCGGCCTGAAATGTTAACTCTGTTTCTCTCTTCACAGATGCTGCCTGACCTGCTGAGTATCTCCAGCATTTTCTGTTTTTATTTCAGATTTCCAGCATCTGCAGTATTTTCTTTTTTTCCCCATATCCTTTGATTCGCCTAGAGTCCAAAAATCTATCTATCTCAACCTTGAATATACTCAATGACTGAGCATCCACAGCCCATTGGGGCAGAGAATTCCAAAGATTCACAATCCTCTGAGTGAAGAAGTTCCTCCTCGTCTCAGTCTTAAAAGGTCCTTAACCTGAGACTATGCCTCCTAGTTCTGGACTCTCCAGCCATGAGAAACAATCTCTCAGCATCTATCCTGTCAATCCCTCTCAGAATCTTATACATTTCAATGAGCTCTCTTCTCATTCTTCTAAATTCCTAAGAGTATAGGCCTAATCTACTCAATCCCTCCTCATAGGACACCCTCTCATCCCAGGGATTAGTCTAATGAACGACAGCAAAATACTGCGGATGCTGGAAATCCAAAATAACAACAGAAAATGCTGGAAAAACTCAGCAGGCCAGGCAACATCCGTGGAGAGAGAAATAGAGTCAACGTTTCAGGTCGAAACCCTTCGTCAGGACTGAAAAAGCACAGGAAATGAAACAGATTGAAAGGCCAGTTTGGGGGCTGGGAAATGGGGATGAGAGAACAAAAGAGAAGTGAAGAGACATTAAGAGGTATTCAAAATGAGACGAGATGGTGATAGGACTAGCAGAGAGACAAAAGACGGCTCTAGATTAGGTGTGAAATGCGCTGGCAGAATGAGAGACAGCTGCCATGTGGGAGAGAAAAAAAGGGGGAAGGGCCAAAACAAAGGTGTGGATAAAAAATATAAGTAAAAATGTAATAGGGGCCGAGGTTATGATCTGAAATTGTTGAACGCTGTAAAGTGCCTAATCGGAAGATGAGGTGCTGTTCCTCGAGCTTACGCTGGGTTTCCGTGGAACAATGCAAGAGCCCGAGTACGGTGAGGTCCGAGTGGGAATGGGGCGGTGAATTAAAATGACAGGCGACCGGAAGCTCGGGGTCACCCTTACGGTCTGAAGGGAGGTGTTCTGCAAAGTGGTCACCCAATCTGCGTTTGGTCTCCCCAATGTAGAGGAGACCACATCGTGAGCAGCGAATACAGTATACTAGATTGCAATAAGTACAAGTAAATCGCTGTTTCACCTGGAAGGGGTGTTTGGGGCCCGGGGCAGTGGGAAGGGGGGAGGTATAAGGGCAGGTGTTGCATCTCCTGCGCTTGCATGGGAAGGTGCTGGGCGAAGGGGAAGGGGTGCTGGGGGTGATAGAGGAGTGGACTAGGGTGTCTCTGGGGGAGCGGTCCCTATGGAATGCTGAAAGGGGAGGGGATGGGAAGATGCGTTTGGTGGTGGGATCACTTTGGAGGTGGCGGAAATGGCGGAGGATGATCCATTGAATGTGGAGGCTGGTGGGGTGAAAGGTGAGGATAAGGGGAACCCTATCGTGGTTCCGGGAGGGAGAGGCAGGGGTGAGGGCAGAAGTGCGGGAGATAGAACGGACACGGTCGAGGGCCGTGTCAACCACGGTAGAGTGGAATCCTCAGTTGAGGAAAAAGGAAGACATGTCGGACGCACTGGTGTGGAAGGTGGCATCGTCGGAGCAGATGCGGCGGAGACGGAGAAACTGGGAGAATGGAATAGAGTCCTTACAGGAGGCGGGGTGGGAGGAAGTGTAATCTAGGTAACTGTGGGAGTCAGTGGGCTTGTAGTGAATGTTGGTCAATAACCTATCCCCAGAGATGAAGACGGAGAAGTCGAGGAAGGGAAGGTAAGAGTCGGAAATGGACCATGAGAAGGTGAGGGAAGGGTGGAAATTGGAGGCAAAGTGAATGAAATTGTCTAGTACAGGGCGAGAGCAGGAAATGGCACTGATACAGTCATCAGTGTACCGGAAAAAGAGGCCCACATGGCAGCTGTCTCTCATTCTGCCAGCGCATTTCACACCTAATCTAGAGCCGTCTTTTGTCTCTCCACTAGTCCTATCACCATCTCGTCTCGTTTTGAATACCTCTTAATGTCTCTTCACTTCTCTTTTGTTCACTCCTCCCCATTTCCCAGATCCCCAAACTGGCCTTTTAATCGGTTTCATTTCCTGTGCTTTTTCAGTCCTGACGAAGGGTTTCGACCTGAAATGTTGACTCTATTTCTCTCTCCACGGATGTTGCCTGGCCTGCTGAGTTTTTCCAGCATTTTCTGTTGTCATTTAGTCTAATGAACCTTCATTGAACTGCCTCTAAGGCAGATCAAAGAATTGCAGTCTTGCAGGAACAGGTACCAAAAGCTTTAAGTTATCCTTCCTTAGAAAAGGAGACCAAAACTGTACACAGTACACCAGGTGTGGTCTCACCAAAGCCCTGTACAATTGTAGCAAGACTTGCTTACTCTTATATTCTAAACGCCTAGTAATAAAGGGCAACATGCCACTTGCCTTCTGAATTGCTTGCTATACCTGCATGCTAAATCTATCTGAACACCAACATTTAATAGTTTTTCACCATTTAAAAAATATTGTTTTTCTATTCTTCCTACCAAAGTGATTAACCTCACATTTCCCCACATTATACTCCACCTTATTGCTCACTCACTTAACTTGTCTAAATCACTTTGCAGGCTCTTTATGTTCTCCTCATAGCTTACTTTCCCACCTAGCTTTGTATCATCAGCAAACTTAGATACATTGCACTCAGTCCCTTCATCTAAGTAATTAATATAGATTGTAAATAGCTGAGGTTCAAGCACTGATCCTTGTGGCACCCCACTAGTTACAGCCTGCCAATCTGAAAATGAACAGTTTATCCCAACTCTCCTCAAATAAACTAGGGCAGATGGGGCAAGGCTCCAAAACCTGCTATGTTTCTATTATCTCAGTCATGTCAGGTGGTGGGTCAAGGAGAAACTGCCATTTTCCAGTCTACTTGTCAAGACCTGCAATAGAAGCTGAGCATTTCCTTTATGCATAATGTTCAACCTATTCTCTCATCAAGGAATCGCTGGAATCCTTCTGTTGTGACTGTAGTTCCTTTGGTCTGCAGTCCTTCTGGACTGAACATATAGTTACAACAATGGCTCAATCACTTCTGAGTCAGAAGGTTGTGGGTTCAAGTCCCACTCCAGAGACTTGAGCACAAAAATCTAGGTTGACACGAGTGCAGTACTGTGAGAGATGCCGTCTTTTGGATGAGACATTAAACCGAGGCGCCGTCTGCTCTCTCAAGTGGACGTAAAAGATCCCATGACACTATTTTGAAGAAGAGCACGGAAGTTATCCTCCATGTCCTGGCCAATATTTATCCCTCAATCACTAAAAACAGATTATCTGGTCATTATCACATTGCTGCTTGTGGAAGCCTGCTGTACGCAAATTGGCTGCCGCATTTCAAAAGTACTTCATTGGCGGTAAAGTGCTTTGGGACGTCCTAAGGTCGTGAAAGGCGCTATATAAATGCAAGTCTTCCTTTTTTTATATCTTATGTTCCATATATAAAGGATACTGGATTTATGTGCAAGTTCATATAAATCCAGCACCTATTTTGTGAAGTAAACCTGACTATCTTCATAGGCCCAGATTAACCGTTACTGTTACTGTTTAAAATTTCCCAGCCTTAAGCAGGGATATACAGGGATATACAAGGCCTACAATTCAGAGCAGCTGAAGGCAGTTAATTAGAGAAACTACATTAAACTGGTTTTCCTGTAGCAGGGCTCAGCCAGCTTCTTTGTATCAGGGCCTATAAAAACAGGCTTCACAGTGTGGTTTGAACAGGGTGCTAAAGTTGGATGACTGAGGGAGTTAGGTGAGGAGTGGAAGGAGGAGCTCCCTTGCTTCGCCTTTGCTTTTCCTAACATTTCACCCTGTAGGAATTGGTTCTTGCTTAACTCCAAGGAGAGTCCGAGAGCGGGAGCAGTCCAACAACAACTGCAAAACCACTAAAGTGATGTCACAACCAGGGAAGGAGCCGATTGGCAAGTAGGACCTGGTGAGTATTTCTACAGTCCAGTCGTTAAAGTGAAAGTAAGTTCTCTAGTTTAGAGTAAGTAGTCTGTAAAGTGAAGTAAGGTCACTAGTGTATTTAATATTCTTCAATTTAGAGGAAGTAAAGGGAGTAAATTAAGGGTAGGACATGGCAGGGCAACTCGGCAGCGTGGAGTGCTCCTCCTGTGCTATGTGGGAAGTCAGGGACACTTTCGGTATCCAGCGCGAACACGTGTGCAGGAAGTGGCTACAGCTACTCAAAATCCACGTTTTGGATTTGGAGCTGCGGCTGGAGTCACTGTGGAGCATCCGCGGGGCTGAGATCTATGTGAATAGCACATTTAACGAGGTGGTCACACCGCAGGTAAAGAGTGCACAGGCAGAAAGGGAATGGGTGACCGCCAGACAGAGTAAAAGAACTAGGAAAGTAGTGCAGGAGTCCCCTGGGTCCCTCTCCAAAAGATTTTCCATTTTGGATACTGCTGGGGGAGATGGTTTCTCAGGGCAATGCAGCAAGAGCCAAGTCCGTGGCACTACGAGTGACTCAGCTGCACAGGAGGGGAGTAAAAAGAGTGGGAGAGCAATAGTGATAGGGGATTCTATCGTAAGGGTAACAGATAGATGTTTCTTTGGCTGCAGACGTGACTCCAGGATGGTATGTTGCCTCCCTGGTGCCAGGGTCAAGGATGTCACTGAGCGGCTGCAGGACATTCTGAAAGGGGAGGGTGAACGGCCAGAGGTCGTGGTCCATATCGGTACCAACGACATAGGTAGAAAGAGAGACGAGGCCCTGCAAGCAGAATATAAGGAGCTAGGAAATAAATTAAAAAGCAGGACCTCAAAGATAGTAATCTCAGGATTACTCCCATGCTACTGAGATCAGAAATAGGAGAATAGACCAGATGAATGCGTGGCTGGAGAGATGGTGTAGGAGGGAAGGATTTAAATTCCTGAGGCATTGGGACCGATTCTGGGAAGGTGGGACCTGTACAAGCTGGACGGATTACACCTCAGCAGAACAGGGAACAATATCCTCACAGGGGGGGTTTACTAGTGTTGTTGGGAACCTAAGTGTGGGCCCAGAACGGAGAGAAACAAAGCTGGAAGAGCAAGTTAGAAAAGTAGTCAGCAAAACTACTAGGGAGCAGAAACAAAAGCCAACAGTAAAGAGGGTCAAAGTGCAGAAAAATATTAAACTGGCAAAGTTGAAGGCACTTTATCTAAATGCACGTAGTGTTCGCAACAAGGTGGATGAATTAATGGCACAAATAGAAGGAAATGGGTATGATGTAATTGCCATTACAGAGACATGGTTGCAGGGTAACCAAAGCTGGGAACTGAATGTTCCAGGGTACTCAACATTTAGGAAGGACAGACGAAAAGGAGGTGGCGTAGCGCTGTTAATAAGGGATGAGATCGGTATAGTAGAGATAAAAGATCTTGGCTTGGCAGATCGTGAGTTAGAACTGGAATCAGTTTGGGTGGAGCTAAAACAGCAAAGGGCAGAAAACATTGGTGGGAGTTGTGTATAGGCCACCAAACAGTAGTGGTAATGTAAGGCACAGTATCAATCAAGAGATTAGAAGTGCATGTAACAAGGGCAATACGGTAATCATGGGGGATTTTAATCTACATATTGACTGGGCAAATCAAATTACCACTAATGGTGTGGAGGACGAATTCTTGGAATGCAAGCGAGATGGTTTCCTGGATCAGTATGTGGAGGAACCAACCAAGGAACAGGCTATTCTGGATCTGGTACTGTGTACTAAGAAAGGGCTAATCAATAATCTTGTGGTAAAGGGGCTTTTAGGGACAAGTGACCATAATATGATTGAATTTTACATTACGTTTGAGAGTGATGTAGTCCAATCTGAAACTAAGACCTTCAATGTAAACAGAGGAAACTACAAGGGTATGAAGGACAAGTTGGCCATGGTAGATTGGGAGACTACACTAAAAGGTATGAAGGTGGACACACAATGGCTAACATTCAAGGAAATAATGCATAATTTGAAACAAACATGTATTCCTCTAGGGCATAAAAACCCAAAAGGAAAAGTGATCCAACCATGGCTAACAAAAGAAATTAAAGCTAGTATTAAGTCAAAGGAGGAACCTTATAAAGTTGCCAGAAAAACGGTCAGCCTGAAGATTGGGATCTTTTTAGAAATCAGCAAAGGGGGACCAAGAAATTGATAAAGAAAGGGAAAATGGAATATGAGCACAAACTAGCGTTAAATATAAAAACAGATTGTAAAAGCTTCTATAGGTATGTGAACAGGAAAAGACTGGCGAAGGTAAATGTAGGTCCTTTACAGTCAGAGATGGGAGAATTTATAATGGGGAATGAGGAAATGGCAGAGAAATTAAATAAATACTTTGTTTCTGTGTTCACGGAGGAAGACACAAAAATCTCCCAGAAATACGAGCAAACCAAGGGCGTGGCGAGAATGAAGAACTTGAAGAAATTATTAGTAAAAAAAACAGTACTAACAAAATTAATGGGACTAAAAGTCGATAAATCTCAAGGACCGGATGACCTACATCCTAGGGTTTTGAAAGAGGTGGCCATTAGGATAGCAGACGCATTGGTTGTCATCTTCCAAAATTCTATAGATTCTGGAACGGTTCCTGCAGATTGGAGGTTAGCAAATGTAACCCCGCTATTTAAGAAGGGAGGGAGAGAGAAAACGGGGAACTACATCAGTAGTTGGGAAAATGCTGGAATCTATTATAAAAGATGCTATAACTGAGCACTTAGAAACTAATAGTAAGATTGGGCAGAGTCGACATGTGTTTATGAAAGGGAAATCCTATTTGACAAACATATTGGAGTTCTTTGACGATGTAACTCGTGGAGTAGACAAAGGGGAACTGGTAGATGTGGTGTATTTGGATTTTCAGAAGGCCTTTGATAAGGTCCCACACAAGAGGTTAGTGAACAAAATTAGGGCACATGGAATTGGGGGTAATATACTAGCATGGATTGAGAATTGGTTAATAGACAGAAAACAAAAGAGTAGGGATAAACGGTTCTTTTTCAGGATGGCAGGCTGTGACTAGTGGGGTACAGCAAGGATCGGTGCTTGGGCCCCAGCTATTCACAATCTATAACCATGATTTGGATGAGGGGGACTAAATGTAACATTTCCAAATTTGCTGATGATACAAAGCTAGGTGGCAGTGTCAGTTGTGAAGCGGATGTGAAGAGGATTCAGGGGAATCTGGACAGGCTCAGTGAGTGGGCGAGAACATGGCAGATGGAATATAATGTGGATAAATGCGAAGTTATCCACTTTGGTAGAAAAAACAGAAAGGCAGAATATTTCCTAAATGGTGAAAGATTGGGGAATGCAGATGCTAGAGTTTAGAAGAATGAGAGGGGATCTCATTGAAACTTATAAAATTCTAACAGGACTAGACAGACTAGATACAAGAAGGATGTTCCCGATGGCGGGGGACTCTAGAACCAGGGATCACAGTCTAAGGATAAGGGGTAAACCATTTAGGACTGAGATGAGGAGGAATTTCTTCACTCAGAGAGTGTTGAACTTGTAGAATACTCTACCACACAAGGCAGTTGAGGCCAATTCATTAAATACATTCAAGAAGGAGTTAGATATATTTCTTAAGGCTAAAGGGATCAAGGGATATGGGGAGAAAGCAGGGACAGGGTACTGAATTTGGATGATCAGCCATGATCTCATTAAATGGTGGAACAGGCTTGAGGGGCCGAATGGCCTACTCCTGCTCCGATCTTCTATGCTCAAAGGGACCTGGGTGTCCTTGTACATGAGTCACTGAAAGTGAATGTGCAGGTGCAGCAAGCCATTAGGAAGGCAAATGGTATGCTGGCCTTCATTACAAGAGGATTTGAGTATTGGAGTAAAGAAGTCTTACTCCAATTATATCGGGCCTTGGTGAGACCACACCTGGAGTACTGTGTACAATTTTGGTCTCCTTACCCAAGGAAGGATATACTTGCCATAGAGGGAGTGCAACGAAGGTTCACGAGATTGATTCCTGGGATGGCGGGACTGTCGTATGAGAAGAGATTGAGTAAACTAGGCCCGTATTCTCTTGAATTCAGAAGAAAGAGTGAATCTCATTGAAGCATACAAAATTATTACAGGGCTTGATGGGGTGGATGCTTGGAGAATATTTCCCTTGGCTGGGAAGTCTAGAACCAGGGGGGCACAGCCTCAGGATAAAGGGTAGGCCATTCAAGACTGAGATGAGAAGAAACTTCTTCACAAAGAGGGTGATGAATCTTTGGAATTCTCTACCCCAGAGGGCTGTGGAGGCTCAGTCATTGGGTATATTCAAAACAGAAGTCGATAGATTTCTGACTAGTAAAGACATGAAGGGATATGGCGATAGGGCCGGTGAATGGAGTTGAGGCAGAAGATCAGCCATGATCTCATTGAATGGCGGAGCAGGCTCGAAGGGCCGTATGGCCTACTCCTGCTCCTATTGTTATGTTCTTAACCCACATACAGTTTAGCCATACCAGAGACTTACGGCAATTCAGAGGGACAAGAGGAAAGAAGGCCTCCAGATTCAACATGCAAATTCCGTGCTATCTAAATATTCTCTGCTGCCCCAACTGCTAGTAGCCTGCTTAACCTCCTGTATATCAATTTTCTCTCTTTTAGCTTGTCTGCAGTATGGAGTCATTTGAAGAAATTTCTGAGAGAAATGTTAAAGGCAACAGAAGTCATTTTTTCCATTTTCCACTATCTGACAGCTTGTGGATTGAGCACTGTATAACTTGAGTGATTTCATCATACAGTAAAACTACAGATAAACAATCCATAAGTGAGGTTCAATATTCATGTCCAGGGTATTAAACAGTTAACAATGGCAGGGTTCCTTGCAGCCTTTCTTATTTAATCACCACACATTTTTTAGTTGTGTGTTTTTTGGAGCTTTATTCAGAATCAATGAGACACCAAGGAGTAACTAGAGTATTAAGGGTGCTGCGATTATAAGATATCATTACAAGAACAGCTACAGTAAATTTAAAGGACAAAAACCAGAACACTCAGTCCACACTGCAACCCGGATACAGAAGTTTAAACTCCATTTTACTGTAGTCTTCAAAGGTTAATAACTGTAAATAAAATAAGTTCACATCCCATAGACTATATGTAAGCAGAAAAATAATTATATTTTGCTAAGATATGTCATCACTGACAAATCAGCAGTTTAGTTTTGCCAATCTGAGGAAAAATCTGAACTCCTCCCAACATCACAAAAAACCCAGGAACTAAAATGGACAACTTGTAAGTACACAATTAAACCTTGGTTCTGTTATGCTGAGAAACACGGTAACAAGTTCAATTTTTTTTTAATGAGTTAAGAACTGTTTCCAATAAGGCTTACAGAATACTGTAGAAAGAAAATGCCATCCATCTTCCCTGTTGTGGCAAAATTGTCTGAAACAGGTAAATTAAACTGAGGCAATTTAAAGTTCATAAAGTATCTTGTACATTTTCTTAGAATCACAGATATATGCAAAAGCAAAATACTGCAGATGTTGGAAATCTGAAATAACAAAATAAAAACATATATATGCCCTCTCCCACTCAGATATTTTCAATTTGTTCATGCTTAATGCAGCATGAAAATGTCAGAGTAGAGCTGCTAAATGCAAAGCAGATCCAACAGTGTCACTTCCACTTGGAAGTGATGGACCAATGGCGAAGTAACATTTTGTGGAGTCCAATCTAACAGCTGGAACAAAACTATCAGGCAGAATCCAACGTGCATTAATGCACAAGTTTCAATCCTATTTAGAGAAAGCAGCTGTACAAATCTTGTATGATCCTTGTTTTCAAATCCCTCCATGGCCTTGCCCCTCCCCATCTCTGTAACCTCCACCAGCCCTACAACCCTCCGAGATCTCTGCACTCCTCTAATTCTGGCATCTTCCGCATCCCCAATTTTAATAATTCCTCCATTGGCAGCCGTGCCTTCAGTTGCCAAGGCCACAGGCTCTGGAATTCCCTCCCTAAACCTCTGCGCCTCTCTCTCCTCCTTAAAACCTACCTCTCTGACCAAGCTTTTGGTCAGCTGTTCTAATATCTGCTTATGTGGCTCAGAGTTAAATTTTGTTTGATAACGCTCCTGTGAAGCGCCTTGGGACGTTTTACAATAGTTACAGTTGTAGCATTTCATCGAAGGCGCGAGACGAGAACAGCAAAAAAGCAATTCAAAAGCCTTGATTTTAACCTGGGAAGAGTGGCGAGTGTGGGGCCGGCAGGGCGAGCGACAGGCTCACTCCAACTTGCTGGCATGAGGCCCAAGCCGCTTTGAGCCCGGGCTTCATTAACATAGACCCAGCTTCCACCCAAACGTGACGGGAATGACGTGGCGCCGGTAGGCTAGGGTGGGGCAGGTGCAGCTGGAGGCTGCTGCTGGGGATCCATGGGAACAGTCGCTTGCATTCAGCTAAGTGGTGGTGGTAGCGAGCACAAGGGAAGGGGAGACCCTACGTTTCATTGTAGGGGCAGAAGAACACTCCTGCTCCCACTGACCCACAAGGAAATCTTTAAAAAAAAAAGTTTTTAAAAATTACCTTCTCAGCCCTTTTCTGGGCCTGCTCCTCCTTGACACCAAACACACACCTGCTGGTTAAATTTGCATCAGGGTCCCAATGACATCAGGTCTCTGCAGTAAGGGTCTCACATGCCGCCCCAAGTATGCCTGTAAAAATAGCAGAGGACGTGTGTGCAGCGCCCTTCCAGGGGGAAGGATGCTGCCTCTATTTTAACTCCCCACATGCCCCGTTCTCGTCGGGCGCAGGGGTTTAAAATCAAGCCTAAGGAGTCTAGCTAGGAGTCCTTATTCCAGAACACAGCCCATTTGATCATTCCTTATAGTCATCAGTTTTTAGGTTCACTGCTATAACAAATTTAGATCAATCATATCTGCTTTTATGGAGGCATTTTAGCAATTTTGAGATCTTACTCAGGCATCCATCTCCTCATGACTGTTATCATAACAAGTTAAGTTGACTGGGCAGCCTTAGGCTGTCATTTTCTTGCAGATATTAAGTAGTTTTGGGTGCACACCAACGTTCCCGTTAAGCTGCACAGCCGCGCTGTGGTCTTGAGGTCCCGCGCAGGCCGCTCACCGGCTTTTAAATGCAAGAAACCGCGCATGTGTGAAAATTTGAATGGGCCATGCAGCCCATTAAAGGGACTGCGCACCCAAACAAAATTAGAGGGAACATTGGTGCACATAGAAGCAAGAGTGAGAGTATAACGCAGAAATCAAGTCCTGAACTGACTTATGAACCAAGAGGTGCAACATTGCCTTGAGGAGTAGGAACTCCAGCCTGATGTGAAGCTGTATTACACAAGTGCTCAGGCAGCCTTGCTAAAAAAGGTACCAAGTCTTTTTGACATTGAGAAATCGGATGCTACCCTTGGTGGTGCAGAGCGCTAGGCATGTGTAAATATTGATATATGTAGAGCTCGCTCCTGATGGGTAGAATGCAAGTTGCAGCCTGTAGACTTTTTAAAAAGATTGTTCTTGGGATATGGGTGATGCTGGCAAGCCCACATATATTGCCCATACCAAGTTGCCCTGAGAAGGTGGTGATAGGGCTTCTCAGTTAACTGCTGTAATCCTGGTGCTCCCACAATGGTGCTAGGGAATTTCAGGATATTATCCCAGCAGCAATATAGGAACACCAATATATGCCCCAGTCAGGATGGTGTGTGACTTGGAGGGGAACTTGGAAGTCAGTGTTCCCATGACATTGGTACTCTTGTCCTTCTTGGGGTAGAGGTTGCAAGAGAAGAAGTACTGTCAAAGTAACCTTGGTGGGTTGCTGTCGTGCACCCTGTAGATCATTTGTACGGTAGCCACTGGAGGGATGTATATTGAATACAGTGGTAGGGACACGGATCAAGCAGATTACTTTGTCCTGGATACTGTCGAGCATCTTGAGTGTTGTTGCAGCAGCACCAATTTAGGGACATGGTATTTCACTCCTGGGTTGAGCCCTGTACGTGGTGGATAAGCTTTGAGGGGGATCAGGAGGTCAGCCACTCATTGCAGAATAAGCAGCCTCTGTCCTGTTCTTATTGCCATTGTGTTGATATGGCTAGTCTACTTAAGTTTCTGGCCAATGCCAATGGTGGAGGACTTGGTCAGAGGGAAATCCCTTGTTCAAGGTAGTCATTATCTAGCTTTTATGTGGTGCAATCGTTACCTGGCATTTGTCAGCCTAACCTTGAATGGTATTCAAGTCCTGCTACATTGCTCAAGGTCCCCAAATGCCTCAAATTGACAATTCTCAGCTTTGTGTTTAAATCCCTCCATAGCCTCACCCCTGCCCATCTCTGTAGCCTTCTCCTGCTTTACAACCCCCTCGCCGAACTCTCTCTTCCTCTGACCCTAGCCTCTTGTGCATCCCCCCTCCCATCATTGACGACTGCTTTCAGCCACCTCTGCCCACACCCTGGCATTCCTTCCCTACAGCTTGCTGCCTCACTACCTCCCTCTTCTCGTTTAAGACCCTTCTTAAAGCCCACCTGTTTGACAAAGCTTTTGGTCACCGCTCGTACTTTCGTCTTTGGTTTGGCATCCGGTTTTCCATGCATCTGTGAAATGCTTTGGACATTTTTTTATGTTAAAGGTGCTATATAAATGCAACTTATTGCTGTTAAATACTAAGGAGTATAGGGAATGTGTAAAACAATGAGATTATATGAGGTGGCTCATGTAAAGAAAAACACTAGCAAAGATTTGAGGAGCCAAGTGGCTTGTAATATTGTATGATTGGTCACTTCCTTCAATTTACCAGTTCAGGAATGGTAGCTTTCGAAAACAAATATTGAGCCATTTGATTTGTACTTATTGACTGAAATTGAAGTGCTTTTGATTTGTTTATATTTAGTCAAATATTTGATTCGTAACTTAACAGTTACGTTATTTCTTTAAAACACTATCGCCCGACAGTCATGTGAAGCTCTGAGAAGTGACAACTTTGAAAGATGTGATGTGACAAACACACAATAACTTAAATGTATGGTTTAGAATTATCGTTAATCTTCTGACATTAGTACATTTTAAAAGTAGTCCAAATAAAAGCAGAATTAAATGCAAGCATACAAATGTTACTTTAAATGGAATAGTGCTTCATACAAATTACTTATTTATACCTTTTTCTTCACAGTGCCATTCTGGTGCAACACTGGACACACTTCTGCGGCAGAAAACAATCATTAAACCGCTACCGATTTGTTAGTGCATTTCATTACAGGGGCAAGAGCAGAACCGTAGTACAATCCAGAGGCGCCCATGGAGCAGTGGAAATTAGCCCAAGAGCCAGCCAATCAATGGAGTTCAGCCCAGGAGCCACTTAGATGGGGTCCAGCAATAAAGAACAGCATTGGAGTTAGAGCCAGCAGCCCCACCAGTGGAGACAACAGCAAGCAGTGTCCTAGGTTGGAGTAAGCAACTGGAATGGTGAGGAGCACAGCTGGGCCAGCGTTTTCCGGAGTAAGCAGATCCAGGAAACATGCTGGAAGATGGGAGAGTGAGCAGAGAAATAACAGAGCCAGAAAACAACCAGAAAACTGATTCCTGGTCAGAAGACAGAGGCAGCAGGCAGAGAATGAGGAGCCATAGGAGAAGCAGTTCCAATTTGCACTATTTCCCAGAGAGAACTGGATCCAAGGTCACAGACTCTCCTCACAAGTACAGTCCAAAAGAACAGTCTCATTAGTTCTAGATTATTTGCACCCTCAGCACCTTCTGTTGATTCATTTTAAGTAACAGGCGAAGGATGTATTGGGAAATGCAGATTTATTATAAAGATGATCCAGTGGAAAATTCTCAATACAATCATTCCTACTGTCAAACCACAACTCAGAAGTTTACTTCATAATCAACCGTACTACTTCATAGCGAGAGGATTCGGGTACAGGAGCAAGGATGTCTTGCTGCAGTTGTACAGGGCCTTGGTGAGACCGCACCTTGAGTATTGTGTGCAGTTTTGGTCGCCTTATCTGAGAAAGGATGTTCTTGCCATGGAGGGAGTGCAGCGAAGATTCACCAGACTGATACCTGGAATGGCAGGAATGACGTATGAAGTGAGATTGGGTCAATTAGGCTTATACTCGCTGGAGATTAGAAGTAGGAGAGGGGATCTCATTGAAACTTATAAAATTCTAACAGGACTAGACAGACTAGATGCAGGAAGGATGTTCCCGATGGCGGGGGAGTCCAGAACCAGAGGTCACAGTCTAAGGATAAGGGGTGAGATGAGGAGGAATTTCATCACCCAGAGAAACATAGAAGATAGGAGCAGGAGTAGGCCATTCGGCCCTTCGAGCCTGCTCCGCCATTCAATGAGATCATGGCTGATCATCCAAATTCAGTACCCTGTCCCTGCCTTCTCCCCATATCCCTTTAGCCTCAAGAAATATATCCAACTCTTTCTTGAATATATTTAATGAACTGGCCTCCACCGCCCTCTGTGGCAGAGAATTCCACAGGTTCACCACTCTCGGTGAAGAAATTCCTCCTCATTTCAGTCCTAAATGGCTTACCCCTTATCCATAGACTATGACCCCTGGTTCTGGACTCCCCAGCCATCAGAAACATCCTTCCTGCATCTAGTCTGTCCAGACCTGACAGAATTTTATAGGTTTCGATGAGATCCCCTCTCAATCTTCTAAACTCCAGTGAGTATAAGCCCAATCGACATAATCTCTCCTCATATGTCATTCCTGCCATCCCAGGTATCAGCCTGGTGAATCTTCGCTGCACTCCCTCCATGGCAAGAACGTCCTTCCTCAGGTAAGGTGACCAAAACTGCACACAATACTCAAGGTGTGGTCTCACCAAGGCCCTGTCCAACTGTAGCAAGACATCCTTGTTCCTGTACTCGAACCCTCTTGCTACGAAGGCCAACATACCATTTGCCTTCTTAACTGCCTGCTGCACCTGTATGCTTACCTGTGGAATTCTCTACCACAGAAGGCAGTTGAGTCCAATTCATTAAATATATTCAAGAAGCAGTTAGATATACTTCTTAAGGCTAAAGGGATCAAGGGATATGGGGAGAAAGCAGGGACAGGGTACTGAATTTGGATGATCAGCCATGATCTCATTGAATAGTGGAGCAGGCTCGAGGGGCTGAATGGCCTACTCCTGCTCCTATCTTCTGTGTTTCTATGTAAAACAAATTGCGTTCTTGACATTTTTTAAATTCAAATTCCTTTCACAAACTAAAAATCACTTGAAGCTTATCATCCGCAACACATACCATCAGCTGGTACAGGAAAATTAAGATTACTGAACCAATGTTGATCATTATGACTAGATTCAACGGCATATGGTAAGGTTTTTTTCAATTACCAGAGGGAAAAATATAGCTTCAGGCACAAGTTATAACATAATTAAAGTTGAATTCAGACTTTGCATGTGCTAGATACAAATTAATTTCTTTTTTCTAGATTGTAGACTTCAAGTCTTACCTTATTTTATCTTAAGGCCCCAATTTTAAGGCTGGATCAGTTTTCAGCAGGTGGATTTTGGTGTAACCGACTGCAGTCAAGAACAGGCCCCGGATATTTCAACTGGGCCTCATTATAATCTCACTGGCGGGTTTTCCAATCAGTTCACTGAACCACTGAGAAACGTGCCAATTTCCAGAACGCAATCTCTGGCAGGTCAGCCAAAGACCATTTAAAGCAACAATGCACCTCTTAAAGCATAGGTGCATTCCCTTCTGCAAGATTGCACTGTTGCAGTGGTGTAGCACTCCATGTCCCTTCTTCCTTATCCAGAATTTTTAATCAACCGGCACCATCCCAGTCCCGTCGGTGCCGGATACCAAAGAGTTTCCTGTAACTCTTGCGCTCTCTCTCTCTCTGCCGGACAAAACAGCGTACAACAACAGGGAGAGGACCAAGACCAGAGCAGGACCACCCAACCTCATTAATACAGGACTACCACCTGAAACAGGTGATACTTCGACCGACCAGCGCTACACCCCTGTCCCATTTGCAACTGCTCAGATCATGAAGCTGTCCATGCCCACATGCAGCAAGACCTGGACAACATTCAAGCTTGGGCTGATAAGTGGCAAGTAACATTCGTGCCAGGCAATGACCATCTCCAACAAGAGAGAGTCTAGCCACCTCCCCTTGATATTCAACGGGATTACTATCACCGAATCCTCCAGCATTAACATCCTTGTGGGGGGGTGTCACCATTGATCAGAAACTTAACTGGACCAGCCACATAAATACTGTGGCAACAAGAGCAGGTCAGAGGCTGGGTATTCTGCGGCGAGTGTCTCACCTCCTGACTCCACAAAGCCTTTCTACCACCTACAAGCCAGGAGTGTGATGGAATACTCTCCACTTGCCTGGATGAGTGCAGCTCCAACAACACTCAAGAAGCTCGACACCATCCAGAAAAAAAGAGAAAGACTTGCACTTATATAGAGCCTTTCTCAACTTCAGAACGTCCCAAAGTGCTTTACAGCCAATGAAGTACTTTTTGAAGTGTAGTCAGTGTTGTAATGTAGAAGATATGGCAGCCAGTTTGCGCACAGCAAGCTCCCACAAACAGCAATGTGATAATGACCAGATAATCTGATTTTTCCAGTGATGTTGATTGAGGGATAAATATTGGCCAGGATACTGGGGATTACTCCCCTGCTCTTCTTCGAAAGAGTGTCATGGGATCTTTTACTTCCACCTTGAGAGAGCAGACAGGGCCTCAGTTTAATGTCTCATCCGAAAGACGGCACCTCCTACAATGCAGCACTCCCTCAGTACTGCACCGGAGTGTCACCCTAGATTTTTGTGCTCAAGTCTCTGGACTTGAACCCACAACTTTCTGACTCAGAGACGAGAGTGCTACCAACTGAATAATGGCTGACACGCCAAAGCAGCCCGCTTGATTGGCACACCATCCACCACCTTAAACATTCTTTCCCTCCACCACCAGCGCTCTGTGGCTGCAGTGTGTACCCTCTACAAGATTCACTTCAGAAACTCACCAAGGCTTCTTCGACAGCACCTCCCAAACCCGCAACCTCTACCATCTAGAAGGACAAGGGCAGCATGCGCATGTGAGCACCGCCCTCTACAAGTTCCCCTCCAGGTCACCCACTATCCTGCCTTGGAAATATATTGCCATTCCTTCATTGTCGCTGGGTCAAAATCCTGGAACTCCGTACCTAACAGCACTGTGGGAGTACCTTCACCACACGGACTGCAGCGGTTCAAGAAGGCGGCTCACCACCACCTTCTCAAGGGAAATTAAGAATGGGCAATAAATGCTGATCTTGCCAGCGACGCCCACATCCCATGAATGAAAAAAAACGGCGGCAGCCAGAATGTTGCCATTAAGGGGGCAGTAAATTTACCAACCCCATTTTGAGGCTGTTACAGCTCCTTTAATGCCAATTTTGGCAAATTAAAATCACCACCCCACCTCACTCAGTGCCTGTATCTCTTTCCATAATTTATATAATCATATTCATCCATTTCTTCACACATACAACTTCAATCACATCCCTTTATTCCAATCTGTGTATCAAAAGGAATAATCCATCAATCCAGATCATCACTCCAATTATATTAAATTGGAACAGTTGGGACAATCAAAAGCTGTTATTGCTCCCACTTCTTAAATACTTCAGTTTTACTTCCATTTCAAGTGTTATGAACACTGTAAAGCAGTAAATAATCACACATTTTGCACTACCTGCATTGTGAATGTCAACTGAAGTCTATTTTGTATGCAAGCTGTAAGCAACATTATTACAGGAAGAGATAAACAAAACGACACATGGGAAGCTTGGACCCTTTTGGACTCGCTTTACAAAAACAAGCTGCGTTCTACACCCTTTGTAACCAAAAACAGAAGGCTTGACAATGGCAGATGAACCAAATGTTCCCAAGTTAATGTGGCCTCCACGGGGTTGCCTCTGTATGCACATTTTGGAGTCCTTTTGAAGTCTGTTGAGCTTTTGAAGTCGTACCCACAGGATCACTTCTTGATGCAAAGGTTTCCTCCCCCAAATGAATACCACTGGGCAGTAATGCTCCCATGCATATATATATATCCCTAACAATACAAACAATAACATTTTAAAGTTAACAACAGACCTCAGTCTAACCACAAACCTACAGTTCCTAGGTGAGCAATTAAATGGCAGAAATAAAAAAACAGAATACCTGTACTGCAGATGTCAATTAACTGGCAGCATTTTTTTTCTAGATACAGAACACTGGGTACAAATCAGGATACAACCAAGTAACATTGTACTTCAGGGAGGTCAATAACCAAACAATGTAAACTTTCATCGTTTTCTTTTTAAAAAGTCTACTTTATTTAAGTTTATATGCTTTTATTAAGTTTAGGTAATAATGCAGGTACTGGTTTGAGCCTGGTTGCTTCTAACAGCGATGAGGATCTGGCAGGCGACTTAGGCTGCCAGTTCTGGCCAGTGAAAATAGAACTCCGTACATGAGTGCTTGCACTATTTTTATTTTTAAAATGAGATTTCAGAGAATATGATAAATTGTTCTTTCCTTTGCACATTGCACCATCATTTTAACTGAGCTAGACTAAATCATCTACAAGGTTGAAAAAAATTCAATAGTCAAAGGGATTCAGTGCATGATCAATCAGCATTTTAAAATTCATGTTTTGTGTTTTATCACAGAGTTTAGGCTGGGCAATCATTTCTCACTTTTCAAGCGCGTAAAACATTCTTCCCTGAATGGTCTGGTACCTTCCAACAAAAGGCTTGATGACCAACCTCCTTAAGGGTCCCCACTGTAAATAAAAGGATGAACTTTGCTACAAGTGATATAACAGACTGCAGCTCCGTTTGAATATTAATAGCATTTCACTGGAAGAGTCGGAATAGCACAATATTCAAAACAGAAGTTTCTGTTTGAAGATCACATGATTTAAACTCTTCTGTGCATAGCCAGTAATTTGGCAGGGGGATGGGCACCAGGATGTAGCATTAGAAAGGAGAAACATGGTGCACAAAAGAGTGGGAGATACACATAGCACTTGTGTGAGAGATAGTACGGTATTAGGTGAGGTCAGACTAAGAGAAAATACAAGAAGATCTAAGATAGTGTAACATTTGCATATTGATTCATCATTGGCCCGCAGGCATCTGTAAGGAATACCTATTATATTCACATGTGATCACATGCTGAGTTGTCATTGGCCTGCAGGCATCTGTAAGGACTGCTATTGTTTTTGAAGACCCAGGCTAGGGGTCCTAATGCCAGGCTTTCCCCACTGGTGCTGCTATGACAAAGATCACAGACCTAATGCTTAATAAAAGAGTTAAACTGTAATACTCCGTTGTCCTGCAATATATTATTTTTATACAAAGTGTGTAAAACAAGACATGGTGTCAGAATAGGGATTGCAAATGGACATCGTTGGAGCTCCCTTGCCTCGAATGGATTGGGAATCTTTGAACTTACCTGGAGAATGGCGCAAGTTCAAGCAACACGTGGAGTTGATGTTCTCGGGTCCGCTGAAAAGCAAAGGGGAGGAAGAAAGATGCAGCTACCTACTCCTGTGGATCGGAGAAAAAGGGAGAGACATTTTTAACACATGGTCTCTCACTGCGGATGAAGCAAAGGTACTGAAAAGTTATTTTGACCGTTTTGAATCATATGTGATGCCCAAGACAAATACGATATTCGCTAGGTACAAGTTTCAGGAGAAAGTACAAGGAGCTAGTGAGCCGTTTGAACAGTTCGTGACTGAGTTAAAACTGCTGGTAAAAGACTGTGAATATGCAGATGAAGATGAGATGGTCAGAGACCGCATCGTGTTTGGAATACATTCAGCTAAAGTGAGATAGAAACTTTTGAATGTTGGGTCCGGGCTAACGCTGGACAAAGCTATGGACATAGCTAGATCGCACGAGATAGCTCAAGCACAGTTGAAAACCATAACCGGCACCACGAGCAGCTCGCGTGAACAGACAGTGCACGCAGTTAATAGGCACACACCAAAGACCACCGCCCAGAGAGTGTGTTTCAGAACAGAAAGAACAGAGAGAGTTTTCTAAAAATGAGCGACACAGACATAAAACGCTTTTAAAAACTGTGGATATTGTGGAAACAAGGTGCATGGGGAAAAGGAGCACTGCCCTGCCAAAGGAAGGCAATGTGCTAAATGTGGTAAACGGAACCACTTTGCTAAAGTTTGCAGGACTGTTTTTGGAAGAGCAGCACACACAGTGAGTGACAGCCAAATGCCAGATAGAGGGCCAAATGCAGAGGAACTGTTTATTGATTCTGTGTCACAGAAAAAACAGATTTCAGAGACTGAGCAAGCCTTTGCGGATATTGAGATAGGAAAACAGAGCACAGAGCTTAAGTTTAAACTAGACACTGGAGCTCAGGTTAATGTAATTCCTCTGAGTGAGTATCACAGCTTGAAGGATGAGTATGAGCTACAGCCCACCTCACGCAGACTGACCAGCTATGGGGGTGAGCAGCTCATTGTAAAAGACACATGCGTGATGAAATGCAAGTACAAAGAAAGTGACATGATGTTGGACTTTTACATTGTTGACACTCGAGCACCTCCAGTGCTAGGTCTAAAGGCATGTTTAGACATGGACCTCGTCAAGCTAGTGCTATCATTGACAGCACCAGTTGAGAAGCAGACAGTCATGGAGGAGTTTGCTGACATTTTCAAAGGAATCGGACTATTCCCAGGTGAATGCACTATTCACCTTGACCCAGTAGCAACCCCTGTGGTTTGCCCACCGAGAAGGATACCCCTTGCTCTATGTAGTCGCCTGAAGGAGGAGCTACAGAGCACGGAGAATACAGAAATCATCGTCCAGGAAACAGAACCGACAGAGTGGGTCAACGCGTTAGTAGTGGTTGAGAAACCACGTACAGGCAAGCTCAGAGTCTGTCTCAACCCCAGAGATTTGAACAAGGCTATCAAACGCCCTCACTACCCTCTACCAACGCTAGATGACATCACACCCAAGCTAGTGGGAGCATGTTACTTCAGTGTAATGGACACACGATCAGGATACTGGACTATCAAGCTCACGGAAGAGTCATCTAAGCTAACAACGTTCAACACACCATTTGGACGCTACTGATTTCTGCGTTTACCATTTGGTCTTATCTCAGCTCAGGATGAATTCCAGCGGAAGATCGATGAAACCTACGAAGGCCTCGACGGAGTAGTCGCAATCGTAGATAACATCCTCATCTATGGCAGGAATAGAGAGGAACATGACAGGAACCTCCGTGCGATGCTACAAAGATCATGGGAGAAAGGTATCCGGCTCAACCCCGAGAAAAGCATAATCGGATCCACCGAGATCAGTTATTTCGGGCATCGCCTCTCAACTGATGGCATTAAGCCGGATCCAGAGAAAATGTCCGCCATCAAGAAGAAGCTAGAGACAGTACTAGGCATGGTTAACTACTTAGCCAAGTTTGCCCCAAGCCTCTCCGAAATTAACGCACCCATACGTCAGTTGCTCAAACAATCCAATGAGTTCCTGTGGGACAAACAACATGACACACCATTTCAGAAAATGAAAGACCTAATCACCAGAGAACCAGGACCAGTTCTTGCCTACTTCGACCCCAACAAAGAGCTCAGTCTACAAGTGGACGCGTCAAAGTACGGACTAGGCGCAGTATTACTGCAAGAAAGAAAGCCCATCGGCTACGCTTCCAGATCTCTCACAGACAGTGAAATCAACTATGCTCAAATCGAGAAAGAGCTATATTCAATTCTGTTTGGATGTAAGTGTTTCCACCAGTACGTCTATGGCCGACAAGTCATTGTGGAATCTGACCACAAGCCCCTCGAGTCAATCATGAGGAAACCACTAGCCGCAGCCCCACCAAGGCTACAGAGAATGATCCTTCAGCTACAGAAGTACGAATTCACAATCATTCACCGTCCAGGCAAAGACATTCCTGTCGCAGACACGCTCTCCAGAAAGTCTCTTAGCTACCAGGACAGCAGCCTCAGTGAAGGCATGGATGTGCAGGTGCACATGGTGTACAACAGCTTACCTGTGAGTGACTCAAAACTGAAGGAGATCCGAGCAGGAACAGAGAAAGATGCACAACTCACACTGCTGAGCAAAGTTATACATGAAGGATGGCCTGAGGAAAGGAGGAAATGCCCTCAGAGCATATCTGAATTCTGGAACCACAGAGACGAACTGTCACAAATCAACAGAATCGTCTTCAAAGGGGAGAAAATCATCATTCCTACCAGTCTCAGAGAAGAGATGTTGGCAAAAATTCATGCTGGACATATGGGCATGGAAAAATGCAAACAAAGAGCACGTGACATTATGTTTTGGCCCAGAATGTGCAAACACATCGAGGACATTGTCGGAAAATGTTCCATTTGTCTAGAACGCTGCCCATCAAATGTCAAAGAGCCCATGTTACCTCACCGTATTCCAGACAGGCCCTGGCAGGTCGCGGCAACGGATCTGTTCACATGGAACAATGAGGACTACATAGTGACTGTTGATTACGACAGCAGATTTTTTGAACTGAACTAGCTTCACAGCACCACATCTGCAGCTGTGATCCACAAGCTAAAGGCAGCCTTTTCCAGGCATGGCATGGTAGAGACTTTAGTCTCAGACAATGGCCCCCAATACAAATCAAAAGAGTTCGAGTCGTTTGCCAAGGCATGGGCTTCCACACATGTCACATCAAGCCCACATTACCCTCAAAGTAATGGCCTTGCTGAAAAAACTGTCCAGATTGCAAAAACACTCATGGGCAAAGCCAAAGCGGACAAAAGAGACCCCTACATCAGTCTCCTTGAGTACCGCAACACTCCGGTTGACAACTTCAAGTCACCAGCACAGCTGTTGTTGAACCGCAGACTTCGCTCAATCCTTCCAAGCACCAACCAGCAGCTGCAGCCAGAGGTCGTCAGCTGCAAGCAAGTGCATGCAAAACGTGCACAGAGACAGCAACACCAAAAGAGATACTATGACAGGTCAGCTAGACTACTGCCGCCGCTGCACAATGGAGAATCCGTCAGAATCCAGGAGCATGACTACTGGAAGCCAGCAGTCGTCATCCAGCCAGCCGACACTGAGTGATCGTATCACGTCCGCACCCCAGAAGGACAGGTGTACCGCCGCAATCGCAGACACATCCTGAACACCAAGGAACAACACTGTCATTCCGACGAGAGGATCAGTTCAACAGAGTGTGATGAACAGAGCAATACACAAAACACATCATACTTACCTGAACCTAAACCTGAACCTGATTTATTGACCGATTCAGGAGCATGCTCAGTTTCATACCACACAAGGTCGGGACGAGAGGTCAAGCCTAGAGTTATCCTTGACTTGTGAACTGTCAAAGGGTGTAGGCGGATCACTGCCCTAAAAAAAACTGTACATCGTTATTGAAACGTTGAGATGTTTTCAGTGCTAGTTAAATGCTGAGTTTACTTATATGTTTATGCTACCGAGAACATTATGTAGCAGAAAGGTTTAAAAGTAATGTATAACATTTTTCTTTTAAAAGAAAGGGGATGTAACATTTGCATATTGAATTATCATTGGCCCGCAGGCATCTGTAAGGAATACCTATTATATTCACGTGATCACATGCTGAGTTGTCATTGGCCTGCAGGCATCTGTAAGGACTACTACAGGAAACTTTCGATTAACCGGCCCCTAAATAACCGGAACGCTCTATCCACCGGCAAAATTCAGGAGTCGGTTCAGGTAACATTTTTTACTCCATTTGTTGCTGTGCAAGGGTGTAGCTGAAGCTGTTGCTAAGCTACAGAGACGCTTGCAACTTGTGCCGACAGGGTTTGTTGCTTTATACGGAGCTCTGAGCTCCGTACCTTTTACTATAGCATTTGGTTATCCAGAATTGTTGATGAACCGGCAACACGTCGGTCCCGTCCGTGCCGGATACCAGAAAGTTTCCTGTATTGTTTTTGAAGACCCAGGATAGGGGTCCTAATGCCAGGCTTTTTCCCCACTGTGCTGCTATGACAAAGATCACAGACCTAATGCTTAATAAAAGAGTTAAACTGTAATACTCCGTTGTCCTGCAATATATTATTTTTATACAAAGTGTGTAAAACAAGACAGATAGGTTTACAGTGCATGTATGTAAATGCACAAAGTGTGGTAAATAGGGTTGGTCAGCTGCAGGCGTAAATAGCCACATGGAAATGTGATGTTGTGGTGATAATGGAGACCTGACTCAAAAAAGGGCAGGACTGGGTACTAAATATTCCTGGATATAATGTGTTCAGGAAAGATAGGGAAGGAGAGAAAGGTGGTGGGGTGGAAGTATTGATTAAGGAGAATATTACAGTGCTGGAGAGAGAGGATGTCCTGGAGCAGTTAAGGACAGAATCTATTTGATTAGAGTTGAGAAACAATAGAGGTGCCAACACACTACTAGTTGTATTCTATAGGCCACCTACTAGTGGGAAGGATATAGAGCAGCAAATTTGCAGGGGAATTACAGAGAGGTGCAAGAAGTATAAAGTAGTGATAATGGGGGACTTCCATTATCCTAATATAGACTGGGATAGTAATAGTAATAGGCTGAGAGGGGGGAAGAATTTCTGAAGTGTGTTCAGAAGAACTTTCTTGATCAGTACGTTTCCAACCTAACGAGAAAGGAGGCATTGCTGGATCTGGTTCTGGCGAATGAGGTGGGTCAGGTGGATCAAGTTTCAGTAGGGAACATTTAGGGAATAGTGATCATAGTATCAAAAGGTTTAGGTTAGCTATGGAAAAGGACAAAGAGCAATCTAGAGTCAAAATACTTAATTGGAGGAGGGCTAATTTCAGTGGGTTAAGAACGGAGCTGGCCCCGATAAATTGGAATCAAAGATTGGCAGGCAAAACTGTAATCAAACAATGGGCTGCCTTTAAAGAGATGGTTCGGGTACAGTCGAGGTACATTCCCACGAAGGGGAAAGGTAGAGCAACCAAAACCAGAGCTCCCTGGATGACAAAAGAGATAGAGGGTAAGGTCAAGCAGAAAAAAGGGGCGTATGACAGATGTCATACAAGTGAGAACCAGGCTGAATACAGAAAGTTCAGAGGGAAAGTGAATAGGAAATAAGAGGGGCAAAGATAGAGCATGAGATTAGATTGGCAGCTAACATAAAAAGTAATTCAAAAGTCTTCCTTAGGCATATAAATAATAAATGGGTAGTAAGAGGAGGGGTGGGACCGATTAGGGACCAAAATGGAGACCTACGCATGGAGGGAGAGGGTATGGCTGAGGTACTAAATGAGTACTTTGCAACTGTCTTTACCAAGGAAGAAGATGCTGCCAAAGTCATAGTTGAGATATTGAATGGGGTAAAAATTGATAAAGAGGAAGTACTAGAAAGGCTGGCTGTACTTAAAGTAGATAAGTCACCAGGACCGGATGGGATGCATCCTAAGATTCTGAGGGAAGTAAAGGTGGAAATTGTGGAGCTACTGGCCATAATCTTCCGATCATCCTTGGATACGGGGTGGTGTCAGAGGACTGGAGAATTGCAAATGTTACACCCTTGTTCAAAAAGGGTGTAAGGCTAAACCCAGGAACTACAGGCCAGTCAGCTTAACCTCGGTGGTGGGGAAACTTTTAGAAACGATAATCCGGGACAAAATTAAGTGTCACTTGAACAAGTGTGGATTAATTAAGGGAAGCCAGCATGGATTTGTTAAAGGCAAATCATGTTTAACCAACTTGATTGAATTTTTTGATGAGGTAACAGAGAAGGTTGATGAGGGCAATGCGATTGATGTGGCGTACATGGAGTTCCAAAATGCATTCGACAAAGTGCCACATAATAGGCTTGCCAGCAAAGTTGAAGCCCATGGAATAAAAGGGACAGTGGCAGCATGGATACGAAATTGGCTAAGTGACATAAACAGAGAGTAGTGCGGAACACTGTTTCTCAGACTGGAGGAAGGTATACAGTGGTGTTCCCCAGGGGTCGGTACTATGACCACTGCTTTTCTTGATATATATTAATGATTTGGACTTAGGTGTACAGGGCACTATTTCAAAATTTGCAGATGACACAAAACTTGGAAGTATAGTGAACAGTGAGGAGGATAGGGGTAGAGTTCAAGAAGACATAAACAGGCTGGTGGAATGGGCGGACACGTGGCAGAAAACACCAGAAAAGTGCGAAGTGATACATTTTGGTAGGAAGAATGAGGAGAGGCGATATAAACTAAAGGATATAATTCTAAAGTGGGTGCAGGAACAGAGAGACCTAGGGGTATATGTGCACAAATCGGTGAAGGTGCAGGACAGGTTGAGAAAGCGGAGCGCTCATAATATGATCAAATTCTTCATTAAGATGGAGAGTGAAGTAGTTGACTCAGTGACTAGGGTCCTGAATTTAAATAAAGGAAACTACGATGGTATGAGGCGCGAGTTGGGTAAGATTGATTGGGGAATGTTACTCAAAGGGTTGACAGTGGATAGACAATGGCAAACATTCAAAGATCGCATGGATGGACTACAGAATTTGTTCATCCCAGTTTGGCATAAAAATAAAACAAAAAAGGTGACTCAACCGTGGCTAACAAGGGAAATTAGGGATAGCATAAGATCCAAGGAGAGGACATATAAATTGGCCAGAAAAAGCAGTAAACCTGGGGATTGGGAGCAGTTTAGGATTCAACAAAGGAGGACAAAGGGATTAATTAAGAGGGGGAAAATAAGAGTATGAGAGTGAGCTTGCAGGGAACATAAAAACTGACTGTAAAAACTTTTACAGATATGTGAAGAGAAAAAGATTGGTGAAGTCAAGCGTAGGTCCCTTGTAGTCAGAATCAGAGGAATTTATAATGGGGAACAAAGAAATGGCCGACCAATTAAATACATACTTTGGTCTGTCTTCACAAAGGAGGACACAAATAACCTCTCAGAGATGTCGGGGAACATAGGGTCTAATGAAGGCGAGGAACTGAAAGAAATCAGTATTTGTAGGGAAATGGTGTTAGGGAAATTGACGGGATTGAAGGCCAATAAATCCCCAGGGCCTGATAATCTACATCCTTGGCTACTTAAGGAAGTGGCCCTAGAAATAGTAGATGCATTGCTGGTCATCTTCCAAAATTCGATAGACTCTGGAACAGTACCCATGGATTGGAGGGTAGCTAATCTTACCCCACTATTCAAAAAAGGTGGTAGAGATAAAACGGGGAATTACAGACTGGTAAGCCTGACATCGGTAGTGGGGAAAATGCTAGAGTCCATTATAAAAGATGTAACAGCAGAGCACTTGGAAAACAGTGACCGGATCAGACAAAGTCAACATGGATTTACAAAGGGTAAATCGTGCTTGACTAATCTACTGGAATTTTTTGAGGATGTAACTGGTAAAATAGATAAGGGAGAACCAGTGGATGTGGTGTATTTGGACTTTCAAAAGGCGTTCGATAAGGTCCCGCATAAGAGATTAGCGTGTAAAGTTAAGGCACATGGGATTGGGGCAAGGTATTGACTTGGATAGAGAACTGGTTGGCAGACAGAAAGCAAAGAGTTGGAATAAACGGGTCTTTCTCCGAGTGGCAGGCAGTGACTAGTGGGGTACCGCAGGGATCGGTCCTTGGACCCCAGCTATTCACAATATATATTAATGATCTAGACGAGGGAACTAGATGGAATATCTCCAAGTTTGCAGACGACACAAAACTGGGTGGGCGTGTATGCTGTGAGGAGGATGCCGAGAAACTCCAGTATGATTTGGACAGGTTGGGTGATTGGGCAGAAGCATGGCAGATGCAATATAACGTGGATAAATGCGAGGTTATCCACTTTGGTGTCAAAAACAGGAAGGCAGATTATTATCTGAATTGCAATAGATTGGGAGAAGGGGAAGTGCAACGAGACCTGGGTGTCCTTGTGCAGCAGGCGGTTAAGAAGGCAAATGGTATGTTGGCCTTCGTAGCGAGAGGGTTTGAGTACAGGAACAAGGATGTCTTGCTGCAGTTGTACAGGGCCTTGGTGAGACCACATCTTGAGTATTGTGTGCAGTTTTGGTCGCTTTATCTGAGGAAGGATGTTCTTGCCATGGAGGGAGTGCAGCGAAGATTCACCAGGCTGATACTTGGGATGGCAGGAATGATGTATGAGGAGAGATTGGGTCGATTGGGCTTATACTCGATGGAGTTTAGAAGAATGAGAGGGGATCTCATTGAAACTTATAAAATTCTAAAAGGACTGGACAGACTAGATGCGGGAAGGATGTTCCCGATGGTCAGGGAGTCCAGAACTAGGGGTCACAGTCTAAGGATAAGGGGTAAGCCATTTAGGACAGAGATGAGGAGGAATTTCTTCACCCAGAGAGTGGTGAACCTGTGGAATTCTCTACCACAGAAGGCAGTAGAGGCCAATTCATTAAATATATTCAAGAAGGAGTTGGATATATTTCTTAAGGCTAAAGGGATCAAGGGATATGGAGCGAAGGCAGGGACAGGGTACTGAATTTGGATGATCAGCCATGATCTCATTGAATGGCGGAGCAGGCTCGAGGGGCCGAATGGCCTACTCCTGCTCCTATCTTTTATGTTTCTGTGTTAAAAACGCTTATGGGTTCCTGGGCTTTATAAATAGAGGTATAGAGTACAAAAGCAAGGAACCTTTATAAAACACTGGTTCGGCCACAACTGGAGTACTGTGTCCAATTCTGGGCACCGCACTTTAGGAAGGATGTGAAGGCTTTAGCGAGGGTACAGAAAAGATTTATAAGAATGGTTCCAGGGATGAGGGACTTCAGTTAGGTGGATAGACTGGAGAAGCTGGGATTGTTATCCTTAGAGCAGAGAAGGTTGAGAGGAGATTTGATACAGGTGTTCAAAATCATGAGGGGTCATGATAGAGCAGATAGAGAGAAACTGTTCCCATTGGCAGAAGGGTTGAGAACCAGAGGACACAGATTTAAGGTGATTGGCAGAAGAACCAAAGGCGATATGAGAAAAATCTTTTTTACACAGTGAGTGGTTATGATCTGGAACCACTGCCTGAAAGTGTGGTGGAGGCAGATTCAATCATGGCTTTCAAAAGGGAATTGGATAAGTACCTGAAAGAAAAAAAATTGCAGGGCTACGGAGAAAGGGTGGGGGAGTGGGACTGGCTGAGGTGCTCTTGCAGAGAGCCAGCATGGGCTCGTCAGGCCAAATGGCCTCCTACTGTGCTGTAACCATTCTATGGTTCTAGTCCACTGTCGGCACAAATACAGGTGCTTGTTTCTGTGAGCTTATTGCTTCACTTTGCACTCTGATGTGATCCATGCACTACAAAATCATCTGCATCTAAATAGATCACATTCAACCTGTTTATAAGAGATTAATAAAAATAAATCGAACATGGGCCCTTTTCATTATGCTTTTCAGAACTTAAGAACATGAAACTCAAGCAAAAACTTGAAAAGACTGTCTTAAATTCTAAGGCAAGCTTTCCAGGAAAACGAAACTTATTATTCATGTAGCCATATACATTTTTAGGCACCCCTAGTTTCTAACATTTAACCTACAATATTGTTTAATTTAGTCCAAGGCAAACTAGAAAGCCAAAATAATAACAGATGTCAAGGATGAGAAGAGGCCCAACGAAACTGAACCTTCCAGTGCTACAACTGTTCCATTGTAGCATCCAGCTGTATTGGAAAACTTAAATAGTGATGGCTTCAAATTTAATGTTTTTGGTCTTATTTTCGTCACTTAATTGAAGTAATATTCCTTGATTGTCTTACCTAAGCCACTTGTTATTCTACACACCCGAGTAAGTCAGACTTTACACCCTTCTTTCTAGACTGTAAAGGGTCATCGTAAATCTTTCCTCATAGCACATCCCCTTTATTCTTGGCATTAGTCTTGCTCATCAGTGCGTGAGAATCTTGGGAAGTCTCCCTTCGCATTCTCCTACCCACATGGACAAAATTAAACAATATTGTAGGTTAAATGTTAGGAACTAGGGGTGCCTAAAAATGTATATGGCTACACACATAATACTGTGTTTAAATGATAAGTTTTGTTTTCCTGGAAAGCTTGCCTTAGAATTTGAGACAGTCTTTTTAATCAATTAGGTTAGGTGAAACATAAATATTCCACACGGGGGCCCATAGGATGGCCCTGCCAGGCTAGTTATCTGTTGTTTGTAAGTTAAGGTTTTGACTTTGTTAATGTATCTTTAATTTGGCCAGTGAAGGCCCAACCTATGTTTCTTCCATTATTATTAATAACCATATTATAATCTCTACAGATAGAATTTGGAGTTTGTTTAGCAGAACTGCTTTCAAAGATAATTAAAAGTTAATTAGGAATAGACATAGAATGAAAGGAATTTGAGGAGGCTAAGATATCCATCTTAGAATGGGCCATTTGCTAGATGAAGGTGAGATAGCGACTGGCTAACGTATGACAGCTCTGGCTGGGGCCATGATTAAGAGGGACAGGGCCAGGCCTTGTACTTGCTGGGTTAAGGAGAATAGAGTCAAGAGAGATAAGATGAATTCCAATGGAAGAACCTTCAAAATGTAAAAACAAGAAAGATAAATTGGATGAAGTAATGAGACCCTCTTTTGGGGAGGGCTTTCATCCAAGAACCAAGACAAAGAACTTGAGCGATCATTGGTTGATGAAGTTTTAGAGGAACCTCTATAGGTTAAATGGTCTTGTCAATAACTTGGCCTCAGGCCCACCCCTAAAAAGAGAATAAAAGTGACACCCCAAGGGCTTGCCCACAGACGGTGGAGGGGAGAGTCAAACAAAATTTGCAAAGAGAAGTTGGGCTGGTTGAACGCTCTTTTGAGAGTGATCCCACGCTCACCATCGGAGGTTCTAGAGAGAGAGAGAGAGAGAGAGAGAGGCCGGAAGCCAGAGAACTGTTCACGCACACCAGCTGTCTGTCCGATCGGGTCTGATACCAGCTGCTTGTCACGGTCGTATGTTTTTGCTGTATTACTAATGTGTTATATTCCGTCCTAAACTCTGATTAAACACAATATACCCACCACTATATTGGTTTGCACTCGATCCTGTTTACCAGAGATACGTGAATCTTTACAAATTGGCGAGCCGAGCCAGGAGTGCAACAGGGTTGTTGTGGTTGAAACGAGTTGAGGACGGGTTCGATCTATAATGGTACTAGGTGTTGTTATCGGGTTGTAAAGTAAAAACGAAATGGCAGATGCGTATTTTAGAGAAAAGGTTGCGAACAGTCTTTCGGATAAGTTAGGGGCTCTGGGGGCCCAAGCAGTAATCAGAATAGTGCAGGGTGATGAGAAGAGTGAGAAGAGTTACTCTGAGATTTGGGGCGAGATAGCGTCCCAGATGTGTGTGAAGAAATGTAAAGTTAAGGAAGCCAGAAATAGGCTGGCTTATGCAGCCCACTTGTGTGCTGTTCGCTTGGGAGGCAAAGTTGTACTCCTGAAAGAGAAAAATGCACAACTTGAAAGAGACTTACAGGACTGGCAAAGCCGACACGCCACAGTCTGTGCCCTTCTCCATCAAGAGCAAACCTTGGCAGACGAAGCATGACTTGCCTCAAGACGCCACCATCAGGTGTTTGAGGATAACAAGGATTTAAAAATGTAAACTGAATCCCTGATCTCACAACTTGAGGATGCCGGGGAGCCTTGAGAGAATTACTTGAAAAACCCCTCTGGTGAGCACTGACCATATTCACTGCGAATTTAAAATTATGGAATTGAAGGGAAAGCTGGGGAGACAAACAGCTGCTGTTGTGGCCGTTAGTTGCCTTAAACCAGGGGATCCCGGTATTAACTGGGACGATCTAACAAGAAAAGCTCGGTGCAATAATAACCCCATCTGCCAAAATAGTCCCTCGCCCTCTGCGCCTGCGCCTGCGCCTCCCTATCCAGGACAAACTGCCCCGGTAGAAACGAAGTAGGTTAATATAGTCACTACGACCACCCAATTTGGTGACCCGACACCCTCGGATGATGAATTCGATAATGACACCTCTTCTGTAGCCTACAATCTGCCAACAAATGTGGAAGTAACTACTACTACCAGTAGAGGTTTGACCCCGGCGGAGTGCAAAGCACTAGCTGAAGAATTGGGGCCAATAAACTGGGGGACGAACCCAGTTGCCCTAACAAGTGATTGGGGTACATTCCGTCACTGTCACCCTGAGTTAAAGTGGACGGACTTAAAACACATTCTGTTGTCATGCATTTCACGGGAACTCAAGTTATCACTTTCACGGGAAATCTACGATCGATGATAAAAGTAAGGGGTGCTGGGATGTTATGGATTCAGTTTGTTCCCGTTTGGGCATGAACTCAGTTAATTTCACCCGCGCGGCTGGGGACGCCCAGCAAAAGGCTAACGAGCAGCCCGTAGCCTTTGCAAATCGATTGTATGATTTGTACGCCCAGTCCCAGAAAAACCGTAACAGTCAAGAGTTTTGGGACACAGAGGGATTTAAGCTGACATTCATTGACACTCTCTTACCCCCCATAAGGGACGCTCTTGGTATTACTGTTCATCAGGAAACCCCGTGGGCTAATCTGAAGGACGCTTGCATTTGAGCTTGGGACCGACTTAAATCGTTCCTCACCCCTAGCGAGCCCAAAGTGTCGGCGGTGGAGGGTCCTCTGACACCAAAAACCCCTCTCCAGTCGGGAGACAAATGCCACGTAATCTGTTATAACTGTTATAAGCCCGGACACTATGCTCGCGACTGCCGCGAAAGTCGATGTCCAAGTAATGGCCCACGCAACCAACCCCCAATCCGTGAAGGTAACAGGTCTGATTCGAACTCTGTGCAGCAGCAGCTAGAATGCTTTTCAGCAGTAGTTGAGGCCATGAAGCACAGTCAGGCGGGGGAGGGGGGGCAAAACGTTTTGGCTGTTTCTCGCAGTGGAGATGCACTCCCAGACTCATGACCCCAGTGATAGTCAGAGGCCTCCATGGTGACCACGTCTTCTTCTGTCTGGTACGGGGAGGACGGACGACCCTTTGTCCGGGCCACTGATCAGGGAGGCCACCGCCATGTTATGCTTGTGGATTCCGGTTCTGCCGTGACTATTTTACATGACCGCGCTCCCTTTTCCCATTCTGGCACCGCCCGAAACCTCTCTGACTTTAATGCTTCTACTCAGTTAGCTAATCAGGGATTGAGCTCCACAGTCTTGTCCATTGATGGGAATTCCGTCGATGTCACCTCTCCTGCATGGCCACCCATGACCAGAAAGGTATCCTCGGAAGTGACACGCTGCATAAACACTGTGCTATCCTTGACTACGCTAATGATTGTCTTTGGTGGCACTTTAATGAGGGACCACCGACATCCATTTCAGATGCCCATTCGGTATATGCAATTAAAAAACCCGAGGATTTCGCCCTTCCCGGGATTGAAGACCCTGTGGTTAATACATTCATTTATAAATTTTCAGAGGTTTTTGCTGAGTCCAAACATGATTGTGGTAGGATGTCGGGAGATGAGGTGATAAATGGACCCTCCCACCCTCCTGTTAAGCAGTATTTCATTCCGGCTGAGAGTAAACCTTATGTTCGGTCTACTATCGATTCATTGTTAAAGCAGGGTGTTATCCGCACTGGCACTTTTACCACTAATTCTCCAACCTGGCCAGTTAAGAAACCAGATGATAGCTGGCGTCTAACAATTGATTATCGCAAGCTTAATTCTGTAACCCCAGTTGTTCGGGAGATTCCCACTCTCCTGTCCCAGATTCCACCAAGTAGCTGCTACTTCTCCACCTTTAACATTTCAAACGGCTTCTGGAGTATCCCTGTTAAGTCAGAGGATCAGTACAAGTTTGCCTTCACTTTTGAAGATCAAAGTTATACATGGACATGTTTACCTCAAAGCTTTCACAACGCCCCAACTATATTCCACAAACGGATGGCTCAGGCACTGAAACCTTTTTCGAGACCAGACTGCCTGCTGCAGTATGTTGATGACCTTTTGCTTGCAACATCTGACAAACAGACTCATATTAAATTCATGGAAGAGCTATTAGACCACCTTCTAAAAGCTGGGCTGAAAATTAACCCCAAAAAGGTACAACTGTTACAGCCAGAAGTGACATTTTTAGGGGTTTCTGTGGGACAAAAGGGACTCAGCCCTGACCAGCATAAGATTGAGGTGATTCAGTGTTCACCATTGCCCACATCCAAAACCGCACTTCACTCCTTCCTGGGCCTAGTGGGATACCAGCACTCATTTATTCCCAGATTTGCGGAGCTAGCCAGACCATTATATGAACTGTTAAATGGTGAAGAGGACGCTGTGGCCAGTGACTGGACCACCAAACATACAACGGCTGTGTCCCTCCTTAAAACTGCTGTTATGCAAGCCACATGCCTGACAAGCCCTGACCGAGATAAGCCTTTCCACCTGGAGGTGGGATCCACCGATCAGAGTCTTGCTGCCGTTCTGTGCCAAGAGGTACAGGGTAAACTTATGCCAATCGCATTCGCCTCCTGTATTTTGAGTGGCGTGGAAAAGAATTTCACTGTGTGTGAGCGACATCTGCTAGCCACTTTTTGGGCGGTCAAACACTTCACGTTTATTACTGGGCTGAACAAAACGATCATACGTAGCCCCCACACCCCTTTGAATCTTCTGCTTAAACCGATCATACGTAGCCCCCACACCCCAACTCAGTCACTGGACATGGACACTTCTGTTAACTCAGAGAGATTTGGAAATAACGCCAAGGCAAACAACTCTACTACCTCAGCTCCTACTGTACGAGGGGAAGCCACAAGTGCCCCCTTCCACCACTGGAGTTCGACCATCACCCCATCTCTCCTACTCCGCTAAGTGACACCCAGAACGTCTACAATGATGGGTCATCCTATCACAGGGATGGAAGGCCCCTTACTGGATTTGCAGTAGTCATACCTGACCGAGAACTTAAGTATAGATGCATTCCCCACTCTGCCCAATATGCTGAAGTTGCAGCCCTGGTGACAGCAATCCAAATTACTCATGACATACCTGTTAATGCCTGGTCAGATATGCGATTAACACTTTGTTATCTTTACCGCTGTATGCTAGGAATAATTTTTGTACTGTCGATGGCAAGACCCTGCTCCATGCAGACCTCTTTGCTTCCCTTTGGGACTCTTTAAATTCACGATCAGCCCCTGTCTATGTTGGTAAGGTAAAGTCCCATTCACATCCTTCAGATGTACATACATAGAAACATAGAAGATAGGAGGAGTCGGCCATTCGGCCCCTCGAGCCTGCTCCGCCATTCAATGCAATCATGGCTGATTTGGCAAATTCAGTACCCTGTCCCTGCCTTCTCTCCATATCCCATGATCCCTTTAGCCTCAAGAAATATATCTAACTCCTTCTTGAATATATTTAATGAATTTGCCTCTATTCCCTTCTGTGGTAGAGAATTCCACAGGTTCACCACTCTCTGGGTGAAAAACTTCCTCCTCATCTCTGTCCTAAATGGTTTACCCCTTATCCTTAGACTGTGACCCCTCGTTCTGGACTCCCCGGCCATCGGGAACATCCTTCCTGCATCTAGTCTGTCTAGTCCTGTTAGAATTTTATAAGTTTCAATGAGATCCCCTCTCATTCTTCTAAACTCCAGCGAATATAAGCCCAATCGACCCAATCTCTCCTCATACGTCATTCCTGCCATCCCAGGTATCAGTGCCTGGTGAATCTTCGCTGCACTCCCTCCATGACAAGAACATCCTTCCTTAGATAAGGCGACCAAAACTGCACACAATACTCAAGATGTGGTCTCACCAAGGCCCTGTACAACTGCAGCAAGACATCCTTGTTCCTGTGCTCAAACCCTCTCGCTACGAAGGCCAACATACCATTTACCTTCTTAACCGCCTGCTGCACTTGCATGCTTACCTTCAGCGACTGGTGCACAAGGACACCCAGATCTCATTGCACTTCCCCTTCTCCCAATCTATTGCCATTCAGATAATAATCTGCCTTCCTGTTTTTGACACCAAAGTGGATAACCTCGCATTTATCCACATTATATTGCATCTGCCATGCTTCTGCCCAATCACCCAACTTGTCCAAATCATGCTGGAGTTTCTCGGCATCCTCCTCACAGCACACACGCCCACCCAGCTTTGTGTCGTCTGCAAACTTGGAGATATTACATCTAGTTCCCTCGTCTAGATCATTAATATATATTGTGAATAGCTGGGGTCCGAGGACCGATCCCTGCGGTACCCCAGTAGTCACTGCCTGCCACTCGGAGAAAGACCCGTTTATTCCAACTCTTTGCTTTCTGTCTGCCAACCAGTTTTCTATCCAAGTTAATACCTTGCCCCCAATCCCATGTGCCTTAACTTTACATGCTAATCTCTTATGCGGGACCTTATCGAAAGCCTTCTGAAAGTCCAAATACACCACATCCACTGGTTCTCCCTTATCTATTTTACCAGTTACATCCTCAAAAAATTCCAGTAGATTGGTCAAGCATGATTTACCTTTTGTAAATCCATGTTGACTTTGTCCGATCCTGTCACTGTTTCCCAAGTGCTCTGCTATTACATCCTTTATAATGGACTCTAGCATTTTCCCCACTACCGATGTCAGGCTTACTGGTCTATAATTCCCCGTTTTCTCTCCAGCACCTTTTTTGAATAGTGGGGTAAGATTAGCTACCCTCGAATCCATGGGTTCTGTTCCAGAGTCTATCGAATTCTGGAAGATGACCAGCAATGCATCTACTATTTCTAGGGCCACTTCCTTAAGTAGCCTAGGATATAGATTATCAGGCCCTGGGGATTTAGCGGCCTTCAATCCCGTCAATTTCCCTAACACCATTTCCCTACAAATACTGATTTAATTCAGTTCCTCCCTCTCATTAGACCCTGGCCTAGAAATTCAGTTGCGTTTGCGCCCAATTAGGGGCGAAAGAGTGGGTTGCGCCGGAAGTTGCGTCGCGCCCGAAATTAGGTGAGCCCTAACATCGGCGTTAGCCGGTAGCGCTGCGCCGGCACTGATGACGTCATCGGTGTGCGCAGTCCCCCGGTACCGCCCGAAACCACGCCGATCCCCATCTTCAGTAGCGGCTGCCTCTTCCGTGGCGGGCGCTAACAACATCGGGAGACCGGGTCCTTACTGCAGCCTTAGCGGCGCAAGTTAAGGTGGAGGTGCGGGGCGGCGGCTTTTTCGGCGGCCGCCTGCCCGCACCTCCTTCCCCGGCCTCCTCCACACCCCCCCCCCCCCCGCGGCATTGCCGGCTGGTTTCCGTGGAGCCCGGCACTTCTCAGTTGTGCCGGGCTCTTTTGCCAGCACTTGCAATCGGGGCTCCGGCCGTTGCAGGCACCTCCCCCTTAAGAGAAGGGGGAGGCCTGCAGTACAGCAGCCTGCCGCACCGCATCGGGTGGCGTAGCGGGACCGGGAGCGCTGAAATTCACTTTCAGCGCCCCAAGCGGGGCGGACACACCCTGTACCAGCGCCCGGTTCCGCTTTGGGGCGCTGAAAGTGAATATGGGGCGGGCACAACTGGCTCCGCGGCGGGCGCAAAATTTTCGGCGCAAACATGCTGGCGGGGCTATACCCAATTTCTAGGCCCCTATGTTCCCCGACATCTCTGGGAGGTTATTTGTGTCCTCCTTTGTGAAGACAGAACCAAAGTCAGCCATTTCTTTGTTCCCCATTATAAATTCCCCTGATTCTGTCTGCAAGGGACCTACGCTTGACTTCACCAATCTTTTTATCTTCACATATCTATAAAAGCTTTTACAGTCAGCCTTTATGTTCCCTGCAAGCTCACTCTCATACTCTATTTTCCCCCTCTTAATTAATCCCTTTATCCTCCTTTTGCTGAATCCTAAACTGCTCCCAATCCTCAGGTTTACTGCTTTTTCTGGCTAATTTATATGTCCTCTCCTTGGACTTTATGCTATCCCTAATTTCCCTCGTCAGCCATGGTTGAGTCACCTTTTTTGTTTTATTTTTATGCCAAACTGGGATGAACAAATTCTGTAGTTCCTCCATGCGATCTTTGAATGTTTATCATTGCCTATCCACCGTCAACCCTTTGAGTGACATTCCCCAATCAATCCTACCCAGGGTAACTCACAGGCAGATCGTGCTGCCAAGGACACCGCCGTTAACGGTGACCTCTGGCAAGCCCCTACCCCCCCTTAAGTTCAGTCTCGAGTATCCAAGGTGGGGACATTGACCTCCCTTCCCTCCAGTCCAGTTATTCCCCCTATGCTGTTGTTATTGCATGGTATCAGAATGGATATCCGTTACCTCAGCCCACTCCATGGGTTGCGGACACACAATTGGCTCCGGATCAGTCTGGGGAAGCTGCTGCCCTGTTAATGTACAACCCCCGCTTGCGGTGGCTATCATCTGATCTCCTGGTTGTCTGTGTTCCCCCATCCATGGCACCCGAAATTTTGGATCTCCTGCACTCACACCCGGTAGGAGGGCACTATTCAGCTGATGCAACTGTTCAGAAACTACGCAAATTTGCATGGTTTCCCGATTGCATCACAGATGTCACTCATAGGGTGAATCATTGTCTGCCCTGTTTACAGCACAATCCAGTGCCCACACTAATCAGGCACTGTAGCGCAGCCCCCTCCTCCTGATGGGCCATGGACCCACCATCAAATTGATTTTATAGGACCCTTACCTACAGGACCTTCTGGTTTGTGGTATTGTCTGGTTATAGTTGACAAATTTACTAAATGGATGGAGGCTTTTCCGTGTAAAACAAACACTGCATTGACAGCGGCTCGCCTTTTATTGGGTGAGGTGATCTGCAGGTGGGGAGTGCCAATTCAAGTTGATAGTGATCAGGGATCACACTTTACCGCCCAAATTTTTACAGAACTACAACAGATAATGGGTATTTCGCATAAACTTCACATCCCCCATCACCCACAATCATCTGGAGTGGTGGAAAGAGGAAACCGAACTCTGAAAACTATGTTAAACAAATTTTGTGCAGATCACCCCACCAAATCGTCCAGTATGTTGCAAATGTGTCTAATGGCTATTAGATCCACCCCGCATAGCACAACGGGTATCTCACCCTACCAGGCTATGACCGGGCGACTAATGCAAATGCCAGCCCATCTGTTAACCCCTTCAGCCACACCCTTAGTACAGGGAATTGCCAACCAAAAATAGCTTGAAATGGTGGTAGAGAACATAGAACAAACTAACATGTTTGTAGCTACACAAACAGACAAATCAAAAGCCCAGGCAAAGAAATACTTTGACAAGAAGGTCTGACCATTTGAGTATCAAGTGGGAGATGTTGTAATGGTACTAAACTATAGGAAGAAGCAACATTGCTTCGAACCAAAGTGGAATGGCCCCTTCCCGATTATTGACAGGGCCAGTCCTTCGGTTTAACTGGTGCAATTCCCTGGGAAAAAGGGGAGGGCCAAGGTGGCTAAATGGTACCATATCAATCAGTTGAAAACTGTGAAAGAATAAACATTCCACAAGATGTTAAACTGTAGCTTTCTTTACAATTTCTGTATTCTTTGCTTTGCATCATGTCGCTTGAAATGTATGTACTTATTCAACGTGCTAATGATTGTATGACTGAATTAACTGTGATTGTAATAATTGTGTTTTGTAGGTAACAGAGCATGGGAAAAGCCAGTATGATCCAATATGACTGTACAGTTATGTGTCACAATTCGAGCACGACATTCTCCTGTTGTCTAAGGACTTCAGTGAGCTTGTGATGCGACTGAACTCCACCCTAAAGCAACTTACTGTTTTGGAGCAAGACAACTCGAGAATAGATATTGAAATTGACAGCATAGAAGACGATCCACACTGGTGGGATATTGGGGTTTATATATCAGCACTCTTAGGTTCGTATTATTTCACATGCTCTGCTAGTTCTCCAACTTGTAATGACAGTGTATTTGATATGTGTAACCCTTGTAGTAAGACTTTGATGCATAAACCAAATGTCTATCTATAATTATGACTAACTGTACTCTGCTTCTTCTTAGGCAGTCCCTCGGAACCGAGGATGACTTGCTTCCACATTAAAAATGGGTTCTCGGGTGACTGACGAGTCCAATGTGGGACCTACAGACTCTGTCACAGGTGGGGCAGACAGTGGTTGAGGGGGCGGGTGGGTGGGGTGATTGGGTTGACTTGCGCTTGGCTTCCGCTTGCTCCTGGCAAAGAGACTCGAGGTGTTCAGCGCCTTCCCGGATGCTTCTCCTCCACTTTGTGCGGTCTTAGGCCAGGGATTCCCAGGTATTAGTGGGGATGTTGCACTTTTTCAAGGAGGCTTTGAGGGTGTCTTTGAAGCATTTCCTCTGCCCACCTGGGGCGCTCTTGCCATGCCGGAGCTCCGAGTAGAGCGTTTGTTTTGGGAGTCTCCTATCGGGTATGCGGACGATGTGACCTGTCCATCGGAGCTGATCGAGCGTGGTCAAAGCTTCGATGCTGGGGGTGTTGGCCTGAGCGAGAACACTGACGTTGGTGCGCCTATCCTGCCAATGGATTTGCAGGATCTTGCGGAGGCAGCATTGGTGGTACCTCTCCATTGCTTTGAGGTGCCTGCTGTACATGGTCCATGTCTCTGAGGCATACAGCAGGGAGGGTATCACTGCTGCTCTGTAGACCATGAGCTTAGTGCCGGGTTTGAAGACCTGGTCTTCAAAAATTCTCTTCCTCAGGCGACCAAAGGCTGCACTGGCACATTGAAGGCAGTGTTGGACTTCGTCATCTGCCCTTGTTGACAGTAAGCTCCCGAGGTATGGAAAGTGGTCCACGTTGTCCAAGGCCTTGTCGTGGATTTTGATATCGGGGGGCAGTACTGTGTGGCGGAGGCAGGTTGGTAGAGGACCTTTGTCTTACGGATGTTTAGTGTAAGGCCTATGCTCTCATATGCTTCGGTGAAGGTGTTGACAATGGTTTGGAGTTCGACCTCTGAGTGAGCGCAGTTGCAAGTGTCATCTGCATACTGTAATTCGACGACAGAGTATGGGACGACCTTGGATCTGGACTGGAGGCGGCAGAGGTTGAACAGTTTCCCGTTTGTTCTGTAAATTAGCTCCACTCCAGCGGGGAGCTTACTGAGGGTGAGATGGAGCATTGCAGCAAAGAAGATCGAGAAGAACGTTGGCGCGATGACACAGCCTTGTTTGACCCCGGTCCGTACATGAATTGGGTCTGTGGTGGAACCGTAGGTCAGGATCGTCATTGACGTCTGCCCTTGTTGACAGTAGGCTCCCGAGGCATGGAAAGTGGTCCATGTTGTCCAGGGCCTTGTCGTGGATTTTGATAATTGGGGGGCAGTACTGTGTGGCGGGGCAGGTTGGTAGAGGACCTTTGTCTTATGGATGTACCAGAATGGGCCATTTGCTAGATGAAGGTGAGATCGCAACTGGTTAACTTGCAACAGATCTGGCTGGGGCCATGATTAAGAGGGACAGGGCCGGGCCTTGTACTTATGACTAACTGTACTAATGAATTAATGATGGACGAAAATCAGAGGCAACATAGAGGAGCCCCCAGGAGGGGTAAGATTAGGAAGGATAGAAGAAACAGAGGAAACCCCAGGCGGGGCAGAATTGGAACACCGGAACAGTGAATTGAACCGTCGAACCAATAACTTAGAGTTGGCACGGTTAGTAGAGGGTCGAAAATGAGAGGTCGAAATAGAGTTTTTCTCCATCTCAAGGTGGGAACTGTTAGAAACTAGGGGTGCCTAAAAATGTATATGGCTACACACATAATACTGTGTTTAAATGATAAGTTTTGTTTTCCTGGAAAGCTTGCCTTAGAATTTCAGACAGTCTTTTTAATCAGTTAGATTAGGTGAAACAAAGATTCCACACGGGGGCCCATAGGATGGCGCTGGCAGGCTATTATCTGTTGTTTGTAAGTTAGGGTTTTGACTTTGTTAATGTATCTTTAATTTGGCCAGTGAAGGCGCAACCTTGTACTTACTGGGTTAAGGAGGATAGAGTCATAGAGTCATAGAGTTTTACAGCACAGAAAGAGGCCCTTCGGCCCATCGTGTCTGCGCCGCCCATCCATCCCTGTCCAGTCTAATCCCATTTTCCAGCATTTGGTCCATAGCCTTGTATGCAATGGCATTTCAAGTGCTCATCCAAATGCTTCTTGAATGTTGTGAGGGTTCCTGCCTCCACCACCCTTTCAGGCATTGAGTTCCACATTCCAACCACCCTCTGGGTGAAAAAGTTCCTCCTCAAATCCCCTCTAAATCTCCTGCCCCTTACCCTGAATCTATGCCCCCTTGTTATTGACCCCCCTACTAAGGGGAAAAGTTCCTCTTTGTCTACCCTATCTATGCCCCTCATCATTTTGTACACCTCAATCAGGTCCCCCCTCAGCCTTCTTTGCTCCAAGGAAAACAACCCCAGCCTGTTTAGTCTTTCTTCATAGCTGAGGCGCTCCATCCCAGGTAACATCCTGGTGAATCTTCTCTGCACCCTCTCCAAAGCAATCACATCCTTCCTATAGTGAGGCGACCAGAACTGCACACAGTACTCCAGCTGTGGCCTCACCAGCGTTTTGTACAGCTCCATCATAACCTCCCTGCTCTTATATTCTATGCCTCGGCTAATGAAGGCAAGTATCCCATATGCCTTTTTAACCACCTTATCTACCTGTTCCGCTGCCTTCAGGGATCTATGTACATGTACACCAAGGTCCCTCTGACCCTCTGTACTTCCTAGGGTCCTACCACTCATTGTGTATTCCCTTGCCTTATTTGTCCGTCCAAAATGCATCACCTCGCACTTTTCAGGGTTAAATTCCATTTGCCACTTTTCCGCCCATCTGACCAACCCGTTTATATCGTCCTGTAGCCTGAGGCTTTCCTCCTCGCAATTTACCACCCCACCAATTTTCGTGTCATCTGCGAACTTACTGATCATACCTTTCACATTCTCATCCAAATCATTTATGTAGATCACAAACAACAAGGGACTCAGCACCGATCCCTGAGGTACCCCAGTGGACACAGGCTTCCAGTCACAAAAGCAACCTTCGACCATCACCCTCTGCCTCCTGCCACTCAGCCAGTTTAGGATCCAACGCGCCAAGGCACCCTGGATCCCATGGGCTCTTACCTTCTTGACCAGTCTCCTATGCGGGACTTTGTCAAAAGCTTTACTGAAGTCCATGTAAACCACATCCACAGCATTTCCCTCATCCACCCCCCTAGTCACCCCCTCGAAAAATGCAATCAGATTGGTCAGACATGATTTACCCTTGACAAAGCCATGCTGACTATCCCCGATTAATCCTTGCCTCTCCAAGTGTAGAGTAATTTTGTCCCTCAGAATTTTTTCCAATAATTTCCCTACCACAGATGTTAGGCTCACTGGCCTGTAATTCCCTGGTTTATCCCTGCTACCCTTCTTGTATAATGGTACTACATTAGCTGTTCTCCAGTCCTCTGGTACATCCCCTGTGGCCAGAGAGGTTCTGAAAATTTGTGTCAGAGCCCCTGCAATCTCCTCCTTTGCCTCCCACAACAGCCTGGGATACATCTCATCCGGGCCTGGGGATTTATCCACTTTTTGGCCTGCTAAAACCGCTAGCACCTCCTCCCTCTCGATGCTAATATGTTCAAGTATGTCACAGTCCCCTTGCCCGATTTCTATGTCTGCATCGTCTTTCTCCATAGTGAACACAGATGCAAAAAATTCATTTAAAACCCCGCCTACATCATCTGGCTCTACACACAGATTGCCACTTTGGTCCCTAATGGGCCCTACCCTTTCCCTGGTTATCCTCTTGCCCTTAATATACTTATAAAACATCTTAGGATTTTCCTTTATTTTGCTCGCCAGTGTTATTTCATGGCCCCTCCTCGCCCTCCTAATTTCTTTTTTAAGTATGCCCCTGCACTTTTTATACTCCTCTAGGGCTTCTTCCGTCTTTAGTCTTTTGTAACTGCCAAAAGCCCCCCTTTTATTTCTAATGCATTTTTGTATATCCCTTGTCATCCAAGGTTCCCTTTGCTTGTTGGTCCCACCCTTGACCTTTACAGGAACATGTTGGCGTTGTACTCTCTCTATTTCCCTTCTGAAAGTCTCCCACTGTTTTGATGTGGATTTTCCTATAAGTAGCTGCTCCCAGTCCACTTTGGCCAGATCCTGCCTTATCATATTAAAATCGGCCTTCCCCCAATTTAGAACCCTTATTTCCGGGCCGTCTTTGTCTTTTTCCATGACCACCTTAAATCTCACCGAATTATGGTCACTGTCGCCAAAATGCTCTCCTACTGATACTTCCACCACTTGCCCGGCTACATTCCCCAGTCAAGAGAGATAAGATGAATTCCAATGGAGGAACCTGAGCTGTCATTGGTTGATGAAGTTTTAGAGGAACCTCTATAGGTTAAATGGTCTTGTCAATAACTTGGCCTCAGGCCCACCCCTACAAAGAGAATAAAAGTGACACCCCCTGCTTGCACACAGACGGTGGAGGGGAGAGTCAAACAAAAGTTGCAAAGAGAAGTTGGGCTGGTTGAACGCTCTTTTGAGAGTGAGAAAGAAGAGAGGAGAGAGGGAGAGAGAGAGAGAGAGAGAGAGAGAGAACTGTTCACGTATGTCAGCTGTCTGTCCGATCGGGTCCGGTACCAGCTGCTTGTCACGGTCGTATGTTTTTGCTGTATTATTAGTGTGCTATATTCCGTCCTAAACTCTGATTAAACACAATATGCCCACCATATTGGTTTGTACTCGATCCTGTTTACCAGAGATACGTGAATCTCTACATAAAGATTTTATTGGCCCCGAATTTAAGGTGGGCGGCGTAGCTAAGGAGTACGCCGCCGACATCCGAATGAAATCCGCACTTACCTCGTGCGAAGCCCTGAGCAAAAAGTTGCTTTGAAACACTGCGGAGCTGTGCACAGCGTAGTGGCCCACAGATCCCGGGGGCACACTGCTGTGCATAAGCATACCTGGGATCACGTAGGGCGGTGTTCCTTTCACTTCCTGACTCTTAGTCAATCAGGAATCATAGAAATGTCTGAAGAGATAGCATTGAGCTATGCAGAAAGTCCATCTAAGCAGCGGGCCCGGTTTATTTTTACTGTCACATGGCACTTCCCAACAGATTGCTGCAGCATCTTTCTTTGATTCGCAGATAAACAATTTGATGTCAGGTTTCTGCTTTTAAATTGCTGACTATTAAAAAAAGCCTCATTTTAAATAAAAAGGACTGGCAAGATGAACAAGTCTGAAGTTTTACCTGTTATTTTGATTTGCACAGTTTAATCTAAATGCATAGCTATTAAAGTAATTATTAATATTTTAGTGCACTTTAGCAGATAGTTCTGGCCTCTGGATAGGAACCATAAAACTCGATCAGGATGCTGTTTATGGGCTGCAGCAAAACCTAGCTCAAAATTAACACAATTTTCTCATGTCCCCACCTCCCCTTACGCTCCTGTGCCTGTTTGGCACCAGCCGTAAAAAATTTCAGGGTAATTAATGCGCAGTAGCCCAACTTTTCACGAACACATTGATTGCAATGGGTGGGTGAAACGTGCAGCGAAACTTGACAGATCGCAAGCTCGGGATTTAGCGCATAAGCTTGCGTTCAATTTCAAAGGCGGTATGCCGACTGCGAATTCAGGGCCATTATGTAATTGTTGCATGATGAACGATGATTCCTGATTATAATTATACTTTTAACCCTGTTGTGAAATGCCCTGGGTAGAGCCGGTTGGAAGGTAAGAACCAAGGCACTGGGCCTTGCTTGGCTAAAATTAAAAAGACAGACATCAGCAGCATGCCTCGCAGCACAAGACAGCAGCCTGTTCATGACACCCAAGGCTAACAAAACTGGTAGAATTCCAGAGACCAAGATAAGAGACAAAGGGACGTTCAGTCTCAGACAAGATTGTTAATTACCAAAGACACCATGTCTAATTTGAGCCAGGCACTGCATTGGCTAGGATGGGCAGCTGCCTGGAGCAGCTAATGCGCCACTTGGCTATCTATGGAGAATAGATGGCAGACGCTCATAGACCTCCTGTCTAGGAGGGACGTCAGCATAGACCTGGGTCCTCATGGCCCTACTGCTGTGCAGCAAGGTGCTCTCCAGCTCCTTGCTAGCAGGGAAGTGCGGGTGGCCCATGAGAGGGATGATGGTGAGAGGGGACATGGAAGTGAGGGCTCCTCTCAAAGCGCTCACACTTCTCCCCCATTGCCCCACCACCACCACTCAGTCAGAGCCCCAGATTCCTCCTTGGATCGTGATGTCGAGGCTGCCACTGCTTATTGAGTTGGAGTGACTGGTGAGACATAACGGGCCGGATTTTCTGACCCCCCACGGGTGTGTACGCATCCGTAGGGGCCTCACAAGTGCTGGTTTCAGGCATGCGAATCGCATGCATTGAAAACCGGCACTTCTTGACAGATCATTCGCCCGCCCAGGAGAAGTGCCTCTGCGGGTGGAGAGTTGCGCTTTTTGCACAACTTCCGCCTGCTGAAAGGCCATAAAATTTCTTACTCTTGGTAAAATCGTGTTTGACAAATTTACTAGAGTTCTTTGAGGATGTAACGAGCAGGGTGTATAAAGAGCAGTAGAGGTAAGGTGCCACATAAAGCGTTACTGCACGAGATAAGAACTCACAGGGTTGGGGGTAATATATTAGCATGGATAGAGGTTTGGCTAACTAACAGAAAACAAAGAGTTGGGATAAATGGGTCATTTTCAGGTGGCAAACTGTAACGAGTGGGGTGCCACAGGGATTAGTGCTGGGGCCTCAACTATTCACAATCTATATTAATGACTTGGATGAAGGGACCGTGTGTACTGTTGCCAAATTTGATGATACAAAGATAGGTGGGAAAGCAAGTTGTGAGGAGGACACAGAGTCTGCAAAGGGATATAGATAGGTTAAGTGAGTGGGCAAAAAATTGGCAGATGGAATGTAATGTGGGAAAATGTGAGGTTATCCACTTTGGTAGGAAAAATAAAAAAGCAAATTATTATTTAAATGGAGACTACAAAATGCTGCGATACAGAGGGATCTGGGGGTCCTCGTACATAAAACACAAAAGGTTAGCATGCAGGTACAGCAAGTAATTAGGAAGGCAAATGGAATGTTGGCCTTTATTGCAAGGGGGATGGAGTATAAAAGTAGGGAAGTCTTGCTACAACTGTACAGGGCGCTGGTGAGACCACACCTGGAGTACTGTGTGCAGTTTTGGTCTCCTTGTTTAAAGGAGGGATATACTTGCATTGGAGGCAGTTCAGAGAAGGTTCACTAGGTTAATTCCTGAGATGAAGGGGTTGTCTTATGAAGAAAGGTTGAGCAGGTTGGGCCTATACTCATTGGAGTTTAGAAGAATGAGAGATCTTATTGAAACATATAAGTTTCTGAGGGGGCTTGACAGGGTAGATGCAGGGAGGATGTTTCCCCTCGTGGGGGAATCTAGAACTAGGGGGTACAGTTTCAGGATAAGGGGTCGCCCATTTAAAATGGAGATGAGGAGGAATTTCTTCTCTGAGGGTCGTGAATCTTTGGAATTCTCTACCCCAGAGAGCTGTGGAGGCTGAGTCAGTGAATATATTCAAGGCGGAGTAGACATATATTTGAGCTACAGGGAAGTCAAGGGTTGTGGGGAGCGGGCGGGAAAGTGGTGTTGAGGCCAAGATCAGATCAGCCATGATCTTATTGAATGCCGGGGCAGGCTCGAGGGGCCAAATGGCCTACTCCTGCTCCTATTTCTTACGTTTTTATGTTCTTATGATGTCGCCAAGGGGAAGCATATAGATGAGAAATAGGAGGGAGCCAAGGATAGATCCTTGGGGGACACCAGAGGCTACAGTGCAGGAGCAGGAAGAGAAACCATTGCAAGTGGTTCTTTGGCTACGATTAGATAGATAAGAATGGAACCAGGCGTGTGCAGTTCCACCCAGCTGGATGATGGTGGAGAGGCGTTGGGGGGAGGATGGTGTGGTCAACCGTGTCAAAGGCTGCAGACAGGTCGAGAAGGACAAGGAGGGATAGTTTGGCTTTGTCACAGTCAAATAGGATGTTATTTGTGACTTTGATAAGAGTCGTTTCGTGACTGTTGCAGGGGCGTAAACCTGATTGGAGTGATTCAAAGATGGCATTCCAGGAAAGATGGGCACGGATTTGGGAGGTGGCAATGTGCTCAAGGACTTGAGAGGAAAGGGAGGTTGGAGATGGGGTGGTAGTTTGTCAGGACGGAGGGGTTAACGGTTGTTTTTTTGAGGAGAGGGGTGATAACAGCAGATTTGAAGAAGGGGACAGTACCTGAGGAGAGAAAGCCGTTAACAGTATCAGCTAACATGCGAGCCAGGAAAAGAAGTTGGGTGGTCAGCAGTTAAGTGGGAATAGGGTCGAGGGAGCAGGAAGTGGGTCTCATGAACGAGATGAGCTCGGAGAGGGCATGAGGGGAGATAGCAGAGAAACTAGAGAAGGATGCAAGCTCAGGGCTAGGGCAGGGGGAACGTTAGAGGAAGTTTGGTCCTTTGGGCGAGGGGAAGGATGGGAAGTGGCAGAGGCAGCTGAACGGATGGTCTCAATCTTAGTGACAAAGTAGTCCTTGAGCTCCTCACACTTGTTGGAGGTGAGGGTGGCGGAGACAGGGGAGGGGGTTTAAGACATGATTTTACAATGAATTAAATATCCTAACTGACACTTCCTGATTCAGACTCTGCACTGCTTATTAACGATTCTTCAATCTGATTGGTTAAGGAGTCACACAGTTGCTTGCCCTGTTCACACAGTTCCCAGATCCCCTGCAGAGGGTGCTGTGCCATTTTGGATCTCTAATTTACAGTAAGATCCAGTGCAAATTCCCATCGAAAATCTGTGAGCAAGTGCAAGTGTAATTAACAGCTGGCATCATTCATTCATTGCTGAACACAAATCCGGCCCAATGTAGCAGAGGTTGACCTGATCAACGCATTAAACTCATCAGCTGATTGATGCTGCCTGAACTCGTCACTGCCTCCCATAGTTATAAACAGATAACAGTACAAACAGCTGATGGAAACTTCGGCCGGCTTCAATCAGCTGTTCGCATTGTTGACAACTACATGAGTCAGTCGGAAAGTGCAGACCTGCTGCCTTCAGTTGCACCCATGAAGAGAAGAGATTACCCCATCCCAATCCGACTGAGAACATACAATGTTATCTGGTCTAATCCCTCTACCAAATAGTGGATAAATCTATGTTATCACCATTGATAAGCATTTGGAATAGTTTGGGACTGCAGTAGGTGTCTGATTTCAAAATAACGTGTCAAACTAAATCTGCCCTTGAATCCATTTTGCCTGTAATATATAGAGCCCACGTTATTTTTCTGAATTACAGTGTTTTGTCCCATATCACCAGCCTTTAAATCTCTGTCGCATGATGTGTAAAGTGACATGGATTTCAGACTATCAATGGAGGAGACCAGACGACTTCGGCTTCACCAGCGCAGCATGTGCACTCACTAGTTCGAAAATTGTCGAAACTCTTCTTGCCAGCTTGTTGAGAACCACGTTGGCAAAAAAGCTTTGTTAAATGTTTTTGATTACACCGGCCATCGCGTATAGCGGACAAATCGCGTGGACACCAAGTCACCCGCTTTGTGCGGTAGGGACTGTACCATCAAAATGTGTAGTCATAAAAAGACAGTAATACTGAATTAACTAATATTTCCCTATTAATAACTATAACCAAAAGATTACGACCATGAAACAGATAATGCCAGGAATGTAAGCATTTCAGAATGTATTTTTCTTCTTTTTCATATTACAGTTAAATTAATTTGTCATTGATGCAAATCCCACCAAATACCAGAAGGCTGACATCCTCCTTTCATAAGCTGCAACTGAAGTACCACAATTATGCTGAAGAAATAATACAATATTGTGTTTACTATAAGACTTTATGGGTAGTTTTTCATCATACAACCCCTGGGCATATTAAACTATTTTTGATAAACTGAACATCAATTTTTCATAGAGTTTCTATATATTTTAGTTGCTCTATAATACCAAAAATATGAAACCAATGTCTTCAATTTTGATGGTACTACTTTTAATGAAAGCCTGCAGTTATAATATGGATCTACAATTTTAGTTAAGAGACAGAAGCAATACAGAAGTTAACTAATTGAATTCCTGCCAGCAAACAGCCAAATGCACAGCAATTTCGAGGCTAAAGGTTGTGAGAAATAACTGCAAATCCATTTTGATCAATGTACCAAAGTTCCAATTTCTGGAATGTGGAGGGATTTTTAAGTCAATACTAATACATTGGGGGGCAGGATGCAGGCAGCAGAGTTTCAGACAATTTCGTGTTTACAGACTGTCAAGGCTGGGGAGCCGGTAAAGAGTGGTTTGGAAAAATCAAGAGGGTATGGAGGTATAAAGAAGAATTATAGCAGCAGTGGCCATTAAGGTAGGGTGGCGGTTGCAATGCTTCAAAAGATGAAAGTACGTGGTCTTGATGATGGGTAGATATTTTTGACCTTGAACTGAGTTTCAAAACACAACAACAAAGTTGTGCGCAGCCTGGTTCAGTCTGAGCAAGCAGCCAGGGAAGAGGACAGAGTAGAATGGCACGACTGCACATTTTTTGGCAGGGGCTGAAAATGATGGCTTCAGTCTTTGTGATGATCTTAGCTTCTGGCACTTAACCCAAAGGAAATGTGTACAAGCACTGCAGGTTGACTGGCTGTATTATTTTAAGCACAAGTTAACGACATTAAAGCATTTAAAACCAGTGATATGCAACTTACAGAAAATATTATATAATGCTTTTAGAAATATTCAGTTACAAATACTACAAAAATGTTAACAGACAACTTATTTGACTTCCTGGTATTTCAAATACCGTTTATGCCAAGGTTGAAAAGCTAATTATTTTGCTGCAAGTTCTGTTTGAAGGTGGATCCTGGAGACACCATTAGTTCCTTTTCAATCATTGTAGGCCTAGAAGAGCAGCCTATTGGCAATGCCAGTGGCCCAGGAAAAGACAGCACCTCACAGCACTGCAGTCCCTCTTATCAACAGAGCAGGCACCAACACAATTGGTGCATACAAAAGCTGGGTGGGATGTTGGGTAATGTACCTCGTGGTCATTATTAACTCCTGCAACTCGATACTGATCGAAGAATTTCCCAGAATTGGCCTAGAGGACTTACAGGCTTAGCAGGAAGTGTACAAAATGGGAAATGGGGCTCCACCCAAAATAAGAGGCCAGAAACCAATTTAGAATAGGATTGCCAATCCTCCAGGATTGTCCCTGGAGTCTCCAACAATTAAAGATTAATGTCCTGGACATGGCTGCGAGCAACTGAGCAGAAGAGTCATTGGGGCATTAAAAGAGTGTTTTTTTCCCCATTTTCTTTGAACAGTTTTGTTTATTAAAAATTTTAAAAATTGGAAATTGGAGGGGGAAAAAATAATCTATTCGAGTAATGGAAAGTCTGTTCGCTTTCCAATTGGCGGGGCAAGACGATGGGCTGCAAGGATGGGCACGGCAGGCAACCAAATTTAGGTGCATGGGAGGCAGGATGCAGCTAGTTCAAGGTGGAAAGTCATGTGATGACACCTCCAGGAATACATCCAACCAGAGATGGCAAGCCTAATTTAGAATCAAATCAAGGGTCTGATTGACAACTGAAGTGTCTTCATCCATTTTTTCAAAATATCAAAGTAACCAGTAAATCAGAGCGTTAGTTCATTCCAGGGAGCAGGAAAAATGGAGTCATGTTTCAGGATTTCTGAAATTCAGGGGATCTGTAATATTGCTAAAAATGTGACTGCAGATTTAAACTTGGCTCTCAAGGGTTAAATTCACAGGATTGAAGTGCTGGAATTTGTAAATTAGGATTCAGACAGGGTGTGCTTCAGACAATGAAAGTTATCTTGAATATTTCAGTGATCATTCCCACTTATTCTGCTTAAAATAACTCGATTTGTTTGAGCTCAGTAGGGGTACTTCATAAGAACATAACATAAGAAGTAGGAGCAGGAGTAGGCCATACAGCCCCTCGGGCCTGCTTCGCCATTCAATAGGATCATGGCTGATCCGAACCTAGACTCACGTCCACTTCCCTGCCCGCTCCCCATAACCCTTAATTCCCTTATCAGCTAGGAAACTGTCTATCAATTCAATTCAATTCAATTCAAATCACTTTATTGGCATGACAAGTTACATCTTATGTTGCCAAAGCATCGAAAAACATTCATGTTTGTACACAAAAATACAGATCTATCCATACAGTGTATAAACAGATATATCCCTGAGTGTATAAATATACTTTCATATAATTTATATATACTCTTTTCTTATATTTAGTGGTTGTCCCTCTGTTTATGGCAAGCTGTAACATAGTGTGCCGCTAGTGTTACACAATTTCTCTCTTCCCCTAGTAGGTATGGGAGTTTTTGGTCGTCATTCAAATTTCTGAATTCCGGGCATATTTTTGTGAATTTTGGGTAGAAATTCTCCCTTATGCCCTGATATTTTCTACAAGCTGTGAGGAAGTGCCTCTCTGCCTCCACCACTCCCTGACTGCAGTGAGAGCATATCCTGTCCTCTCTTGGTAGCCGGGTCTGCCTGTGTCTACCTTTTTCGATCGCCAGGCTATGTTCACTAAGTCTGTACATTGTCAAGGTTTTTCTCAGTTTGCTATCCTTTACCATGGTCAGGTAATCAGCCATGTTGTATTGTCTGTTTAGGGCCAAGTAGCAATTGAGTTTGCTTTGGGTTTTTGTTGTTTCTGCCCAATATGACAGATATTTTTCCTTTTGCTTAGCGACGATTGTGTTGGGTCGAATTCTTTGTGTTACGCTGTCACTGTCCTGGGGCTGGTTATTGTTAGTAGTTACTTCACTGAGTCCCAGGACTAGTTGACTGAGGGTATTCTTCTTTATGGTCCTCTCTTGGCATTTCAGGGCTTCGTAATGATAGCATTGGGGGTTGCTCATTTCTAGGTGTTTCCAAAATTTGGTGGCTCTTTTTTGGATAGTGATTATTAATGGATATTGGCCTAGTTCTGCCCTGCATGCATTGTTTACGGTTTTCCTTTGAGTCCGGAGGATACTTTTACAGAATTCTGCATGTAGGATCTCAATTGGGTGTTTGTCCCATTTTGCAAATTCTTGTTGTGTTAGCGGTCCCCACACCTCACTGCCATAGAGTGCAATTGGTTCAATTACTGATTTGAAAATTTTGAGCCAAATGCTAATTGGGATTTCTATTTGGATTGATTTTTTAATGGCATAGAAAGCCCTTCTTGCTTTCTCTTTCAGTTCATTCACAGCCAGTTTGAAATTTCCCGTAGAACTGATTTTTAAGCCCAAGTATGTGTAGTTAGTGGTTTGTTCAATTTTGGTTGTTCCTAGTGTGAAATTTATTTTGGGTCCCTGATGTCTGGATCTTTGCTGGAACACAAGGACTTTGGTTTTTTGGGGATTTATTGTCAGGGCCCAAGTCTGGCAGTACGACTCCAGCAGATCCAGGTTCTGCTGTAGACCCTCCTTAGTTGGTGACAGCAGAACCAGGTCGTCTGCATAGAGGAGGAATTTAACCTTGGATTCATATAGGGTGAGGCCGGGTGCTGTAGATTGTTCAAGTAGTTTTGCCAATTCATTTATGTAAATATTGAAGAGTGTCAGTGAGATTGGCGAGCCCTGTGTCACCACCCGCCCCTGTGGGAAGTATTTTGTTTGTTTGTCTCCAATTTTAACTGCACATTTGTTGTTTGTATACATTGATTTAATTACATCATATGTTTTTCCCCCTACCCCGCTTTCGATAAGTTTCAGGAATAAACCGTCGTGCCAGATGGAATCGAAAGCCTTCTGGAAATCTATAAAGCATGCGTAGATTTTGCTTTTGTTTTGATGAACGTGTTTGTCAATTAGGGTCTGTAGGGTGAAGATATGATCTGATGTTCTATAGTTTGGCAGGAATCCAATTTGGCTTTTACTCAAGACATTGTGCTCCTCAAGGAAGTTTATAAGTCTTTTGTTTATGATACTACAGAATACCTTCCCCAGGTTACTGTTTACACAGATGCCTCGATAGTTATTTGGGTCGACTTTGTCCCCACTTTTGTATATGGGCGTTATGAGTCCTTTGTTCCAGATATCAGGGAAGTAAGCGACACTCAGAACCAAGTTGAACAGTTTTAGGATAGCCAGTTTCATTTTATCGTCTGTGTGTTTAATCATCTCGCTTATTATGCCGTCTGCCCCGCAAGCTTTTCCTGGTCGCAGGTCCTTGAGTTTTTCAAAAAGTTCTTTTTCTGTTATTATGGCGTCCAGCGGGTTTTGGTTATCTTTTATGGCCATTTCGAGCTTTTCCAGTTTTTTGCATATTTGGTGTTGCTCTGGCCTTAGTGTGTTTTTCTGGTATAATTTTTCAAAGTGGTTTTCCCATGTGTCTCCATTTTGAATGGCCAATTCGTCGTGTTGTTTTTTGTGTAATGTATTCCAGTAATGTAATCTCTGTTTTAAATTTATTTAATGTCGCAGCTTCCACAGCCCTCTGAGGTAGCAAATTCCATAGATTTACTACCCTCTGAGTGAAGAAGTTTCTCCTCATCTCAGTTTTGAAACGGCAGCCCCTTATTCTAAGATTATGCCCCCTAGTTCTAGTCTCACCCATCAGTGGAAACATCCTCCCTGCATCCACCCGATCAAGCCCCCTCACAATCTTATATGTTTCGATAAGATCGCCTCTCATTCTTCTGAATTCCAATGAGTAGAGGCCCAACCTACTCAACCTTTCCTCATAAGTCAACCCCCTCATCTCCGGAATCAACCGAGTGAACCTTCTCTGAACTGCCTCGAGAGCAAGTATATCTTTTCTTAAATATGGAAACCAAAACTGTACGCAGTATTCCAGGTGTGGCCTCACCAGTACCTTCCCTAGGTACTCTGGTGACATTCTGCTTCCTGGGATCGGAATCAACAAAAAAGGACAGAAAACTCCATGTTTAGAGTCAGCCAGGTCTAACCAAGGCTGCAGGAAAGCAGGTCTTGGCTCGATTTGGAAATTAAGAATCGGTTTTCCCACCTAGAGGCTACACTGAAAGGAAATAAAACAAAAAGTGAATATTCCGTACACTATTCAGGACAGTATGGCGTGTTTGCTATTTTTTGTTGTTATGGAAAGCATGATAGAAGTTTAAAAACAGTCTGACATTAATACTTTTGTTCAGTCACGTGTATTCTACAAAATAAACCAGCTTCTTAATTTGTCACTGGCCTTATCATACCAGACTGTTCATCAGTTCAATGTAATGCAAGAGTGCGGCGATGCATTTTGGCAAAAAAAACAGCAATAAATATAATCTGAATAGAAGTTGGCTTAGTGCTGTGAAAGAAGAGGGATTTGAGGGTATGGACTTGGGATATTAAAGGCAGCACTTCAGGTTATTAAGGCTGCAAAAAAAAATAATTGTAATTCTAGGTTTTTACATAGAATTACGTAGAATGTACAGCACAGAATCAGGCCAATCGGCCCAACTAGTCAGTACTGGTGTTTATACTCCACACGAATCTCCTCCCATTCCATCTACCTCATCTCAGCCTTTCAGCAAATCTTTCTATTCTCATTTCTCTCATGTACTTGGCTAGTTTCCTTTTGAAAGCATCTAAGTTATTTGCCTCAAGCACTTCCTGTGATAGTAAGTTCCACATTCTAACCATCACAAGATATAGAATATGAAAGCCAAGAGGTATTGATGAGCTTATATAAAAACCTTAATAAGATCTCAGTGAAAGTTTACAGTATCCAGTTTGTTATGACATGAGGGATGCATTGTCACATCTCCAGGTTACACTGAGGTAGAAATTGGGCAGTGCGAGTTAACTCTGGACCATAAGAGGCAAATTGACCTTGTTTACAGGAGTAACTTGCTCCATTGAGCCCACAAGATTATCTATGGCAGACACAATAGAAAGAACTTTAACTTTAGGCCCCGCTGGGAGCAGGTCCGGCCCAGTAGCACGCGGGAGACGGTAGCACGCAGGAGACTGGGTCTCCCTGCATGCGTGCGTGTGTTGTCACTGACAGGTTCCCGCCCGGATGTTAACCTGAGAAGAGGACACAACCCCAGGAAGGTCCGGAGCCCTGACCCCTGGGGGGCGTGTCCGAATCCTGCGGGGGGGGGGGCTGATGGTGGGGGAGCTTGGGGGGCCGGGGGAAGCACTCTTGCTCCTTCCGTCCCACAAGGAGTACTCCCCAAGGCTGTCCTCGCCTCGCTGCAGCTGCCGGGAGTCCTGAGGCCCGGGAACCCCGGCCGGCACAGCTAAACCTGCAAAGCAGGTTAAACCCGAGGCTTCCAGCCTCATTATCACATTTAAAGTGCCAACCTGCCTCCAGAGAGCGACTTGGCTGCCCGCCAACCATCCCACCCTGTGAAAACCGAAGTGGGTAGGTTGGGGTTTGGATTCACATTTTTAACACTTTAACCTCCCACCCGACCCAAACCCGCCCATTTTTTGGGGTTAAAATTCCCCCCAATACTTCTAACAGTTCACATGGCCAGCTCCTCCCCTTTTAGCCACAATGATTCAAATCTATACCTCCACTCTCAGTCATGATGATGTCAACCCGTAATAAATTAATTTTTATTGCTTTTCAATTTATTTATGATTAGAACTCAAAGTTTATATAGACTGAAGGCACTTGCCTCCAATTTTAGCGTCCTCCAAACAACAGAATAGAAAAACAGCACAGAATGCAACTAGACAGAGCTACCTCTTTAGTACTTGATTATTTGGTGTCTTACAAATCCTCATGCTAGATTAGAATTATTCTCTTTTCACTTGAGAACTCAACGAAAAAATCAAATAACTATTAATTTTAAACCCTTGACAGTGCCTGCTGAAAAATACATTTTCTCAAAGAGAAAGTAAAGCAGAATCATGTCTTTGTCCTAACTAGCACACTTGGATTCATTCAGCACTGATAAAAAGTCACTGCTGCTGTTCAGAGCTGTCTGCCTGAGATTGTATCCACCTTAATTCATAGTGCCTTCTTCTGAGTTTAAAGATCATCCGTAGCTTTTTCAAACTGACAAATAAATATATTAAATTACAACAAAGTTTATAACATTTCTGCATTGGGAGAATTTTCACTATGACGAGAAAAAGCTACCATTGCTCTCTCTGAAAGCATCAATTTGCAATACAACAAAGTTATATCTGATCATTGCACCTTACAGTTGTTGGTTGACTGCATTTCATTTAGATTACAGCTGGTTCCTGCAGTGTTAAATTTGATTTATATTGTGCAATTTCCTGCCAGTGGATAGCTGATAATTATTTTTAGCCCTGCTTACCATCAGTTCTCATTCTGGATTGTTGTTTCTTATATCAGAGTCCGTGTCAATTTTTTTATTTTTGCACTTTTCTCTCATGGACCTGTCATATTTAGCTTTTTATCAAGCTTAGTAATTGGTCAGTGCCATAAATTTATGGATTGTACTTGTTTCATTTCAATTAGAATTCATGTGGTGGCTGCTGCTCAAAAGCTCAGAAAGGGTCCTTGCTCAAATTGGTTCACTGATTTAAATTATGAATGGCTGCATTATTGTAACTACCAGTGTTTCCTGCATCTGGATGAGCACTCAGAATGGTTATTCCATTGTGAATGCCTTGTTTAAAAACTGCTTGTCTAGAAAATGTGTGCATCGAGTGAATCATCACAGACAGAAATGGAGTTCTTGATGGATGGTTGTGAATTTTATCTAGCTCCTTACTTCAATGTGTATAATTGTATTGCTGCATATAGCTTTTGTGTTTGTGAACTGTAATATTGTTAAGTTCTTCAGATATCGACTTCAAACAAAACCATCTGCAGCCATTTACTTGTACGCGAGAGTGCTGCACACACTCAAGACCAGTATTATCCACCTTCTTACATATTTGATTTGGAAGTAGTGCTGTGGGGATTTCCTAATTTGGAACTAAACATTCCAAGATACCACTGACTCTGTCAAAAGGATTATGAAATTCAAAATGAAAGCAATTCAAAGAATAATAATTTAACATGGAAAAATCAAGCTATATTTCTGCCAAGGCAAATAAATTTTACAGTACAAAAGCAAAATACTGCGGGTGCTGGAAATCTGAAATAAAAACAGAAAATGCTGGAAATACTCAGCAGGTCAGGCAGCATCTGTAGAGAGAGAAACAGTGTTAACATTTCAGATCGATGACCCTTCGTCAGAACAATTTTATAGTGGTTTGGATTAATGCTTTACTTTACCATTGCAGTCTGTAATTAGGCCACATTTAGCAATCTAAATTGATAAGATGAAGTGTAATGAATTTTGATCAATATAGCTAACTCACCAACCTTGAATTGCATTTCTATATAAATGTAGAATTTTTTGATGTACAGAATTGTATATGAGGAAATATATCAGGGAAAGAGGACAGTCCAGCCAGGCATTAAATTTCCCTTATTAGAGCTAGTTCACTCCCTTACTCATTGTTTAAGCAATGGCCTCTTGTGTGATAAGGATATATCAATCTATTAATTCTATGTGTCCCGAAATATGTTTGACTAGCTGGAGTGCCCGGCGGTGCCGAGGCTTTTTCGAGGACATGTTGTTGGAAGAGAGAGAGAGAGCGACTGGGGGGGTGGGAAAGAGAGCGAGCGACTGTGGGGAGGGGGGAAGAGAGCGAGCGACTGTGGGGGGGGAAGAGAGCGAGCGACTGTGGGGGGGGGAAGAGAGCGAGCGACTGTGGGGGGGAAGAGAGCGAGCGACTGTGGGGGGGAAGAGAGCGAGCGACTGTGGGGGGGAAGAGAGCGAGCGACTGTGGGGGGGAAGAGAGCGAGCGACTGTGGGGGGGAAGAGAGCGAGGGAGAGAGGGGGGGAAGAGAGCGAGGGAGAGGGGGGGAGAGAGGGGGGAGCGAGGGAGGGCGAGGGAGAGAGGGGTGGCGAGGGAGAGAGGGGGGCGAGGGAGAGAGGGGGGGCGAGGGAGAGAGGGGGGGCGAGGGAGAGAGGGGGGGCGAGGGAGAGAGGGGGGGCGAGGGAGAGAGGGGGGGCGAGGGAGAGAGGGGGGCAAGGGAGAGAGGGGGCGAGGGAGAGAGGGGGGTGAGGGAGAGAGGGGGGCAAGGGGGGGGCGAGGGAGAGAGGGGGGCGAGGGAGAGGGGGGGCGAGGGAGAGGGGGGGCGCGGGAGAGGGGGGCGCGGGAGAGGGGGGCGCGGGAGAGGGGGGCGCGGGAGAGGGGGGCGCGGGAGGGGGGGCGCGGGAGAGGGGGGCGCGGGAGAGGGGGGCGCGGGAGAGGGGGGGCGAGGGGGGGCGAGGGAGAGGGGGGGGCGAGGGAGAGGGGGGCGAGGGAGAGGCGAGGGAGAGGGGGGGCGGGGGGGGCGAGGGAGAGGGGGGGCGAGGGAGAGGGGGGGCGAGGGAGAGGGGGGGGCGAGGGAGAGGGGGGGCGAGGGAGAGGGGGGGCGAGGGAGAGGGGGGGGCGAGGGAGAGGGGGGGCGAGGGAGGGGGGGCACCAGGGGGGGGAGAGAGAGAGAGAGAGAGAGAGAGAGAGAGAGAGAGAGAAGGGGGGGAGAGAGAGTGAGAAGGGGGGGAGGAGGAGGAGGGAGAGTGGGAGGAGGGGAGGAGTGTTTTGAGGGGGTCAGCGAAAGAGCGAAAAAAAAAAAAATTCAAAAACGGTTGTTAAGAAGATGGGAGGCCATGTTGAAAGTTTTTTAATGTTTTTAAAAAGCTGCCACGGAGAAGGAACGCGCAGTCTGTGAAAGCAACAGAAATTTTTTTTTTTTTTTTTTTTTAAAGCTGCCACGGAGAAGGAATGCGCAATCTGTGAAACCAACAGAAATTTTTTTTTAATTTTTATAAACGGGTGTTAAGAAGATGGGAGGCCATCTTGAAAGTTTTTTAATGTTTTTAAAAAGCTGCCACGGAGAAGGAACGCGCATTCTTGCTGAAAACACCAAAAGTTATTTTTTTTTTTTAAACGGCTGTTAAGAAGATGGGACACCATCTTCATTGTGTTTTAACGTTTTAGGCATTGTGTTTGTACGTTTTACACATTAAAAAAAAAAAAATCGCTCCTAACAAATAAACACACAGAAGGTGAGAATAAAGATGGCGGCCACTCACCTCAGTTCAGAACGATAAGGCCTGCCCACACACGCACTGATTGGTCGATCATCATGTCACCGAAGCATAGGATTGGTCAATCGTCCTGTCACTTGACTCTAGGAGGGCCCGGCTGCACATGCGACGAACCCACCCCCGCCACGCATTGATTGGTCGGCCATTGGGTTGGTCGACCGTACGATTGGTCGACCTCAATGTCACTCTATGGTAATGAGTGGATAATGAGCGGAATGTTGAAGGTTTTCGGATACCGCGGGCGCAATTTTTGCCCGGCCGAAACGTAAATACGCTTAAGACCGTTTTGGAAAGGTAAGCTTTGTTTCGACGTAACGCACGCGTAGGTACGCTCTGTAACTTTCGAGCGCATAGCCGGACAGACACACACCCGAGGACAGACAGAAGGACAGACAGATCGACTCCTTTATATATATAGATAACAAACATTGGTGATTGCTGCTCTTGTGTTGCACATGTGGCATTCTTTTGTTCTAATTGTACTTACAGGTTTTAACTTTTAGCTGTACACTGGAACAGAGGACCACAAAACATGATTGTGGTTCAAATAGCTGGAGCTCGTTCAAAAACACCCAAAGTAAACTTTCTCCCTGATTTATGTACAATGTAAATTATAACAACTTAGCAGAAACTCTTAAGGCACCCATTAATTACTTTCTTCCATCCTGATTTAGCTCCATGTACAACTATCATTTGCTTCCTCTGATTGAGCCAATTGCAGATGTTATAAAGGCCAGAAGGATGCGGTTGACAATTATGTTCCCAGGGCAGTTTCTAGACAAGACTGAATGCTAATCCAAACAGGTAGTTCTGGGAATGACATACCACTATATTTTGAATGTGACAAAATTAATCTTTGATAGCAAATCAGAACATGGATCAGAATAATTTAATTGTAAACTGCAATCCTGCAGAAATGGTGTGGCTTTATTTCCAAAAGACTTTTCCTGTATTGCTTCATATGTGATGTACTCTGCACCGAAGTTACTCATACTGATCAGGGGCAGTAATGAAAAGTTTCCTTGCATGCAGTTAACCACCCAATAAAACTCTGGAAAAAAAAGTCAGATTTCATAATCTTAAGATCCAGTACAAACATCAATGACAATGGCCCGTATTTTCCGATCGTGGCCCTCCCGCGGGCGGATGCCTGCGACCTGCAAAAATCTACGTCCTTACCTAAGGGCTCCTGGGTCGCACACGCTTCCGCTCCTGGGCCTCTCCAAACTTGAAGTGCGCAGGGCCCACGTATCCCAGAGGCACATGTAGTTCGCAGCATCCCTGGGATCACGTGGGCCATGGGGAGCCAATCGAAGAAGGGAATCTCCCTTCATACATTTGACAGGAAGACCTGTCAAATATATGAATGGAGATCACCCCAAAAATATAGTAAAATTTAAATAAATTTAAAAAAAACATCACCTTTTTAAAATGACTTGGAAATTACAATAAATTAAGTATTTTAAACAAAAATTAAATTTTTTGAAAAAAATAATTAAAGATTTTTTACAGGGCTAAAAATAAATTTACCTTTGTTAAAAGATAAAAAAAAAATTTTTTCACTGATTTATTACTTTTTTGAACTCTTATCCTGGTAAGAGCAGGCCTGCTTTTACCAGGCGTAAGAATTGTAAGGGTTTTCTGCGGGTGCAGGGTCTCCAAAAAGCGGAACTATCCGCCCGCAGAGGCCCTTCTGCAGGGCAGCTGGAGGATCTGTCAAGACCATTCTTGACAGATCGGAAATGCCGGTTTTCAGCCCATGCGCTGTGCATGCCTAGAACCGGCATTTCCGATGTCCCTACGGGTGGATACACAGCGCGTACCCACCCGTAGAGATCGGAATATCTGGGCCAATAATTCAAGGGGTTTAATTATTATTACCCAGAGTTTAGAATACAAATCACAGAAAGGAAATGGGTCATATGATAGGGAAATGTAAGAAATTAACAGTAAGTTAATAGATTTTGTTCTGGGGCTCAACAAGGGACAGATACCATTTGCTGGATAATGGACAATATTCACCAAGTATCAACATCAAGCATTTCTAGGTCAATTACAGCATGGGCATATAGTAAACTCCTTGTTGTCTGCCCAACAATATACAATCATTCCAGTCCCAGGACATTGCTGCAGGAGTTCCTCAGGGCAGTGTCCTCGGCCCAACCATCTTCAGCTGCTTCATCAATGACCTTCCCTCCAAAATAAGGTCAGAAATGGGGATGTTCGCTGATGATTGCACAGTGTTCAGCGTCATTCACAACTCCTCAGATAATGAAGCAGTCCATGCCCATATGCAACAAGACCTGGACAACATTCAGGCTTCGGCTGATAAGTGGTAGGTAACATTCGCACCACAGAAGTGCCAGGCAATGACTATCTCCAACAAGCGCATGGGAACACCACCACCTCCAAGTCACACACTATCCTGACTTAGGAGTATATCGCCGATCCTTCATCATCGCTGGGTCAAAATCCTGGAACTCCCTACCTAAAAGCACTGTGGGAGTACCTTCACCCCACAGACTGCAGCGGTTCAAGAAGGCGGCTCACCACCACCTTCTCAAGGGCAATTAGGGATGGGCAATAAATGCTGGCCTTGCCAGTGATGCCCACATCCCATAAATGAATAATTAAAAAAAATACTCTGATGCCAAACTCAGAAGAACACCCCCTGCTACAACAATGTTAATTTTTCCATTGATGCGCTATCAATTACTCATAAAAGACTGAGAGTTAAGAGAGTAACTAAAGGCTTTTATTAGCAAAGAACAGAGCATGCCTCTCGTGGTTGACTGGGTTCCAAGAAGGCAGGGGGGGCCTGTGGGTGGAGCCAGCCGAGACATGTTGAGGCATGCATAGGTACAACAGTGTGTAACAACAACAACAACAACAATAACAGTGGTTTACCACATTCACCCCTTGTTTAAAATTGAGTCCGGCGGGGTGAAGTGTACTAAAGGTTCGTGTAAGTAAGTCTATCAGGTGGCCTTGTATGCCGTCCTGATCGTCGTGGTGGCGGCGGTGATGGTGCAGCATCCAACGTTGAATCTGGCATCTCATTCAGTGGTTGGGTGGTCAATGACGGGTCCTGGGGCTGCGGCATGCCATCTAGCGGGGTTGGGTTGTGGGTAGTGGTGGATGGCAATGGTAGTGTTTCAGGGGCACCCAAAGGTGCTAGATCTCGTGTGGGGGCTGTGTCCTCCCGCCCGTCCGAGTACGCTACCTAAGCGTACTGGGGGTAGGCGTGGGTAGTGGTGGGTGGCGAGGGAGGTGTTTCGGGAGCACCCGAAGGTGCGAGGTCTCGTATGGAGGCTGTGTCCTCCCGCCCGTCCGGGTACACCACGTAAGCATACTGAGGGTTGGCATGGAGGAGGCTCACCCTCTCGACCGGGGGTCCGTCTTATGGGACCTCACGTGCTTCCGCAGTAGGACGGGTCCTGGAGAAGTCAGCCATGTCGGTAATGAGATCCCCGATGTGGACTTCCTGGGGAAGGAGAACATTCTCTCGTGAGGGGTAGCATTGGTGGCTGTACAGAGCAGTGACCGAATGGAATGGAGCGCCGCAGGGAGGACTTCCTGCCAGCGAGAGGTCGGAAGGCCCTTAGATTTCAAGTTTAAAAGGACTGCCTTCCAGACCGTCGCATTCTCCCTTTCCACCTGGCCATTCCCCCGGGGGTTGTAGCTGGTGGTCCTGCTTGTAGCGATACCTCTCGAGAGCAGGTACTGCCGGAGTTCGTCGCTCATAAAGGATGAGCCCCTGTCGCTATGAATATAGCTAGGGAAACCGAACAAGGTGAAGAGGTCATTCAGACATTTAATGACCGTGGTACTGGTCATGTCTGAGCAAGGGATGGCAAACGGGAAACGGGAGTACTCATCAATTATGTTGAGGAAGTACACATTGCGGTCGGAGGAGGGGAGGGGCCCTTTAAGATCGACGCTCAGCCGTTCAAAGGGGCGCGTGGCTTTGATCAGGCTTGCTCTGTCTGGCCTATAAAAATGCGGTTTGCACTCGGCACAGATTTGGCAGTTCCTGGTCATGGTCCTGACCTCCTCGATGGAGTAGGGCAGGTTACGGGATTTGATGAAGTGAAAAAACCTGGTGACCCCCGGGTGGCAGAGGTCATTGTGGAGGGTCTTCAGTCTATCGACCTGCGCGTTGGCGCATGTACCACGTGATAGGGCATCTGGGGGCTCATTGAGTTTCCCGGGCCGGTACAAGATATCGTAATTGTAGGTGGAGAGTTCGATTCTCCACCTCAAGATCTTGTCGTTCTTGATTTTGCCCCTCTGCTTATTATTAAACATAAAAGCTACTGAACGCTGGTCAGTGAGCAGGGTAAATCGTTTTCCGGCCAGGTAATGCCTCCAATGTCGCACAGCTTCCACAATGGCCTGGGCCTCCTTTTCGACAGAGGAGTGTCGAATCTCGGGGCCCTGGAGGGTCCTTGAGAAAAAGGCCACGGGTCTCCCCACCTGGTTAAGGGTTGCAGCTAGGGCAAAGTTGGATGCGTCGCTCTCCACTTGGAAAGGGATGGACTCATCCACTGCGTGCATTGTGGCCTTCGCAATATCTCCTTTTATGAGAGTAAAGGCTGCACAGGCCTCTGCTGTCAGGGGGAAGGAGGTGGACTTGATGAGGGGTCTGGCTTTGTCCGCATAGTTGGGCACCGACTGAGCATAGTACGAGAAAAACCCTAGGCATCTCTTCAGTGCTTTTTGGCAGTGGGGGAGGGGGAGCTCCATAAGGGGGCGCATCCTGTCGGGGTCGGGGCCGATGACTCCGTTCTCCACTACACAGCCAAGAATGGCAAGGCGCTTGGTACGAAACATACATTTGTCCTTGTTGTATGTTAGGTTCAGCCGCTGGGCCGTACGGAGGAATTTCTCTAGATTAACATCATGGTCCTGCTGGTCGCGGCCGCAGATGGTGACGTTGTCTAGATAGGGGAAAGTGGCCTGGAGCGCGTTCTGGTCGACCATCCGGTCCATCTCCCGTTGGAAGACTGAAACCCCGTTGGTGACGCCGAAGGGAACTCTGAGGAAGTGGTAGAGACGACCGTCAGCTTCAAAAGCTGTGTACTGGCGGTCCTCAGCCCGGATGGGGAGCTGGTGGTATGCCGACTTCAGATCAATCGTCGAGAACACCCAGTATTGTGCTATCTGATTGACCATGTCAGATATGCGGGGGAGTGGGTATGCATCTAGCTGGGTGTAGCGATTGATCGTCTGGCTGTAGTCAATAACTAGGCGCTGTTTTTCGCCAGTCTTCACTACCACCACTTGTGCTCGCCATGGGCTGGTGCTACTTTCAATAATCCCTTCCTTCAGGAGTCTTGCTACCTCGGATTTAATGAAGCTCCTATCCCCGGCACTGTAACGCCTGCTTTTGGTAGCGATGGGCTTACAGTCGCGGGTGAGGTTAGCGAACAAGGAGGGGGGGGGTACTTTAAGGGTGGAGAGGCTGCAAATGGTGCGCGGCGGGCGGTTTAAAAGCTGCTGGCTGCAGACTGTGAGTGGGGGGAGGGGTCCGTCGTACGCTAATGTGACACTCTTAAGGTTGCACTGAAAATCCAACCCCAGTAGAACGGCAGCGCATAGATGGGGCAGGACCAGGAGTTTAAAATTTTTGTATTCTGTGCCCCTTACTGAAAGGGTCACTACACAGTAGCCACCGACGTCCGCTGACTGGGCTTTGGAAGCCAAAGAGATCCGATGTCGCGTCGGCAGTACCGGGAGAGAGTAACTGCGCACCGTGTCGGGGTGGATAAAGCTTTCCGTGCTCCCGCTGTCAAAAAGGCAGGTAGTGGCGCGGCCGTTTACCTTAATGTCCATCATGGACCTGGACAGTTGATGAGGGAGAGATTGGTCCAGTGTCACGGAGGCCAGCGTATGGTCGAGCGAGTCGATGTGGTCGTCAGATGAGGCGGTGGTTGAGTCCGGGTCCCCCGTGGTTGAAGTTGGAGACGTCCGAGATGGCGGACAAAATGGCGGCGCCCACGGTCCCGATCCCCACGCGGCTGGGGGAGCCCAAGATGGCGGACAAGATGGCTGCCCCCACGGTTCGCACGCGGCGCTGCTGGCGTTAGCGGTTTTACCTTTGCAGGCGCTGACATAGTGTCCTTTCTTCCCGCAGCCGGAGCAGGTAGCGTTTCTCGCCAGGCAGCATGCTCTGGGGTGTTTTGCCTGGCCACAAAAATAACATTTCTGTGCCTTGGACATCGCAGCAGCAGTTGAAGGTGGCGGTCCCATGACCCAAGGTTGTGGCGTCCACGTTGCGGAGCGGTTAGGGGAGAAGGCGTCCATATTCCTGTGGGCCACGTCGAGCGAGAGCGCGAGGGACACTGCCCTTCTCAGGTCCATTTCTCCCTTTTCCAACAGTCTCTGCCGGGAGTAGTCGGACCTTAGACCCGCAACGAAAGCATCTCGGATCAGTCCCTCCGTGTGTGCTGCGGCTGATGCTTCTTTGCAATCGCAGTCTCGGCCGAGTATCCATAGTGCCCGTAGGAAGGCCTCCACCGATTCCCCGGGCTGCTGTCTGCGGGATCTTGAGGTGCCGGGCATAGACCGTATTTACCGGGCGTGCGTATTGCCCTTTTAGCAGACCGATAGCCGCCGCGTAGGTCGTCGCGTCCTGGATTATTGTATAAACTTGGTGGCTCACCTTTGAGGCCAGGATTTCCAACTTGTTTTCGTCCAGGGTCACAGTTGAGGCTTGCAGGTAGGCCTCGAAGCAACGCAGCCAATGCGCGAATTTGGTAGCTGAACCCGCTTCTTGGGGGTCTAGGTCCAGGCATGTTGGTCTGAGGGCTCGCAGCAGCTCCTGTTGCTCAGCGTTTGGTGCAGCAGCCTGCTGTTCAGCGTTTGGTGCAGCAGCCTGCTGTTCAGCAAATGTCGACATTTTGTTTTTGCTAATAAAATTGATGCACTATCAATTACTCATAAAAGACTGAGAGTTAGAGTAACTGGAGGCTTTTATTAGCAAAGAACAGAGCATGCCTCTCGTGGTTGACTGGGTTCCAAGAAGGCAGGGGGCCTGTGGGTGGAGCCAGCCGAGACATGTTGAGGCATGCATAGGTACAACAGTGTGTAACAACAACAACAACAACAATAACAGTGGTTTACCACATCCATTTCACACACTGGCTTGCCTAATGTTTCTCTGAGTGAATTTGCCATTTTTTATGCAAATTCTGGACAATTTGGATCGAAGCCTACAAGGAACTGGGTTCACACTATCCTAATTTATTTCACACAAATAGGACTCTTGAAGAATGCAATCTAAGTTTTGCAACTTCAGCAATTTTTTATTGAACTTGATGCAATATATGATACATTCTGTTCCAGGTGGTACCCAACAAAGAAATGGAAGATAAGAATAAATATTGAAGGGAAAGTAGACTCTCATAATGTTACTTCAGTACCATGAAACTAATCAAATAGATCCATGGAGATTCTGAAGAACATATTTTACTTTACTTGTGCAGCTCCCATAATCATTGTGCAGGAGGTAGCAATAAAGTCGTGGCAGCAATATAAACTTGGACAGCTTGAGTAACAAAACCAATGACCCCTATAATTGCGAAAGCAAGAGGATATGTATTATGCTAATAACTTAACATGCTGTTTAGAACTCACTTACATATGCAGATTATAAAAAACTTCTATTAGTATTCAAATATCTGTTACACAAGCAAGCAAACTACCATGTGCACCTTACTCACAAGTTAGGCAGTATTCCTTGTGATGGGACAACAAATATATTCTATGATTGATTATTAAGTGTACTGCATTTATATTTAATAAGACTGACTATATGCAGCATTGAAAGCATATTTAATAATTCCAGCATACTATTTCCAAAAATTAGATAAACAAAGGATAAAAATGTTGCCAAGTTTTACAAAGACAGCACTGAACTGAGCTACAAGTGCTGTCAATGTTCTCCTTCCTGTATCAATTAAATTTACATATGCAAATTATTAAGTGAGCAAGAGGAACCTCTAAATTTCATAAAGTTAGGAACTGAAATTTCTGAATGCACAAAGCTGTAAAAATGGTCTTGCCAAACTGATATTATTTTGCACCTACATTGTTATTAATAATAAAAATACAAGCAACTAACAATTAACTCCAAATATTCAAGTTCAAAGCTATCTCTCCAGTTGACCAACTTTAAATTTGTGGAACGATAAGAATATAAATTTCAAAGGGTATTCTAACTGCATAAGAAAATATGATTTACAAATACACCACATATTGTAAACTATATATAATAAATACATTTATTAGAAGTAAATGGTTCACACTTCCTCTGTGCATTAACCTTAATTCCTGTGCCACAATTTTTCAGTCACGCTTTTTCTATGTCTTGGACTGGCTCCCGAGGTCCAATCCTTCCTTCGCCCTGATCCAAGGTCTGCACCATCCTACATTTAACCCAGTTTTTTCCCTGCTTTGGCCATCTTCCATGCCTTCTGCTGCTGTAACCTCAGTTGTGTCCTGGACATCTTGCTGCCTTGGCCTGGCTTACATTTTTCTCCTGCCTCCCAGACCCTAGATCCACTCCTTGCTGCAATTTTATTTTGCTGCCAATTTCTGCAGCTGCTCCAGACCTTCCACTGGCATAGCCATGGCATCTCTTAAGTATCGTGAGCAGCCGCAGCGGTTTACGTTTTATCATATTACCTGCCTTCCAGACTGGGGGGAAGGGGCAGGGGAGAGGGAGCACGAGAAGGTGGTGGTGGGCCTTCTGCTTGAACCGCTGTATCGGTTTGATACAGCTGAGCAGCTCGCTAGGCTACTTCAGAGGGCAATTGAGAGTCAAAAATATGTTGGTGTGGGACTGGAGTCACATATAGGCCAGGCCAGCTAAGGACGGCAGGTTTCCTCTCCTAAAGGACATTAGTGGACCAGTTGGGGTTTTACCACAAACCAGCAACTTCATGGTGCACGGGCGAAAAATAGAAAAATGGTGAGGGGGGAGGCAATGCCAAGCAGCCGCTGAACACCACAGCCCACATTTCTCCACACCAACCACTGGAAAATGAGGCCTTCAACCTCACCCACTCCCTTCCCTACTGTAGTGTATGTACCTTTAAGGGGAGAACTACTTTTTACAGCTCCTGTATACTGTAGTACCGGCAGTGACCACACCTGTATATAAACCCTGAGTAGGGATCTGTACAGTTAGTTTTAGAGTAACCCTCATTCAGTAAACACCTGTTGATTGCTCCCTGCAGTCTCTTGTCTAATTATTGAAGGACACAACATCAAGATACATGGATCTAACATTGGCGACGAGAAGATTCAAACCTACCTGCAACTCTGCATCACCTCCCAGGGATTCGCTCCTGGAGAACAGTGAAAGAAGAAGGCCGAGTCCAGAAGCACGGGCGTCGACCACGGGAAACCCCCCAGTCATCCAGCGGAGATTTGAGCATCGCAGGGGAGGCTGTCGAGAGCCGGGCTTGGTTCTCCAGTCACGGTGGTCCAGCGAAACGGGCTGGCAACAGGTACAGCGCAGACCCTTCCCGGACAGCGGCGGCTAGAGCCGACCAACGGCACAGAAAAAGGCCGAGCAGCGTCGACGGAAGAGAGAGGGTAGAGCGCACAGGGCGCAGCCGGTGTTCAGGACCGAGCGGCGTCGACGGGAGAACAGAGAGGGTAGAGCGCACAGGGCGCAGCCGGTGTTCGGGACTGAGCGGCGTCAACGAGAGAGAGCACAGCGCAGCCGGTGTTCAAGGGCCGAGCAGCATCAATGAGAGAGAGAGGCATGCAGGAAAACGCGCAGAGCGCAGCCGGTGTTCAAGAGCCGAGCAGCGTCAGCGGTGAAGAAAGGAAAGCGCGGGAGCCGCCATTTTGAGCCGCAGCGGAGAAGAAGGGCGAGCGCGGGAGACGCCATTTTGAGCCAGTTTAACCACACCCAGGGATGCCGAAGAGTGGCAGTGTCACAGCGTTCGACAATGAAGTCGAAGATTGGACGACATATGTCGAACGCATAGAAGTGTACTGCAAGGCGAATGAAGTGCCAGATGACAGGAAAGCGCTGGTATTGTTGAATTCAATGGGTGCAAAAACGTATGGCTTACTGCGAAACCTAGTAACCCCAGAGAAGCCAGTGGAAAAGGATTTTGAAAACATAGTGTCAATCCTACAGGACCACTTAAACCCCACACCGCTGCTGATAGCAGAAAGATTTAAGTTTCACAAATGGAACCAGCATAAAGATGAAAGTAATGCTGAGTTTTTAACGGAACTGCGCAAGCTATCGAAACACTGCCAGTTTGGAACGGGACTAGCAGATACTTTAAGGGACAAGTTTGTGTGTGGGCTTCAAAGTGAAGGAACCCAGAAACGGCTTCTATCAGAAAAGGATCTTACGCTGGACAAGGCTTTCAGCATGGCAGTATCACACGAAGCAGCAGCACGGGGCGTGGCAGAGATACAATGGAGACCGCAAGAATATGGCACAAATGAAATGTCATACGGAACAGTGAAGTTCTTTCACTGCGGCAGAACAACACACGACCAGAAGGATTGCTGGTTCAAGGACAAAGTGTGCAGACAGTGTGGGAAAGTAGGACACATACCAAGAGTCTGCAGGTCGGGAAAGAAAACCAGCAGCAAGAAATCTCCACAGGAGAGTAGTTCAGACAAACAGAAAAGTGATACAGACTCCGGAAGCAAGGAGCTGGGTTGTCTGAAACTACATAATGTGATCAAAACGGAGGATCACCAAACTATCTGGGTCACGCTCAAGATAGCCGGAGTCCAAGTGAAAATGGAATTGGACACAGGATCAGCCCTAACAGTCATAAACCGAAGGGACTACAAGCGGCTATTCTCACATATACCCTTGAGAGATACAGAGATTGTCTTGAAGACATACACGGGGCAACAAGTCTACCCCAAAGGAAAAATAAGGGCGAACGTTATATAGAACGGCAAGGAAACACCAAAAATGGACCTATATGTATTGCCAGATGGAGGACCACCACGACTAGGACGTGAATGGATCCGGAAGATACAGCTAGATTGGCATTCCATACAAGCACTGACTGTAGATGCCAAAAAGGAGGACGACATCACACCTGGACGACTGTCAAAAATGCTAACTGACGCACAAGAAGTGTTCCAGGAGGGACTCGGAACACTAAAAGGTATAACAGCGACGATCAAAATAGAGGAAAATGCAAGCCCAAAGTTTTTTAAGGCCAGACCAGTGCCTTATGCGATCCGCCCAGCCGTCGAAGCAGAGCTGGAAGGTTTGGAACGTTCAGGAGTACTGTCCAAAGTGGACTGGAGCGAGTGGGCTACACCCATCGTCCTGTAATGAAGAGGTCATTGAGTAATACGCCTGGGAAACCAAAGAAGGTTCACATCTGTGGGGAGTTTAAGGTGACAGTGAACCCAGTCCTTCACACGGTACAATATCCGCTTCCGCGGATTGAAGATATTTTCGCCTCGCAATCTGGAGGGAAACGCTTCACTAAGATTGATCTGGCCCAGGCGTACCTGCAAATGGAGTTAGAAGAAGTCTCGAAACAGTACCTCACGATCAACACTCATAAAGGTCTCTACCAATACAACCGGCTGATGTTCGGGGTAGCAACAGCTCCGGCTATTTGGCAAAGGGCAATGGATCAAGTCCTGCAAGGGATTCCAGGGACCCAGTGTTATTTGGACGACATCCTGGTCACGGGCGAAAATGACAGTGATCACCTCGCCAACCTGGAGCAGGTGCTCACTAGATTGAAGGAATATGGGCTCCGAGCTAATCGCCACAAATGAGAGTTTTTCCAGAAGCAGATCTCGTATTGTGGCCACGTTATTGATGAAGAGGGGTTACATAAGTCCCCTGAAAAGATTGAGGCAGTAGTCAAGGCTCCAGCACCAGAAACTGTGTCACAACTGAGGTCGTTCCTCGGGCTGGTGAACTACTACCATAAGTTCTTGCCGAATTTGTCTACAGTCCTACACCCACTGAACACCCTACTGCAAACGGGGGTACCATAGAAGTGGAGTGACGAATGTAAACGAGCTTTCCAGAAGAGCAAAGCATTGATCACATCAAAAGAGGTGTTGGCTCATTTCAACCCAGCACTACCAATTCGGTTGGCGTGTGATACATCACCCTATGGCATTGGAGCGGTGCTGTCGCACAAATTCCCGGACGGCTCGGAGGGGCCAGTAGCCTTTGCGTCTCGGTCACTAACCTCAGCCGAACATAACTACGCCCAGATTGACAGGGAGGCCCTCAGCCTAGTGTGGGGAGTGAAAAAGTTCAATTACTATCTGCACGGGCAGAAGTTCACCTTGCTGACTGACCACCAACCACTTGTCTCCATCTTTAATCCAAAAAAGGGCATTCCGGTGATGAATGCGCAACGGCTACAAAGATGGTCCCTTTTTCTAGGGGCGAACCAATATGAAATAGAGTATAAGGGCACGAAACAGCATGGAAACGCTGATGGGCTATCACGCCTGCCACTGCCTACTGCGGAGGAAGCACCAGCAGTGGACCCTGTCGAAATATTTTATTCGACTATAATTGAACGCTTGCCAGTAACTAACGCTGATATAGAGAAGGAGACCCGAAATGACCCGACACTGTCTCGGGTATATGACTTGACGGTGAATGGGTGGCCAACACATGGCGACTCACTGTTGCCAGCATTCTCATCCAGAAGAGAACAGCTGTCAGTATGCCAGGGGACCTTGATGTGTGGATCCCGAGTGGTAATTCCACCCAAGTTAAGGGAGAGAGTGCTCAATGAGCTTCACGAAGGGCATCTGGGAGGGGTGAAAATGAAAAGCCTTGCTAGGGCTTATGTGTGGTGGCCGGGGATCGATCAGCAAATCGAGGACCTGACAAAGAGCTGCTCAGGATGCCAGAAGGTCCAAAATGCACCATCACATGCCCCTCTACACCCATGGGAGTGGCCCTCATCTCCATGGCAACGGGTGCATATTGATTTTGCTGGTCCATTCATGGACTCAATGTTTTTAATAGCCGTGGATACGCACTCGAAATGGCCTGAGGTGATCAAAATGTCCTCCACCACCACGGAGAAAACTATTGCAGTCCTACGGACCATATTTGCCAGGAACGGCTTGCCAGAGCAGATTTGCTCTGATAACGGACCACAGTTTGTGTCCGAAGAGTTTCGAAGATTTATGAAAAGGAATGGGGTAAGGCATTACACATCCGCCCCGTATCATCCAGCCACAAATGGATTGGCTGAGAGGTTCGTACAAACCTTTAAAAAAGCAGTAAGGGCCATGTGCGATGACGACATTCCACTGCAGCATAAGGTGGACAATTTCCTGTTAGCCTACAGAAATGCGACACATGCAGTCACCAACCAGGCCCCGGCCATGATGTTCTTTAACCAAAGGTTGAGATCTCGTCTGGATTTACTCAGACCAAATGTACGAAGAGATGTTGAGAATAAGCAATTCCAGCACATCAATGAGAAGCCGACAAGGAGCTTCAATGTAGGGCAACCAGTCTTGGCCCGCGACTACCGAACAGAGAAATGGCAACCAGGAACGATATGCACACGGCAGGGGCCACTAATGTACACAGTGGATGTTGGGGAGAACATTGTGAGACGCCATGTTGACCAGATCCTAGAGTGACAGGAACGAGTCAACCCCATGTCTTGCGTACCTGGTGATGAGCCCGACATACAGGTAGCATCTACCCCAGAAACAGTAGCATCGGAAGCTGATGAACCAACCGATGACAGGGGGCCAGAATCGCCTCCGCACCAAGAGCAAGACACTCAGGAAAGGCGCTATCCAGAAAGGATCAGGAAGCCTCCCCAAAGACTGAATTTATAAATAGACTATTTTCAGTTAATGTTGCATGTTAAAAGTGTTAATTGTAATTAGTTGATATTTAATTGTTAAATGAATGCTATGGTACTGTTAATCTAAAAGGGGAGGAATTGTAGTGTATGTACCTTTAAGGGGAGAACTACTTTTTACAGCTCCTGTATACTGTAGTACCGGCAGTGACCACACCTGTATATAAACCCTGAGTAGGGATCTGCACAGTTAGTTTTAGAGTAACCCTCATTCAGTAAACACCTGTTGATTGTTTCCTGCAGTCTCTTGTCTAATTATTGAAGGACACAACATCAAGATACACGGATCTAACACCTACCATGCACACCACCAACAATCTCTCATCTGAAAGAAAAGAACAAAGCAAGAAACAGAGGAGCAAAAAGGAGACAGGCAGAGAAACAGCAACACAACCATGGCACATACAGCTCACAAAGACAGCTATCCTCTAATTTGCCTTGAGCAATGCTACAGAAAATCCACTTAGTAATGCATCAAAAACAGTACGTCAACACTTCAGATGTCACACATTGTCCAATGCAAATTTCTGTTTCACACGTATTTGATCTTCCAACAAACAAAGCCAAGGTTCTGATCCGATCTGCAGATTGACCTGTAACTGACCAAAATGTTCAAGAACGAAGAGCAATTACACCTTGCAGTCTTAAAGGGACACACACCTACTCTTCAGCAGCAGAACAATTAATTATGCATCAGATTGTATAATGTTCCTGTCCTTCTAAAACAGCTCACCATATTTTTTTAACATTCATTCCTGGGATGTGGGCATCGCTGGCAAGACCAGCATTTATTGCCCATCTCTAATTGCCCTGAAGGTGGTGGTGGTGAGCCGCCTTCTTGAACCGCTGCAGTCCGTGTGGTGAAGGTACTCCCACAGTGCTGTTAGGGAGGGAGTTCCACGATTTTGACCCAGCGACGATATATTTCCAAGTCAGGAGGTGATGGTGTTCCCATGCACCTGCTGCCCTTGTCCTTCTCGGAGGTAGAGGTCGCGGGTTTGGGAGGTGCTGTCGAGAAAGCCTTGGCAAGTTGCTGCAGTGTATCGTGTAGATGGTACACACTGCAGCCACAGTACGCCGGTAGTGGAGGGAATGAATGTTTAAGGTAGTGGATGGGGTGCCAATCAAGCAGGCTGCTTTGTCCTGGATGGTGTTGAGCTTCTTGAGTGTTGTTGGAGCTGCACTCATCCAGGCAAGTGGAGAGTATTAAGATTACTAATTTAGAGATCACATAAATTATGTTTTTATTGCAAAGTCCTGTGGGAGTATTCGCGCTAATTTTGGGTTCCAATTATGTCATTAGTTCCACATTCTTTTGAAAACTGTAATCAGTAGCCTTGATTATTCGAACGCCTTTGTTTATCGATGTACTGAATTTTATGTATTGCCTTTGTTTAAAGTCCAAGTTCCAAAGGAAGATGGTAGGGAAGATGTTGCAGAAATATATGTAATACTATTTAATATGAGGCGTGTAACATTGCTGAGGAGGAAGGGATAAACATAAGAACATAAGAAATAGGAGCAGGAGTAGGCCAATCGGCCCCTCGAGCCTGCTCCACCATTCAATAAGATCATGGCTGATCTGATCCTAACCTCAAATCTTCTATCACTCTCCATCCCACCCGAACCCATGTGATCTCCCGGGAGAGGCGAAAAACCAGATAAAAAACCCAATGGCCAATTTGGGAGAAAAAATCTGGGAAATTCCTCTCCGACCCATCTAGGCGATCGAAACTCGTCCAGGAGATCACTCTGTCCCTATATTTTCTACAGTACTTACCTTCTGTAAAGGCGACCTCCACCCCAGCCAGGAACAGGAATAAAACCATCTCCTGAAATCTAACACAGAATTAGAACACAAGAAGTCGGAGCAGAACCAGGTTACACGGCTCCTGGGCCCGCTCCACTACCCACAGGGCCATGACCATTCCGAACCTAGACTCATGTCCAATTTCCTGCCCGCTCCCCGTAACCCTTAATTCCCTTTACTTCTGTGATGTGGTTTGACGATGTTGAGAGAGTGATGTAGGTACGGAGTCATCACGTGCAAAGTCTGCTGCATCCTTTTGTGCATGTGCACTGTATGGGAGCAGAGCCTAAACAACGTCTAGCCACCACTGGAACTGTGCATACGCACCCAACGTTGCTGCTGTGCATGTACACCGGAAGTTCCGAACACGTATGCACCAAGCTCGTGGGGGGGCGGGGGGTGGAAAGAGAGAGGTGAGGAGCTTGGGAGGAAGTCAGGAACTCGAGGAGGAGGTCAGCAACTTGGCAGGGAGTTCAAGAACTCGGGGAGGTTAGGAACTCGGGTGAGGTCAGGAACTGGGGGCGGTGGGGGGAGTTTAGGAACTCGGGGGGGGGGGGCGGCGGTCAGCAACTTGGCAAGGATCCGGTCAGGAGCTCGGGGGGCGGTCAGGAAGTCGGGGGCGGGAGGTCAGGAAGTCGGGGGCAGGAGGTCAGGAAGTCGGGGGCAGGAGGTCAGGAAGTCGGGGGCAGGAGGTCAGGAAGTCGGGGGCAGGAGGTCAGGAAGTCGGGGGCAGGAGGTCAGGAAGTCGGGGGCAGGAGGTCAGAAAGCCGGGGGCAGGAGGTCAGGAAGCCGGGGGCAGGAGGTCAGGAAGCCGGGGGCAGGAGGTCAGGAAGCCGGGGGCAGGAGGTCAGGAAGCCGGGGGCAGGAGGTCAGGAAGCCGGGGGCAGGAGGTCAGGAAGCCGGGGGCAGGAGGTCAGGAAGTCGGGGGCAGGAGGTCAGGAAGCCGGGGGCAGGAGGTCAGGAAGCCGGGGGCAGGAGGTCAGGAAGCCGGGGGCAGGAGGTCAGGAACTCGGGGGCAGGAGGTCAGGAACTCGGGGGGGGGGGGGGCGGGGGAGGGGGATTAGGTCAGGAACTCGGGGGGGAGTAGGTCAAGAACCCAGTGCGGTGGGGTGGGGGGGAGGAGGAAGAAGGCCAGGAAACCGGTGGGGGGAGAATGTCAGGAAATCATGGGTGGGGGGCGGGGAAAGGGTCATGGAGAGTACAGTGGGGATAGGGGAAATGCGTGATCCAGGTCTAAAGTTGGGGGGATGAGAGCGAGAACGCGATCCAGATGTGAAGATGGATCACGTCTCCCCCCTCTGTTAGACGTTCTTCCAACTGGAAAAATTAGTGAATCCCTTCTCACACACGGAGCAGGTGAACGGCCTCTCCCCATTGTGAACTAGCTGGTGTGCCAGAATATTGGATACACCCACATGCATGTACCCCACACGCCCGCACCCATTGGTTTATGGACTGGCAAATCCTTGTTTCCTACTATAGTAGTACCAGATGAGATTTGGAGGCCACTGAGTATTTGCACTTTTTGTTTTCCATTTCCTATTTTAATGAGCCTTTCTTAAAGTTGTAGTCTTGACCCTGGTCCCTTCATTCTGAATTTTAAAAATTTTTAGCACTTCCAGAAGGGGAAAAATAAAACTCCAAAGAAGTAACAAACCCACTAATTAGAGTACAGAGGGCTAGAAATTAATTATAGCCCAAGAATGGGCGGTAACATTAGAAAAGTTGGAGAACTAGCGCCAGGCACTAATGCTTTAGACTGCACGCAAAATTCATTCTCACTGCTCAAAGAAATGATTGGAGCGCTAATTCAAGCCTTAAAGCCCAAGCTCATTGGCATTACACTCAAAGGGTGGACCAATATCAGGTGCAGTCTAATCGCAAGTCATCATTGCCACAGGCTACTTCCAGTTCTTAAAGGGGAGGTTCATTGATGCTGTAGAACCTCATTCTCAGCAGCAGGTAAAGGAGGAGCTGGACGACTGAAGCAGCTGTACTCATGGCAGATCCATGCCCCAGGGAGAGAGCCCGCAGATTCTGCGATCAAGCATTGGAGGCGTTGGTGTTCGCTGTGGAGAGACTGAGTGCGGTGCTCTACCCAACAAGTGGCAGGAAGCCCTCACCGCAAGTCTTCTGCGCCATGTGGAGGGAGATGGCGCAGCACGTCTCGGGCAGCACTATGGTCCCCAGGACACTCACACAGCGCGGGAAAAAATTTAACGACCTCACTTTGGTGGTCAGGGTGGGTCAATTCTTCAACAAATGCTATATACCACCATCTGAACCATAGTCTTCACACACTGTCCAAATCACCATATTCCCAGCACTCACCCACCAACAATCTCTACCAACCAACACTCACACCCACATCTCACACCTTGCACAAAATGACAACTGTTCAACTATGGCAGACACATCACCCAAACACATTGCTCCACACTCACTCACACACTTTCCTTTCTCTTACAGGCTAAGGTAGCTCACAACAGGAGGGAGCAGGAGCGCCCAGGCGGAGGACAATCCGACACCCAGCCACTGTCTGAGCTGAAGAAGAGTGCTGCAGTTTATTGGGCGCCAGTGGCCACCAGAGACGTCGAACCCCTTGGGGACAACAACGGTATATTCATCCCTACTCATTCTTCTCACATCCCACTTTCCCCTCATCCCACAAGCGTTACACACTTTCCAGCTAATCATGCTGTATGCATGCCTTTCTCCCTTCCTGCCCCCCTCCCCTCAGCTTAACCAGACTCTTGTGCCTTTATGCGTTCAGATAATGAGCAAACACCTGAGCAGCATGTCCCTGAGGGCACTGTAGAGAGTGAGGTGGGAGAAGAGAAGGAGAAAGAACACACCGCGTCACTGCATGTCTCACCTGCAGGCACCAGCTCAGATACTGGCACTACACATTCGTTAGAGGCTAGTATAGTAGCAGGATCTGCATAGGGTGAGGCACCGGGGATGAGTGGACTGCAGCAAGGCCAGGGGGAAAAGATAGCTCAGGGGCCAGCTCCGCGGAGGGAGAGTTCTGCTGCACAGAACTTAGATGAGGACCTCGATGGGGAGGCGGTTATAAGAAGGGTGATGGGCATGCACACGGATATGATAGGTGCAATGGCAAGGGTGCCCGAGAGCCTCTCAACAATGGTAAAGAGCATGGAGGGGTCCGCCTCCAACATTGCACAAGGCTCTGCGCACACCATGGAGCCCATCATTTGCACTTTGCAAAGGATGGTAGACTCCCAGAGAAACCGTGGTGACCCAGGCCTGATGCCGCATGTGATGGGCGATCTGGCAGCTTCCATTGCAGCACAGGCGGAAGCGACGCAACATCTTAGTGCTGTAATGCAGTCTATGCTTGGTGCCAGCCAATCTCAGACTGCTCTCATGCAGTCTCAGCTTGATGCCATGTAAGCTCTGACTGCTGCCATCATGGCTGGGTCTACCGCCATCGACCGGGGCTTTCACGGTGTCGCAGCAGGCCAGCAATCTGTGTTCCAACAGATTGCTGGGGATGCTGAGGTACTGCCCCGGGGGAGTGGCAGTGGGTCAGTGGAGCAGGAACCTGCTGTACTCGCTCAGGATGACAGCATTCCTGCTTCCACCACTGCCACTCTGCCAGTGCCTTTGTCGCTGCCCGTCATCCAGCCAGCCCAGACTGCTGCCGCCCATGCTGAGGTGGTGCAGTCTACAGCCGGGCCTTCCCGGTCCAGAGCTGGTCGAGGGCGTCCTGCAAGACATAGAAACATAGAAGATTGGAGCAGGAGCATGCCATTCGACCCCTCGAGCCTGCTCCGCCATTCAATGAGATCATGGCTGATCATCCAAACCCAGTACCCTGTCCCTGCCTTCTCCCCATATCCCTTGATCCCTTTAGCCTTAAGAAATATATCTAACTCCTTCTTGAATATATTTAATGAATTGGCCTCAACTGCCTTCTGTGGTAGAGAATTCCACAGGTTCACCACTCTCTGGGTGAAGAAATTCCTCCTCATCTCTGTCCTAAATGGCTTACCCCTTATCCTTAGACTGTGGCCCCTGGTTCTGGACTCCCCCGCCATCGGGAACATCCTTCCTGCATCTAGTCCTGTTAGAATTTTATAAGTTTCAATGAGATCCCCTCTCATTCTTCTAAACTCCAGCGAGTATAAGCCCAATCGACCCAATCTCTCCTCATACGTCATTCCTGACCATCTGAAGTCTCCCGCATGGACACTCAGCAGCCTTCCACCAGCCCTGCTGTAGCCACTGGGCCAACACTTCGTAGGAGCACTAGAGTAGGCAAAGGCACAGTAACGAGAGGTACTAAGGGATTGCACAAGGGTGAATAGTTAATATTTTTGGTGTAAATATGTGTTCACTGATTATTGATAAATTTAAGCTGGGTGGGCATGTGTGCTGTGAGGAGGATGCCGAGAAACTCCAGTATGATTTGGACAGGTTGGGTGATTGGGCAGAAGAATGGCAGATGCAATATAATGTGGATAAATGCGAGGTTATCCACTTTGGTGTCAAAAACAGGAAGGCAGATTATTATCTAAATGGTAATAGATTGGGAGAAGGGGAAGTGCAACGAGACCTGGGCGTCCTTGTGCACCAGTCGCTGAAAGTAAGCATGCAGGTGCAGCAGGCGGTTAAGAAGGCAAATGGTATGTTGGCCTTAGTAGCGAGAGGGTTTGAGTACAGGAACAAGGATGTCTTGCTGCAGTTGTACAGGGCCTTGGTGAGGCCACATCTTGAGTATTGTGTGCAGTTTTAGTCGCCTTATCTGAGGAAGGATGTTCTTGCCATGGAAGGAGTGCAGCGAAGATTCACCAGGCTGATACCTGGGATGGCAGGAATGACATATGAGGAGAGATTGGGTCAATTGGGCTTATACTCACTGGAGTTTAGAAGAATGAGTGGGGATCTCATCGAAACTTATAAAATTCTTACAGGACTAGACAGACTAGATGCAGGAAGGATGTTCCCAATGGTCGGGGAGTCCAGAACCAGGGGTCATAGTCTAAGGATAAGGGGTAAGCCGTTTAGGACAGCGATGAGGAGGAATTTCTTCACCCAGAGAGTGGTGAACCTGTGGAATTCTCTGCCAAAGAAGGCAGTAGAGGCCAATTCATTAAATATATTCAAGAAGGAGTTGGATATATTTCTTAAGGCTAAAGGGATCAAGGGATATGGAGAGAAGGCAGGAACAGGGTACTGAATTTGGATGATCAGCCATGATATTGAATGGCGGAGCAGGCTCGAGGGGCCGAATGGCCTACTCCTGCTCCTATCTTCTATGTTTCTATTCATTCAGTTTGGATTCTTTTGTGGTGTGTCTCATTTCAGCTTTGCGCTATGATATGGCCTGCGACAGGGATGGAATGATGGGGATGTGGTGGCCAACGGGGATCTAGGGTTTAATTTATTGGAACCGCAGTCTGATGAGGCGGTCACGGACCGCCCTTCTGGAAGGCCGATTGAGTGGCTGCCACCTCCCTCGCTTCTGTTCCTCCTCCTCCTCCTCCTCTCCTTCCTCCTCCTGAGGTGGTCCCACAATCCCTGCTGGCAAGGGCTGCGCTCTCATGATGGCCAAGTTGTGCAGCATGCAGCAGACCACCACAAAATGGGACACCCGCTCAGCTGGGTACTGGAGGGCTCCTCCCGAGCGGTCAAGGCAGCGGAACCGTTGCTTGCGCACCCAGATGGTCTGCTCGATGATGTTCCTGGTCACAGCATGGCTATCATTATATGAGTGCTGGGCAGGAGTGTTGGGGTTGTGGAAGGGACTCATGAGCCAGGTGGAGAGCGGATAGCCTTCGTCTCCGAACAGTCAGCCGCGAGCTTGACGTGTTGGCTGGAAGAGTGCTGGCGCAGGATGAAGGCATCATGGCTGCTGCCAGGATAGCGGGCATTCACACTGAGGATTCGCTGTGTGTGGTCTCACACCAACTGCACATTAAGTGAGTGGTAGCCTTTGCGATTACAGAAGATGTCAGGATTGTTATGCGATGCCCGTAAATCCACGTGGGTGCAGTCAATGGCGCCCTGCACCATGGGGAATCTTGCTATCCTGGCAAAGCCACATGTACGCTCGTCCTGCTTCTCTCTGGTGATGGGGATAGGAAATGTAGTCCCTTCTCCTACTGTAGAGAGCCTCAGTGGCCTCCTGGATGCAACGATGGACAGCGAACTGCAAAATGTTAGCTATTTCTCCTGTTGCAGACTGGAAGGATCCGCTGTCAAAGAAATTGAGGGCGACGGTGATCTTGACTGCCACTGAGAGAGCCGTGATTGCTCTGATCTGAGGCTCCAGGTCTGGTTGCAGGAGGTTGCAAAGTTCCAATACACTGCACCGCCTTCCAATACACTGCTCCTAGCTTAATTGGAGGTAGAAGAAATGCTGTCGGAATACCCTCGGTAGATAAGGCCTCCTGTTGAGAGCCCTGATGGCCCTCCTCCTTCCGCTGGCCACATTTTCCACTCTTTCTCGCTGCCTCTGTAGATCCTAGAGGGCCAGATTGACTGCCAGTACAGCCCCCATTAATGTAAGCCAAGTGTAGCGGTTTGATTTTTTTAAGAACAACTTTTTAGTTACCACAACACTCCTGATACAAAATAACCTTTAAATTAAACTGTTGCACAAAGTCAAACTGACAAGAAAGCACTGAAACTCCACTAACCTACAGCTGCAACTCATTACTCATGGACCCTTTAAATTATGTAGCTGGAGCAGCCTGCTTCACGCCAGCTCTCCCTGTCTCTGTTTGGTCGAGGCACTAAGGTAGGTGACGACAATCAATTTCGCAGATCGGGTGGCCAGTGAACGTTACACACTCACTGACATCATGGTCTGCCTGGCATTGAAGTCCCCAGCAGCACCTCGTACCAGCGGTGCACCGGGGGAGCCGGATTTGCTGTGCGTCGCTGGATTTGCCTCGCCCCGGCGTTACTGCATCAGCGCCCCAGCTGCTGGTGCTAACGAGAGGTGCTAAGGAAGTGAATTTTTCCTCCAGAATCTTATATTTTACCAGCCAAGGACAACTGCAATTACATAGAAACATAGAAGATAGGAGCAGAAGTAGGCCATTCGGCCCCTCGAGCCTGCTCCGCCATTCAATGCGATCATGGCTGATCATCCAAATTCAGTACCCGGTCCCTGCTTTCTCCCCATACCCCTTGATCCCTTTAGCCTTAAGAAATATATCCAACTCCTTCTTGAATATATTTAATGTATTGGCCTCTACTGCCTTCTGTGGTAGAGAATTCCACAGGTTCACCACTCTCTGGGTGAAGAAATTCCTCCTCATCTCTGTCCTAAATGGCTTACCCCTTATCCTTAGACTGTGACCCCTGGTTCTGGACTTCCCGACCATTGGGAACATCCTTCCTGCATCTAGTCTGTCCAGTCCTGTCAGAATTTTACAACTGCAGAACACTAGATAACAGAGCATCTTCACAAAGCTAACTTCAGTTCCATTTTCTGTAGGCTGCCTGGCAAGACTGGGTTAAATTACACATTGCAGAGTTGTCTGCAGCAGGCAGGATCAAATTACACATTCCAGACAAACTGTTGGGTGTGTCTTGTCCTCCAAGGGGACCAATCAGAAACCTGGTCCAACCCACTTGTGTTGCAAATAAACACAGCCATCTAGGTGGGAGCAACAGGATGAGTAGAGGGGTATTGGGGAAGGGGAGGGAACTGAACTTCTGAGATCTAGGACCAGAGCAATGGAAGTGGTGGGAGAAGGGCCCAGAAGTGTGAAACTGGTCTTGCAGTGTGGGAGCTCTGAGAAGATGGTAAGAGAGCATTAGACAGGTGAGTTGCCAGCAATGTAAAGGGTGTTCAGCCCAACCCCTTTCAGAAAAGAATGGTGACCCGGGCCGCCTGCAGCACCAACAGTAGCTATTTATATTTTCCACCGCTGGTGTTTTGCCTCAAACAATGCCAGGAGAAACAGCATCATGGGAGGGGGTGGGGGGGGGGGGGAGCGGGGAGATGTTTCTCTATACCACTGGCCTCATTCATATGCATTACTGAACTATCTAATAATATTATCAATATGGGATGATCTCCAATGCTACCAGTCTTGCAACAGTATCAGCAATTGTGTTTCAGAGTGCAGCATTAAACCCATCTATCAGAACGTTACATTTCACTGTTGAACAGCTACAGAGAATAATCTGGTTAAGCTGCCAATACCAAATATTTGACTTTTGCATAACAACCTAAAAAACTTCAACATAGCTGTACTGAACACTGATTTCAAGCACTTGTTCTGGCTGAAAGCCAGAAGGACACTAAAAATATTCAATACATTAAAGGGATCAAGGGATACGGGGAGAAAGCAGGGACAGGGTACTGAATTTGGATGATCAGCCATGATCTCATTAAATGGCGGAGCAGGCTCGAGGGGCCGAATGGCCTACTCCTGCTCCTATCTTCTATGTTTCTATGTATCATTCAACTGTTCATTATAAACTATTGGCTCAGCACTGATGTTGTTCCCCTCTTCCACTCAAGGTTTGAAAACTAGTCAGTAAAGTTAACTTTAGACTTTCAGTTTCAGTATAGTTCAAACAATTCAGATTTAAATTTGGCACTTATTGAAGCCAAACCAAGGGTACTGGAATCAGAAGCAAAAATGGTAGCACATGTGCTGTGTGTCAAAGGTTACATCACCTCCCGAAATCTAATTAGATTTATGAGTGAATTGATTGCGGAATATGCCCATTTGGTAGTTTGTGATAAATTCAGCAAAGTGATATGGTCAGAAAATCCATCTACAATGTTTAAATAATTCTGTTTGCACTGTAAGCAAATCACAAAAACAGTTTCTGAAAGGCATATCACGTTTTCTCAGAGCCGCAAAAATAGATGTTGTTAGGAGAGGATACAGAGAAGAGTAACAAAACTGATCCCAAGGGATGAGCTAGGAGGCAAGATTAGAAAGGATCAAACACTACAGTCTAGAAATAAGGACATTAAAGATAACATTTATACTGCTACCTTTGCCTTGATGCAAAGTGATTTTTGATGCACATCAATGCAAACGTAGCAATATAACTAAAAACGCTACTGAGCGCATTAAAGTCTAGAAATATGTGACCTCCTCCAAGAGGCCATCTCACAAGTTTTAGCTCCCAAAGAATATGCAGTATAAATCCAGCCTAAGGGGGAGTGGAGAGAGATGAGAGCTCATCAAAGCATATAAAACATTAAATGGTACAGATAAGGTAAATGCAGAATATTGCTACAAATTAAACCAGAGAAGTAGGACTAGTGAATATGAATTTGAATTGGTGAAAAGTAAATTTAAAACATACAAGATCTTCATTACCCAAGGAAGCAAATGTTCAGAATAATCTGCAAGACAAGACAGTAAGAGATAGAGAGAGAGGGGATTTGAGGGGAAATTTCTTTACCCAGAGGGTTGTGGGGGTCTGGAACTCACTGCCTGAAAGGGTGGTAGAGGCAGGAACCCTAACCACATTTAAAAAGTACTTGGATGTGCACTTGGGATGCTGTAACCTGCAGGGCTACGGACCAAGAGCTGGGAAGTGGGATCAGGCTGGATAGCTCTTTGTTGGCCGGCGCGGACACGATGGGCCGAAATGGCCTCCTTCCGTGCTGTAACTTTCTAATGATTCTATGATAAAAATATAGGCAAATTTAAAAATGCAACTTTAACAGGACAATTAGGGTACTCAAGATGAGCTTTATTGGGCAACGGCCTTTTCCCATCTTTAACTTTTCTTATGCTTAATACAGGAGACAGTTTAAAAAAAAACTATTGATGAATATTCCACAGAAAATATGATGTTCTCAAATCATACTAAGAATTCCAATTGGCAGCATTTACAGGCACGAGCTGCAATTTTACCAAGAGTTTGACAGCAAAACAGTGCAACATTTACCCCACTAAAAACTGTTTTTTGCAACTGCAGGTTCTTCTTTAATTTCCCCTCTTCCCTTGCCTCCCGTTTTCTAAATGATCACATCCTGCAGTGAGAAGACAAGCGTCCAACTCCCATGCCTCTGCCTATGTCACTCAAGGGGACAAATCACCATCTATTCTTCCCTTTGCCCATGTCTTCCATTCAGCCCCACGTCAAAATGAAGGGGACTGAGATGAGGAACTCACTGGAATGGGAAAGTGTAATCTGCTTCGCCACCTTTCCACCCTAATCCATAATGTGTCTTAACAGTTTACAGTGATGCACTAAATGTTATAAACCATCTTCTAATCCTGAAGAATTAATTTCAGTGCTATTATTGTCACTGAGAAACATGCCATGTTTTCAGCTCCAACAAACCCCCCCTCCAAAATTCTTTCTAAAAAGCAACATAGCGACGTAAAAAGCTTTATAAGAAACTAACTTTTTTCCAGGGTTTATACTCAGAGAAGGTGGGCCAGGAAAACCAGGTGGAAGCGTGGGGAGCAGTCACCCAGTAATTAATGTATGGCATTTACTGTCATTTTGCATGTTATTTTTGGATCATATAGGCTAATCCTCGAAAAACAATAGGATACTTCATACACAGGTTTGACCAGAGTGCGTGGGTGGCAAGAGAAAAATATTTATGCAGCCAGCAACATTAAATACTGCTTCAATCTGTATAATAACCCAAATGTATTATAAATTGCTGGCACCTAATTTGTTAACTCGGAAAGCACAGCATGTTGCCTAGAGTGGCATAAAATGTTTATTGCTGATTGAAGAGATCTAGCTTTAAGCTAAACAAATGACACCGAGCCTCTGCAGCAAAAAGCTCACAATCTGGAGAGCTATAAATTTACTGATAATTCGCAGGAAATTATAGTTGAAAAGGAGGCCTAAATTATTTGTCGTAAATGCAAAATGAAAATCACTCTATACCTGTGCATATGGCACATTTGGACAAATGAGATAAAGATTCATAAATCATCTGTGGAAATATGTGGCATGAAAAATGGCTAAATAATGAGCCCAAATGACTGCACTATTTATCTTTCATTGCGTTCATTTTTCATTTAATGATAAAGATTTACACTTTAGGAAAAAATATTTTCAAGATTGAACAGAGACTTTCAGACAAAGGTTTACATTTATCTGTGCGATTCTTCAACATGCTTCATGCCTTTCAACTCACAATTTAAACACATTACAGACTTTCGATGAACATTGCACTCGAAAGCAGCTTTTCTGACAAGCTACTTCTGATGTACTGTCAATCTTCCAAACACTATGCTAATACCAGAAAGACAGCCTATTTATTTTATCAGGGCACACAAGTGATAGCAGAAGTTCAACAAATCTTTTCCAAAGAGAAATGCAATTTATCAATCCTAAACTAATCTGCTGAACCACCTTGTTGCACATTTGAAATCAGAATCAACAGCAGATTTTCCAAGGTGATCAAATGCTCATTAAGTAGTTGTCACACTCAGTACAGGAAAAAGAACAGTTTGTCCTTTACACAAGAGACTTTCAAAAGACATCTTAAGCTTTTTAATTTTACTGTTCACATTCTATCAAAATGTGGTCTAAAATGCAATACAACAATGGCAGAGAATTCAATTTAAATCAAAACCCAATAAAAGTCTGAAAAGTGAAGAATTTATCATTCAGATTAAATAGCACCTATTTACTTATTCACATAGGTTGATTGTATAGAATGTGTCCTCCCTATCTCTATAATCTCCTCCAGCCCTACAAACCTCCGAGATATCTGCGCTCCTCCTCTTGATGATCCCCGATTTTAATCACTCCACCATTGGCGGATGTGCCTTCAGCTGCCAAGGCCCTAAGCTCTGGAATTCCCTCCCTAAACCTCTCCGCCTCTCTACCCTCCTTTAAGACATTCCTTAAAACCTACCTCTTTGACCAAACTTTTGGACATCTGTCCTAATATCTCCTTATGTGGCCCGGTGTCAAATTTTGATTGATAATGCACCTGTGAAGTGCCTTGGGACGTTTTACTATATTAAAGGTGCTATATAAATACAAGTTGTTGTTATTGTTGCTCCATACTTCAACGTAAAATACATATATAGTTTCCAACTCACCTAAAGTCATAAGGAACTGTCAGTTGTTTGTAATATCTGTCATGTTCAAGTGGAAAATATGTTTACAGGCACAAAGTTAGCCCATTTTCAAGAACCACCCAGATTGGCATAGAAAGATTACTTCTGATGTTTGGTTAAACATTACAGTCCAATAAAAACAATAGAAAAGCTCTAACTTTCACAGGAGCATTATCAAACAAAATTTGACATCGAACCACAAGGAGATGTTAGGGCAGGTGACCAAAAGTTTAGTCAAAGAGGTTTTAAGGAGTGTCTGAAAGCAAGAGAGAGAGAAGCAGAGAGGGAATTCCAAAGCTTAGGTCGTAGACAGTGAAGGCATGGCTGCCAATGGTGGAGCAATTAAAATCGGGGATGCGCAAGCAGTCAGAATTGGAGGAGCGGAGATATCTCAGAGGGTTGTCGGGCTGGAAGAGGTTACAGAGTTAGGGAGGGGTGAGGTCATGGATGGATTTGAAAACAAGGATGATCATTTTTAAAAATTGAGGTGCTGCCAGACCGGGAGCCAATGTAGGTCAGCAAGCACAGGGGTGATGGGTGAACGGGACTTGGTGCGTGTTAGGATATGGGCAGGAGAGTTTTGGATGAGCTCAAGTTTACGGAGGGTGCAGGGTGGGAGACTGGTCAGGAGAGAATTGGAATAGTCGAGTCTCGAGGTACAAAGGCATTGATGAGGGTTTCAGCAGCAGATGAGCTGAGGCAGCGGCAGAGACGGCGATGTTACGGAAGTGGAAGTAGGAACAGCTGCATGTTGGCATACAGCATTGGAGTACTAGCGTGCTATGCCACAGAGTAGCAGGGTGTAGATCCACATCTGCAGTCCTCACACAAGGTCACTGTAAACTTTTTCTGTTGATTTATTTTGTTGTTGCAGAGTTTAATGTGACAGCGCCTTGTAACAAAAGAAAAATACCTACGGTGACATTCAAAGAGAGACATAGTTGAAGGAGGCTATACAACTTCATGACCCCCTTTTATAGAAAGCTATTAAAAGAGCAACACTCCAATATCTTATTTGGATGACATTTGCAAATGGAAATTGAATGAATAGAAGTGGATGAATAAAACCTCATACCCAGCCTCCAGGTAGCACCTGTCCAGATTGTCAGAGGGGGGGCAAATGTTAGAGGTGGAAGGAGTTGGCATTTGTGGTAGAGAGGACATGGGGTCAGAAGCTCAGGCCATGGTCACATAGGATGGCAAGGTTGAGAACAGTCTGATTCAGCCTGAGATAGTGGCCAGGGAGAAGTACAGAGTTTGTGGCAGGTGCCAAAGACAATGGTTTTGGTCTTCCCAGATTGGATGTTGGACAAGCAATTTGACAGCGGAGAGGCAGTGGCAGGGTTGAGAGAGCTGGTGAAGAGGTAGGGCTAAGTGCCATCAGCATCCACTTTAGACGCTGACCCCATGTCTGTAGATAATGTCTCCGAGGGCAGCCTGTAAAGAATGTGGTCATGGAAGGACCCTTTGCTAACTCCCGAGGTGATGATAAATGGGTGAGAAAAAGAAGCCATTGGTAGAGATGCTTTGGCTATAATCAGAAAGCGAAGACTGGAACCAAGCTAGACAATGGAGGAAAGGCATTGGAGGAGAATGGTGTCACAGGCTGCAGAGAAGTCGAGGACAACAAGGAGGGATAGTGCACCATGGTCACAATCAAAGACATAGCCTCATCTCACGATAGTATTTGTCAGTCCTTCTTCTCACTACAGTATTTGTCAGTCCATCTTCTGGAAGGCAGATTAAATGTATGTGAGGGCATATCTGATATTCATAATGAGGGGTTTTATTGTTATTACCCCCAGGTCTGGCTATCATATGACTAGATATTGGGCAGTCAAGGTAAACTCCTGATCATAGAGTACATGGGGTCTGCTTATGGAAGAGACCAGTGATGCTGAACCCAAGAAAATACTAATGCAGACAAAATTTCTAACAGCCAGTAAGCCCACAATTTTGATAGAACAAGCCCACTTACTTAACTTCAGCATATCCTTCAATCCCTTCTTTCCAGAAATGCATCAAATTTTCCCTCCAATCTATTTATACTATCTGCTTCTACAACCTTTCCTTTACAAAACCAACACCAAGTTACACTGATTCAGTGCCTTTCATGCAACAAACTGACGCAGGGTGCTTTATGGAGGAAGTAGTGAATACTGAGCAGAAAGATGAAAAATTATAGAGTTAATCGAGGCATAGTCAAAGAGATAAATTTTGAAGAGACTACTGAAGGTGGCGAGAGAAATAGCAAGGCAGAGGTTTAGGGATACAATGACATCAATTACAGGTACAAAGAACCCAAAACGAATAAATTTATATTTTGACCAAGTATGAGGGCACCTTTATTAATCGCTGTCTACAGCAGATCAATCTACCAGTTGGACTATGTGAATAAACATGCATGCACACTACACAGAAATAATTACAATAACCACTGAAAATTCTAACAAATACCATAAAACAGTTAACTTTGCAAAAGATTATTTTATAGCCATTTGCAGAATGCCTTTGAGAAATTAATAGAATAGCAGATTTTCCTTCTGACCACGTTAATCTAATCATATTTTACAATTGATTGCTGAAACTATTTCCAAAGTTGCATGCAACAAACCAAAAGGAAAGGTATTGAAGGATATGAAGAAGTTATAAATGATATCCTTGTAATGTCAACTAATGAGCCATAAAAAGATCTCGGCCTAGAAATTCAGTCGCGTTTGCGCCCACTTATGGGCTATAGAGTGGTTTGCGCCGGAAGTTTTTTCACGCCCGAAATTCAGTTGGTCCGTAACATCGACGTTAGCCGGTAGCGCTGCGCCGGCACCGATTACGTCATCGGTGTGCGCAGCGCCCCGGTTCCAATGCAATTCCGGTCCGACCGCCAAATTCAGTTGCGGCCGCCTCTCCCGTGGCGGCCGCAAACAGCGTTTGCAAAACGGTGCCTTGCAGCTCCGAGAGGCCGGCGCATAAAGGTGGAGGGGCGGCCGGCCGCTTTCCCGGCGGCCGCCTGGCCGCACCTCCCTCCCCGGACTCCTGCACCACCCCCCCGCGGCATTGGTGTGTCACTCCCGCGAGCCCGGCACTTCTCCGTGGTGCCGGGCTCATTTGCCGGGGGAATCCAGCGGCGATCTCACGGCTGCAGGCAGCTCCTCCTTAAGAGAAGGAGGAGGCCTGCAGTACCCCAGCCTGCCGCACCGCATCGGGTGCCGCAGCGGCAGCTGAACGCCTGAAACTGACATTCTTCGCCCCAAACGAGGCGGCCAAACCCTCCAATAGCGCCCGCCTCCGTGTTGGGGCGGCGCAACTGAATTTCAGGCGGGCGCTACGGGAATCCGGCCGAGCGCTAAATTTCGGGCGCTAAAGACCTGGCGGGGCTATACCTAATTTCTAGGCCCTCAAGTTTAATTGCTTTTCAGTGACTAATGATTCAATACTGTACCAACATAATTACATTGTAATAAAATTTTGATTTGCTATTTAGCTTAAAAAAATTTCAGATATGTTTGGCACTTATTTCTGTTATTCAGAAATAGGAAAAGTCCAGTTTAAAAAAGGCATATTCCTGCTTGTTACTTTTGAAGTTGGAATTATAAAAGAAAAAATCACACATTATTTCCATTAAGAATGTCAATCTAGTAATTTTCCCTCATTTCAGCAAACCATTTGCAAATTTTTATTTTTGACATGTTTTGTTATTTTTATTTGCACTGAATGATCAGCTTACATTAGAATTAGTGGCTAATATAACTCAAACAAACATTCAAACACATTCCAACATTATAGCTGAGATGGAGAAAGAGAGCTTTAATATATGTATACCTGTATAAAGGCTAAATATCCATATAATATAAAGAAGCAAAAGTTATTTGTAATATTGATATTACTCAGAATTTTGACAGGATGGTCAGTTGTTAAATATTTTGATATATCTTACCATCACCCTCCCATCATGAACCCAACTATTTTGCTAAAATTTTACTAAAACTAAAAGATCCTACTATTCAAAGAAGAGCAGGGGAGTTCTCCCGGTGTTCTGGTCAATATCTAACCCTCAACCAACATCATCAAAACAGATTATCTGGTCATTTATCTCATTGTTGTTTGTGCAACCTTGCTATGGGCAAACTGGCTACTGCATTTCCCCATATTAACAACAGTGATTCTACTTCAAAAATTACTTCATTAGCTGTGAAGCGCTTTGGAACACCCTGAGGTCATGAAAGGCATTCTATACATGCAAGTTCTTCCCTTATTACACAATAATACAAAAATAAAACAAAAATGACATCTGGTATTTATATAAATAAAAATAGTGATTCTTTGCAACAGGAAATATAGCAAATGTACTTCTGAAGATTTCCTCTTCTTCTGGCACATTGAAAAGGAGGACAACAAGGAAGAGGAGAAAGGAGAGGAAACAGTGTCATACTGGTCTTTCATAGCCTTTCTAAATTCCAAACCTTCGTTCAGTTGGGCACTGAGAAAGCTCATCATTCTTGCTACTTATCACAAGTCACGAGTTAGCTTACAATTTTTAAATGCTTAGATTTAAAAAACTTAGCAAAGCTGACTTTCAAATTTACGACTATGTTACTTAACAGCTCCATGAAAGGTAAGTTAAAGATATTTAAAACTTTGTAAATTCACTATCCCAGGTCTATACACATTATAAAGCATATCCTCTATAATTTCTAGATTTGAGTCCCGAGTCGGCCTAATGCTTAATTTCTAGTCAACTGCGCTGGGTTTTTTTAGTTGCTGGCAAGCTGTTAGACTGAAATCCCTCTGCCAGTAACTACCAAAATAGTGAGAGGAGGAGGGGTGGAATTGATGAATAAACTAGGGTTACTTTTTTCTGCCTTTTGTGGAAGAATGGGATCAATGGTCTTTTCCTGATACACTAATGAGCCAGTGGAATGGCAGGATTCAAATTGGTACCAGTGATATTTCTACAATGGTGAGTTCCGAGTTGTTAAATCTGTGAGTTATCTAGTTAATTAAGACACAGACTAATTAATAACAATCAAAAACAGGTCTTTACTGGTTGGAGGTAGGGACTATTCTGAATACAAGATTACTGCACAGTGCTTATATACCGGTGTGTTCACCCCCGGTATTACGTCTACAGCAGCCTGAGAAAGTAGTACATCTCTTAAGGTGGAACAGGCTTAAGCTCTCTTAAGGTGGAACAGGTTACATACACAACACTCCTCCCTTCTTAGCTTTATAGTCATCCCCCCCATTTAACATAACGTAATAACATATATACATATATAACTTCATGTTTAATGTAACATATCACAGATTCAGTCTCTGCGGAAAACAGTTCACAGATTCAATCTCTGTGGTGTAGTCGGTTCACGTTACTCATTCAATAGTCCTTTCATGGATTTAACAGCTTGAACTTCCGAACTGATTTGGCTCCGTTCGGAGGGACCACGTGTGTGATCTGGTAGAGGTGATAATGGTTCAGATGGGTCATCTTCTGTTTTTACTTTTCCTTTTCTGCTTCTTGGAGACTCTCTGGGCTCCATTGTCAGCTGCCACAGCTGCCAGCTGCATGCGCAGTTCCTCCTTCTCTTCCTCCTTTTTTTGTAGTAGAGCCACCTTCTCCCGATGTTCCGTAGACTTTCGGTGCTCCTCCATGATTTCTGTATGGTGGGAGTCGAAGTTACAAGTTGGGCAGGACAGGACATAGTAATATTCGGAGTCGTCCGACAGGTCAGCGAGAGGGTCGTCTATTTCCTCCATACCCAGCTGGACGTTAGCCAGCTCTTGTTCCAAATCCAGACATCTTTCCTGAAGAGACTTCTTCATGTGTACCTCTGCATCCAGCTTTTTCTGGGCTTTCAGCAAGTCGTTTACTAGTGACCTCATTTGTGATTTTAATACTTCAACTTCCTTTGGAGATTGATTGATCGGACTATGCAATCCCTCTACCGGAGCAGCTGTTTCAGCGGTCTGTTGTTCTACATTGACGTGAGTCAGCGTACTTTTGGCATCCAATGGCTGCTCTGTTGCAGTCGTTTCAGTCTGTGTCGTCACATCAGCCATCTCAATGACTTTTGAGAGCTCCGAACCCTTTTCCTTTGAAGATCGCAGCTCATGTTCAAGTTTTCCCATTTCAGAGTCTTGTCCCTCAGCATATGAAGGAGTTGGCTGACCGTTAACTCTTCTGACACCAGATTATGGCACGCACCTTCAGAACCTGAATCAGCTTTGATTCGTTCGGCCTCCTCGCGCAGATGGTTGGTGTGCTCCTGCTCCATTTTCTCCATCAGTTGCTTCTGTTGCCTTTCCAGATTCTCCCACTCTGTAACAAACAACTTTTTTATTTCATTCATCTCTTGCTCAAAACGGCGAATCATTTGTTCTAATTGCTGTTGTAGTTTGAAATGGAGTTGAGTTCGAGCCCAGTGTCCCTCAAAAATGTGCATATCAGTAGACTTGACAGACTCAGAATTCTCTGTTAAACTATGTTGTTGTTGCTCAGTGGAATTCTGTGCTGAAACTTTGTCTTTTGCACATGGGTTGGTCTTACCATCATCAGTTCTAGAGTCTGGGCTGATTATCTGCACCGAGTTCTCACTCTTTATGGCTTTTAGCGAATGCCAGTCCATATTTATGTTTCTAAACCACTCCCGGCCTAGTAGTGGTGGACCTCCCTCCGGTAGCACATATAAGTCCATTATTTGACTTCCTTCGCCCTTGTTGGCCACTGCAACCTTTATTGTCCCGATGGGGTACACTCTCTGCCCCGTGTAGGTTGTCAATATAATCTCCGTATCCTGTAGGGGAATATGTTGGAATAACCTTCTGTAATCTTTCTTATTCATGACCGACAATGCCGATCCAGTGTCCAATTCCATTTTTACTTGGACTCCTTCTATCTGAAGAGTAACCCAAATTGTCTGGAGGTCTGCACCCTTACCAACGTTGAGTACCCTTAAGCTAGCCAGTTCAATGCTGCTTAAGCCAGCCAGTTCATTACTGCTAGCGTCTGAATCGGACTCCTGTTCGGCCACCTTGTGTACTTTTGCGTATTTTCCTTGCGGTGACTTCTTGTTGCTGGTCTTCTTCCCTGACCTGCATACTCTAGCTATATGTCCAAGCCGACCACAAGTTCTACATTCTTGGTTTTTAAACCAACACTGGTTCTGATCATGCGTTGTCTTTCCACAACGATAACATTTGCCAGAACTCACACCCAATTTGTGTGCACTGAGCTCCGGTGACCGTAGCTGCATTACTGCCGTGCCTCTCGCTGCGGCTTCATGTGCTGCTGCCATAGTGACCACCTTCTCAAGCGTCAGCTCATTCTCCTCGAGCAGTCGCTTTTGTGTATCCTGTTTAAATAAACCACACACAAATTTGTCTCGTAGTGCATCTGTCAGTCCCGTTCCAAACTGGCAATATTTCGCTAATTTACGCAATTCCAGCAAATATTCAGCATTGCTTTCATGCTGTAGCTGCCTTCTGTTGTAAAATTTAAATCGTTCTGCTAGCATCAGCGGCGTGGGGTTTAGATGATCTTTCAGGACAGTAACAATCTCATCGAACGTCTTATCCGCCGGTTCATCTGGTGATAACAGGTGTTTCAATTGCCCGTATGTCTTCGCACCCATTAAATTTAATAATGTTAGTGCTTTATCAGCCTCACGAATTTTATTGGCCTTACAATAATTTTTAACTCGTTCAACATATATGGCCCAATCTTCGATGTCACTATCAAAGTTGCTAATATTCCCGTGTTTAGGCATTGTAGTACTTTATCAGATTTGCAATTTCTCAGATTTTTTTTTTTACTGCTATCCAAGATGGCGGCTTCCCGCTCTTGCCGTCGTCCTCCGCCCACAAAATGGCGGTTTTCCCGCGCTTGGCGGTCTTCACCCGTCCCCCGACGCCGTCTCCCTTCAGCCCCCGAGTGCGGCCCTTATCTTCGCCGCGATCGCCCGAGTGCGGCCCTTATCAGCGGATGCGATCGCTGGATCGCGAAGTGGCTCCCGACCGAAGCGGCTCTTGGCCCTTATCTGGAGATGCGATCGCTCTCGCGGCTCTCGGCCCTTATCAGGAGATGCGATCGCTCTGTTGAAACGCCTCCCGCTCGAAGCGGCTCTCGCGCCCTATTCCTCCGGCTCCCCCAGCCCCGTTCGTGCGGCCAACGCGGTCGACTGCCTGTCGCGTCGCTGCCCGGCTCAGACAACGGCTTACCCACCACCAAGCTGGAGAAGAAGCTGACGGTCGCCGATGGAGGCTCCGAGGTCAGGATGTCTTCCAGTGGGGTGGAGAGGGTGGAAACCTCTCTGCAACGTCCTGGCTGTGGATGAAGCTGCCGTGGAGTGACTGCCGCAGGGTCCGAATCAGACTCGTCGCCAGTGTTAAATCTGTGAGTTATCTAGTTAATTAAGACACAGACTAATTAATAACAATCAAAAACAGGTCTTTACTGGTTGGAGGTAGGGACTATTCTGAATACAAGATTACTGCACAGTGCTTATATACCGGTGTGTTCACCCCCGGTATTACGTCTACAGCAGCCTGAGAAAGTAGTACATCTCTTAAGGTGGAACAGGTTACATATACAACACGAGTCTCAGCCAGGTCAGAGAGGTGGGGAAGAGAAAGAAAGAGAGAGTAATTACTAAGTGGGGGCAAAGTGATTCAGCAAAGCACTGAAAGAAAAATTGGTGTGCAGCTCTTAGTTGAATAGTAGTCAATGATCTGCCCGTAGGCTATTACTGAACCATCACTCATGGAAGTCAACTATGGCCAGGAATGACCTACCCTACGAGTTGAAGAAAACTTACTGACATGCCCCTTCCCCTGAACTACTGTACAGCTAAAGCCAACTACTATTCAACTTAGAATTGTGCATCAACTTTTCTTTCAGTGCTTTGCTGAATCACTTTGCCACCACTTACTAATTGCTCTCTCTTTCTCTTCCCCACCTCTAAGACCTGGCTGAGACTCGGAACTCACCATTTTAGGAATATCGCTGGTACTAATTTGAACCCTGCCATTCCACTGGCTCATTAGTGTATCAGGAAAAGACCATTTATCCCATCCTTCCACAAACGGTGGACATTGTGCCATAACAGGAGTTCTATCCTCATATTTTAAACTATGAATTCTATCCAAATATTTTAAACCTTCCCATGCTAAACAGACTATGGCTAGATGACACTAAAGTTTACTAGTTTAGTATTTACAATATTTTTACTTTCACTAAGTCTCATGCCCCTGACAATAAGGGCTTTCTTATTAGCTTTACTAAAGTGTTACACGGTGATCAATTTAAAAAATCTTTCGTACACCAAAATTTGTGTAAACAATTTAATCTCATGTCCTCCACTCAAATCCTACAAAATGTGCCTGTACAGATAAAGAAAAGCAAAAAAAAAGCAATCAAATCCCTGGTCTCCAGTTTCATCTCACAATGTTTCTTTATCTGAGAAGTCAGTATCTCACACCAATCACAGCACCGAACCCAGAGTAGTAGTGTGCTCTGAAGTGATGAATGGCCAATTCACGATAGGGCTCACTTCAGGTCCAACAATCAATACAGACACTGAGGTATGGTTCAGAGGGCTGCTTCAAACCTTATCAGAACTCACAGACAGCGATAATACAAGAAACATTGGTAGAGAGGTAATAGCAATCTGCCTGTTCATTCTTCACTTAAGACTGCTGTCCTTCAGAATCAGCAATCAATTAGTTGTTAGGATAAGGACATTTTTAGTACACTTCCTTTTTTAATAATTTATATTTCAAGTGGAACTATTTTTAACTCTCTTTTCCAGTGTGATTTGTAGTAATTGAAGAGATTACACATAATATATTTAGAGAACAAGGACTCGAGGCAATTCCAATTAAGAGTCTGGAATTAACCTTGTGCTATGTTAATGTCAATTTACAATCCCTTTATTTTTCTGACATTCAGATTTGACTAAGTTGATGGTAAACAGCGTTAAAGGGGCTACAAATATTAGTGCGTATTTTAAAGTCAGACTTTCTCCTCTAACAAAACTGGTTCAGAATGGTCACAAAAATTAAGTTACATGGTGAAGCCTGGATTTTTAATGCTGGTGGCAAACTATTTCTTTTAAATGAGTTAATGCCAGTGTTAGTTATCTAATCAACACAGTTAAGACTATTCACAGACCTACCACACATCCCAGGTAAACACAATTTGACAAAAATATTTGGACCAGGATTTCTTTATGCAACGCTGAGTTAATCCTCTAAAAGTGGCTGCTGGCTCTAGGTTGAACTCCAGAAATATGGACTACATTTAAATCTCAAAACTGTAAGTACCACCCCCCTCATATCAGTGGGTGTTGTGGGGTTCTGACCAATGCAGCTCAGGGGGGTCCCAGGGTTGATCACTGGTCCTAACTGATATTAACCAGGATAGCTGTGGGCATATTACGATTGACTGACAAATATTAAGCACTTCTGTCTTGTTTTGATCTGACAGCAGTCCTTTCAAATCAAGCAAAATGAGATTTCAAAAAGCTACCTACAGCCACAACCTATTTTGTTATATATGTTGTGGAATTTAGTCTCCATGGTAACAGGCTTGAGAAGAGTCAAATGCAATTTTCAAATACATACACATTCAGTGATTGGTTTTGTTGTTTCAAATGAGGTTGGCAGCTATGAATTTTACATAGGATTACATAGGATATATGGCACAGAAACAGGCCATTCGGCCCAACCAGTCCATGCCGGTGTTTATGCTCCACTCGAGCCTCCTCCTGTCTTTCCTCATCGAAATCTATCAGCATAACCCTCTATTCCCTTCTCCCTCATATCCTTATCTAGCCTCCCCTTAAATGCATCTAAACTATTTGCCTCAACTACTCCCTGTGGTAGCAAGTTCCACATTCTCACCACTTTCTGGGTAAAGAAGTTTCTTCTGAATTCCCTATTTGATTTCTTGGTGACTAGCTTATTGACAGCCTCTAGTTATGCTCTTCCCCACAAGTGGGAACATTCTCTCTCTATCCACTCTATCAAAACCTTCATAATTTTAAAGACCTCTATTGGGTCACCCCTCAGCCTTCTCTTCAAGAGAAAAGAGACCCAGCCTGTTCATCCTTTCCCAATAGGTATACCCTCGCATTTCTGGTATCATCCTTGTAAATCTTGTCTGCAACCTCTCCAGTGCCTCTATATCCTTTTTATAATATGGCGACCAGAACTGTACGCAGTACTGTTAGTGTGATCTAACCAAGGTTCGATACAGGTTTAGAATAACTTCCCTACTTTTCAATTCTTTCCCTCTAGAAATAAACACTTGTGCTTGGTTTACTTTTTTTATGGCCTTGCTAACCTGCGTCGCTACTTTTAGTAATTTCTAATAAGCCTTGCAACAGGTCAAGAGCTATAAAAATTAACAATCTGCGAACAGTCCTCTAAGACTTCGGATGTAGAGGACATAACATAAACATGGTTAAAACCAGAGGATGGAATTAAATTTAACGTTCAAGGGGACAAAGTGTTCAGGAAAGACCCTAGACAGAAAAGGAAGTGATGCAGCTATATGTCAGGGATACCTGGAAGGTAAATGAGTTTGACCCCATGGCATGGGGAAAGCTACAAAATGAACTACTGTGGCAAGACATCTCAAACACGAAAAATAATCCAAGCTGATGCTAGGGCTTTGCTACAGACCACCAGGTCAGCATAAAAAAAAAGGACAATTTATTCTAGCAGGAGATAGGAATAAAGAGGTGGTAAATTTAATGCATGACTGTTTCATGACTCAGTGGTTTAGGAAAGCCACATGAGGCAGTGCTCATCTTCACCAGCGCTCACTAATGACCCGGACAGCATACAGGAAATAGAAGCTGTAGCACAGGCCCAGACTGGTCAACTTCAGCATAATCTGGGACTCTGAAATACCCAAGATCAGGAGCACGGTATACTACTTTAAAAGGAAAAATTCAAAGAAATTAACGAACAACTGAACAAATGGATTGAGATCAGTTTTTCAACAATACTTCGGTAGCGCTAAGGGCAACACCTTTAAAGGAATAATGCTGAGCAAGCAGGATAAATATATTCCTAAAACCAACACGTTCATACGAAACAAATGTAACACTAAATAGATACATAAAAAACATTCAAAATGAAATAAAGAGGAAGAATAACCTCTACAAATCCTACAGGGGAAACGGCTCAGATAGAAATGCAAGAAAATGCAGAATAAATCTTCAGAAAGACAAAGAGGGACTTGGAAAAAAAACTACCAGCAGAGGCCAGCCACAACAGCAAAAACATTCCAACAGTATGAAGACAGTCAGAGAAGAGGTAAAAATCATTAAAGATGAAAATATGCTTGGAACTGAGGCTAAACACAAAATAATAAATATTCTGAAGGGTTATTTAGTCCAAGTATTCACAAAGGAAATGCCCATCCCAGAAATAACCGAATGACTTTCAAATTTTTTAATTCATTCTTGGGATTCAAAGTGTGGTTCCCACTCATGATCTATTGAGAAATGTAACTAAAGGCAAATACTTCAGCTTCTTTGTAGGAGCAGGAACTTTGGATTCCTCAAAGTAAGGGTCATTAACAGATGGTGGGGGGAGCGGGTGAAGCCCATGATTAAGACATTTTTAAAAAATGGATTTAAATAGTGACTTTAGATTCTTGGGGTGTCCCAAAATGCTTCATAAGCAATGAATTACTTTTCAAGTACAGTAAAGTTATTGTTGTTTTGTAGGCAAATTGTGTATGGAACAGTGGCAACTAATTTATAAATATATACTAGCTGGGGGGGCCCGGCGTTGCCAGGGCAGTTTAGAGGGCCGCGCGGTTGACGGATGGCCGACCGCTGCCGCTCCCCCGCTCTGTGTCTCGGGCCGCGCGGTTGACGGCCACCCGCTGCCGCTCCCCCGCTCTGTGTCTCGGGCCAAGCGGTTGTGAGGCCTGGCCTGAGTGACCCCAACTCACCTCCCGCTCCAGCGGGCCGACGCAGCTGCCCCGCTCGCTGTTGAGGAAAAGCAGGGGAAAAAATGGCGGCGAAGTTTCGGGAGGCTGCAGGATTGGGTCCCGCCCGTGATGCACCGATTGGTCAACCATCAGGTCACTGAACTGTAGGATTGGTCAACCATCACGTCACTCAATGCTAATGAGCGGTAGGATTGGTCAACCGCTAATGAGCGTATTTTTGAACATTTTTTGTATACTGTCCAAACAATTTTTGTCTGACCAAAAAGTAAATACACCTATGACACTCCCCTGATCATCAGCTTTCTTTTGATATAACATATGTGTAGGTACGCTCTATAACTTTTGAGTGTATTGCGGACAGACAGACATACAGATACATAGATTCTGAAACAGAGTAGGCTTGGTGAGCAAATTACCTTTTCTCAGAGTTGTGTTTTTTTTTAAACTATCGCCTAAAGTGAACTCTAATACAAAAGCAAAATACTGCACATGCTGGAAATCTGAAATAAAAACAGAAAATGCTGGAAATACTCAGCCGGTCAGGCAGCATCTCTGGAGAAACAGAGTTAACCTTTCAGATCAATGACCTTTCGTCAGAACTGGAAAAAGTTGGAGATGTAACAGGTTTTTAAGCAAGTGCAGGGGCAGGGAAAGGGGGATGGGGAGGAAAGAACAAAAGGGAAGGTCTGTGATAGGGTGGAGGGCAGGAGTGATTAACTGACAAAAGGTATGATTTTACAATACAATTCAATCATACAGAACTTCGCTTTTGTTCTTTCCTCCCCTCCCCCCTTTCCCTGCTCCTGCTCTTGCTTAATATTTGTTACATCTCTAACTTTTTCCAGTTCTGACAAAAGGTCATCGATCTGAAACATTAACTCTGCTTCTCTCTCCACAGATGCTGCCTGACCTGCTGAATATTTCCAGCATTTTTTGTTTTTGTTACCAAAAGTGAACTGTTGTGTTCTGATCTGTTAGAGATCCCTATTATTTGTTAAACAATGTATTTTACTCCAATAATGCTGCTGCATAGGTAAGTATTTACTTGAATATGTGCATCATTGTTAGTCTTTAGCAAAGCTAAATGAAGAACCAATCTGGTAAAAGTAGACTTCTTGCAGTACCCATTGCCAATTTTTCTTTAAAATGAAGACTTCCAGGTTATTGCATATACACAACACGTCAGTAATAAGTCTGAATAAACCAATATTACCTTGACTCAGATAGTAGCACTCTCACCCGAGTCAGCAGGTTGTGGGTTCAAGCCCCACTCTAGAACGTGCACACATAGGGCTCGATTTTGCCAGACCCGAGGAGGCGGGAATGGAGGCGTGTGGGGTATTAAAATTGCAAAAAGTGGCGGGCGGGGTGGCGGGCGGGCCCGACCCCGCCTCCGTCCCACCTCCAAGAGGCGGGATAGGCCCTTAAAGCCCTCAACAACCACTGAATTGCCTCTATAATCCCATTTTGAGAGACCTTTCTGATTTTAACACTTTTCTGACGTGATGCACGCCTCCTCTGAAACACGACGGTGAAACCTGGCAGTAGCACAATTGGATTGCTGACTATCAGCTGCAGCTCCACCATTAAATAGGAGATTTGATCAGTCATCATTTGCAGGTGACAGGACTTTGTTGTCTCAGGTCTGGGGGAACTTTTAGCAGGCATAACCATAGCTGTGGAAGTTTGGAGCCTGACACCCATCTCCAGTGTGACCTCCTGGGAAACCCCTCTCACCACCTTGACTGAGCGCTTCCTCAACTGAGGCATATACCAGAAGCATGGGAACCATTTATTTCCTTTCCTCCTGGACATCAGATTCGGACGAAGACCAGCTGTGGCAGCAGCAGAACCATGAACAACAACACCACCAACAGCAGCAGCAATAACAGGACTGCCAAGCTGCTGCTCACCCACCTGAAGCTGCACAGGCCAGAAGGCGCCAGCGCGTGACCACATTGCTGCCCGGGATGCAAGGGACGCACTCATCTTGGCCAGATGGCTTGCTTGCACAATCAAACAATTTTGTCTTGCACCTTCTTATCAGACCATCAACAATGGCCAAGAACCTGCAGATTACTAGCACTCTGACCACCATACTGACAATTGCAAGTAATCCTAAGTCCTCAATGTGGAAGTCCCATTAGAGACATGCCACAACTGCAACAGTTGCCATCAGAATTTTTATTTACAATAACCAACTGATGGCTTTTCAACATTAAACATCACATTTCACCCAAGTGACTACCTTTGTGACTGTCTGTGCAGTATCTTTCTCTTACACATGCTCCTACGTGGTGGTTCCCCCTTGGCATCAGCAGATGTGGAGGCCCCTTGCTCACTTTCTTGCTGCTTGTGTCTCGACACTTTTGGCGGGCGTCCTCTGGGGTTGCAAACCTGTGAGGGCTCGCCAACAGTCTGCTGCTCCTGCGGCTGTGCAGAGGTTGGGACGCCGATCTCAGTTGGGTGGGGACTCTGGTGGGGCTCTGACCGAGGACTTGGCAATGGAATGGAAGTGTAAGCGCTTGGAGAGGAGCCCCCACTTCCTTGTTCTCTGCCACCAACATCCCTCTCATGGGTCAGGTCCACCTCAGTGCTTGCAAGTGGCTTGGGAGCACCTTGCTGCACATCAGGGGGGCCATGGGGACCCGTATCTGCACTGGCAGTCCTACTCAGAAGGACTTCCATGAAGGTCTGGTTTCTCTGTTCAATAGCTGACCATCGCTCCTCCAGAGATATCAGTCTATTCTGAACACTCACCATGTTTTCTACACTCTGGCGACTTAGCTCCTCCATGGCCATAGCCATCCTCTCGTCTACTGTAGCCATCCTTTCCACAGAGGTTGCCATCCTTTCCGTGGTGCTGTGTTCATGCGCCAATGACTCCACAAAGGCTCTGCTCATGTTCGCGATGGACTCCTCCATTTGCTCCACACTGGCAGCGACCCTGGAGACAAAACCTGCCAGAGACTCCTGCACCTGTTCCTGGAGTTCCAGCACCGCTGTTCTTCTGGATGGACCCAGAGGCAGAGGGTCGACATGCAGCTAAGCCAAGCTGGGAGAGTCCTGCGCCCTCCGACTAGGACTCTCCACTGCTGTCCCTGTCTCCACAATCTGCTGATGCTCACTTGTGAGCTGTGATACACCAGGTGACAACAATACTCTATCTCACGATGGTCCCACCGAGGTGTGAGTGTCTGCGCTGGTGCTGGGTTGGCTGAATTCTGCTGACGCTATGCCCTCAGAGGTTGCAGCTTCCTCTGAAGAGTCTGGAAGCTCAGGCTGTTCCTCCTGGATAGTGGGGATGGGTGCTTGCGATGGTCCTGTGGGGGAGTAAAGGAAAGAGTCAGAGATGTGAGGCCAAGGTTACATGCACATTGCATATTGCAGATGATCATAATGATTCTGAAGCTCTAACAGATGGACTTATCAGCGACTCATGCAATGTCAATGAGAGAGGAAAAACTATTCTGTCACCAGCTTTCTCTGATGCACCCGTCTGTCCGTCCCCCACTTGCGCATCGTCCTCGAGTCCCACGATCTCCAGGACCGCCTCCTCCCAAGGGGTGAGCTGGGCTACTGAGGGTGGCCCTCCTCCTGTCCTCGCTCTTTCCCTCTTATTGTGAACTCTCTTTTCCTGCAATGAGGGAGACGTGGAGTTTGAGTGAGAATGAAGGAGTGAGTGTAGAGAATCCATAGCATAGATGCTTAGAAGGAGACAAAGATGGAGTGAGGTGGCAAGACCAAGGGCCCTCCCTGTGTTTTGTAAGTTGTTTTCATAGCAACACAGTGATAGGGATGCATAGTCGAATAGTTAGGTGAATGTGACCATACAGAGCGAGGAAATGGGTAAGGGTGCAGGGATGTCAGTATCAAGTGGGATGTGGAGGAAGAGGTTGCTAAAGCTGAGTACTGGTGAGGAGAGGCAATGGGGATCAGATTGAGGGTGATGGGAAAGTCATACTCAATTTTCCAGTGCGCAGGTGGTCATGAAACCTCTTCCTGCACTGAAGCCGTGTTCTGCGGATCAGCGACAATGAGTTGACCTCCTGGGCCACCTGGATCCGCACAGCCTTGGTTTGCTGGGGAGGCTTCTTCCTCCCTGAAGAAGGGAAGAGCACCTCCTTATTAGCTCTTGCTCCCTCCACCAAAGCTTGCAGGGCGACGTCATCAAATCTGGGAACAGACTTCGGTCTCCCGCTGCTCATGTTGCCTCCAGGTCCCTCTCACACCAAAGGCCAAAAGGTTGGCAGTCTGCAGAAGAAGCAAGGCTTCTTGCAGACCTTAAATGCAGCAGCAATGATGAAGTCATCGGAGGCGACCCCGCCTCCGTCCCACCTCCAAGAGGCGGGATAGGCCCTTAAAGCCCTCAACAACCACTGAATTGCCTCTATAATCCCATTTTGAGAGACCTTTCTGATTTTAACACTTTTCTGACGTGATGCACGCCTCCTCTGAAACACGACGGTGAAACCTGGCAGTAGCACAATTGGATTGCTGACTATCAGCTGCAGCTCCACCATTAAATAGGAGATTTGATCAGTCATCATTTGCAGGTGACAGGACTTTGTTGTCTCAGGTCTGGGGGAACTTTTAGCAGGCATAACCATAGCTGTGGAAGTTTGGAGCCTGACACCCATCTCCAGTGTGACCTCCTGGGAAACCCCTCTCACCACCTTGACTGAGCGCTTCCTCAACTGAGGCATATACCAGAAGCATGGGAACCATTTATTTCCTTTCCTCCTGGACATCAGATTCGGACGAAGACCAGCTGTGGCAGCAGCAGAACCATGAACAACAACACCACCAACAGCAGCAGCAATAACAGGACTGCCAAGCTGCTGCTCACCCACCTGAAGCTGCACAGGCCAGAAGGCGCCAGCGCGTGACCACATTGCTGCCCGGGATGCAAGGGACGCACTCATCTTGGCCAGATGGCTTGCTTGCACAATCAAACAATTTTGTCTTGCACCTTCTTATCAGACCATCAACAATGGCCAAGAACCTGCAGATTACTAGCACTCTGACCACCATACTGACAATTGCAAGTAATCCTAAGTCCTCAATGTGGAAGTCCCATTAGAGACATGCCACAACTGCAACAGTTGCCATCAGAATTTTTATTTACAATAACCAACTGATGGCTTTTCAACATTAAACATCACATTTCACCCAAGTGACTACCTTTGTGACTGTCTGTGCAGTATCTTTCTCTTACACATGCTCCTACGTGGTGGTTCCCCCTTGGCATCAGCAGATGTGGAGGCCCCTTGCTCACTTTCTTGCTGCTTGTGTCTCGACACTTTTGGCGGGCGTCCTCTGGGGTTGCAAACCTGTGAGGGCTCGCCAACAGTCTGCTGCTCCTGCGGCTGTGCAGAGGTTGGGACGCCGATCTCAGTTGGGTGGGGACTCTGGTGGGGCTCTGACCGAGGACTTGGCAATGGAATGGAAGTGTAAGCGCTTGGAGAGGAGCCCCCACTTCCTTGTTCTCTGCCACCAACATCCCTCTCATGGGTCAGGTCCACCTCAGTGCTTGCAAGTGGCTTGGGAGCACCTTGCTGCACATCAGGGGGGCCATGGGGACCCGTATCTGCACTGGCAGTCCTACTCAGAAGGACTTCCATGAAGGTCTGGTTTCTCTGTTCAATAGCTGACCATCGCTCCTCCAGAGATATCAGTCTATTCTGAACACTCACCATGTTTTCTACACTCTGGCGACTTAGCTCCTCCATGGCCATAGCCATCCTCTCGTCTACTGTAGCCATCCTTTCCACAGAGGTTGCCATCCTTTCCGTGGTGCTGTGTTCATGCGCCAATGACTCCACAAAGGCTCTGCTCATGTTCGCGATGGACTCCTCCATTTGCTCCACACTGGCAGCGACCCTGGAGACAAAACCTGCCAGAGACTCCTGCACCTGTTCCTGGAGTTCCAGCACCGCTGTTCTTCTGGATGGACCCAGAGGCAGAGGGTCGACATGCAGCTAAGCCAAGCTGGGAGAGTCCTGCGCCCTCCGACTAGGACTCTCCACTGCTGTCCCTGTCTCCACAATCTGCTGATGCTCACTTGTGAGCTGTGATACACCAGGTGACAACAATACTCTATCTCACGATGGTCCCACCGAGGTGTGAGTGTCTGCGCTGGTGCTGGGTTGGCTGAATTCTGCTGACGCTATGCCCTCAGAGGTTGCAGCTTCCTCTGAAGAGTCTGGAAGCTCAGGCTGTTCCTCCTGGATAGTGGGGATGGGTGCTTGCGATGGTCCTGTGGGGGAGTAAAGGAAAGAGTCAGAGATGTGAGGCCAAGGTTACATGCACATTGCATATTGCAGATGATCATAATGATTCTGAAGCTCTAACAGATGGACTTATCAGCGACTCATGCAATGTCAATGAGAGAGGAAAAACTATTCTGTCACCAGCTTTCTCTGATGCACCCGTCTGTCCGTCCCCCACTTGCGCATCGTCCTCGAGTCCCACGATCTCCAGGACCGCCTCCTCCCAAGGGGTGAGCTGGGCTACTGAGGGTGGCCCTCCTCCTGTCCTCGCTCTTTCCCTCTTATTGTGAACTCTCTTTTCCTGCAATGAGGGAGACGTGGAGTTTGAGTGAGAATGAAGGAGTGAGTGTAGAGAATCCATAGCATAGATGCTTAGAAGGAGACAAAGATGGAGTGAGGTGGCAAGACCAAGGGCCCTCCCTGTGTTTTGTAAGTTGTTTTCATAGCAACACAGTGATAGGGATGCATAGTCGAATAGTTAGGTGAATGTGACCATACAGAGCGAGGAAATGGGTAAGGGTGCAGGGATGTCAGTATCAAGTGGGATGTGGAGGAAGAGGTTGCTAAAGCTGAGTACTGGTGAGGAGAGGCAATGGGGATCAGATTGAGGGTGATGGGAAAGTCATACTCAATTTTCCAGTGCGCAGGTGGTCATGAAACCTCTTCCTGCACTGAAGCCGTGTTCTGCGGATCAGCGACAATGAGTTGACCTCCTGGGCCACCTGGATCCGCACAGCCTTGGTTTGCTGGGGAGGCTTCTTCCTCCCTGAAGAAGGGAAGAGCACCTCCTTATTAGCTCTTGCTCCCTCCACCAAAGCTTGCAGGGCGACGTCATCAAATCTGGGAACAGACTTCGGTCTCCCGCTGCTCATGTTGCCTCCAGGTCCCTCTCACACCAAAGGCCAAAAGGTTGGCAGTCTGCAGAAGAAGCAAGGCTTCTTGCAGACCTTAAATGCAGCAGCAATGATGAAGTCATCGGAGGCGAGTTTCAGACTGAAAAAACGAATTGGGCCATGGGTTCCCACACGCTGGAACTCAATTGCCCAATTAGGTGAAAATCACATCATTCGCCCACATCGATTTGGAATCGGGTGGATAACACGACCCCAGCCCACCCCAATGACAAAATCGAGCCCATAGTCTACATTGACACTTCAGTGCAATACCAAAGTTGGCAGATATTCAATCTTATGGATGGAATACTAAAATGAGGCACTGTCTGCCACTCTTAGGTGGATGAAAAAAATCCATGTCACGATTTAGAAAAGAGCCGGGAGCTCTCCCGATGCCCTGACCAACATTTCTACCTCAATCAACATCAGCAAAACAGCTTAACTTTCATTACTCTTCTTTTTTGTTTTGCTGTTGTGTGCAAACTAGCTGCTGTATTTCCATACATAACAACAGTTACTACACTCCAAACGTAATGAATTGGATGGGGATGCTTTGGGACAATCCGAAGACATGATAAGAACACAGAAACATGAGGAGGCTCTATATAATGCAAATTCTTTCTTTCTTCCATGATATCAACGTATATTTACGATCAAGCAAGAACTTTACTTTTTGCATAAAATCATTTTGAATTGAGTCAGATCAGTCACAGTGTAACTCAGCAAAAGAAATATGGTGAGGGAAAGGTTGCAAGCAATTCATTAAAATATTTTGCAAAAATATCTGAAAGTTTTAAATCCTCTTAGAGTGTCTCTTTGATGTGGATCATTTCCAAGTAAGGATAATGTGCATTTATATTCTCTTGTAAAGTAACAAAAAAGTGGACGATGACACTCTTTAAGGGACCCAGATCTACAAAACATTGATGATGCCTATGTGCACCTGAGAGTTTAAGCAGTCTCTTGCCAAAATACTAAGTTCATGTCACTTGAAAGAAGATAAAGAGTAAAATCAATAAATAATTGAAAAGATGATTATTTCTACAAGTTGAAGGTCAGCTGTGGTCAGTACTACTAATGCAAACAGAATTTGTTAATTTAATCCAACAGACTCGACACTGAAACCAAACAAAGATTAATCAAGAACAAAGACGACCAGTACCTTTGAAATTAAATCACTCAGCCAGTCTGTACACTCAAATGGGAACGTCTACTTCAGCTCTTCATTTACTTCAGCAAACAATTCATGAATCATTCAACACACATGGAAAAAAATAGGAATTTGAGCCAGAGTCACAGAGATTCTCTCCCCCTCCCTATCACCCGTAGGGAAAAGTGTGACAGTATTAATAAAGGAGGTTAGAACTATTTTTCAAAAAGCATGACTACAAATGTCATTTTAATTTTTTTTTAGAAAGCACGCAATCACAATTACTTATGAGCACTACTTTGGCTGTAAAATACTTGGCGGTTAATTTTGTACTTGAGCACCGTGCATTATCAAGCATTTAGGATAGTGATGTGGAAAGATTAATAAATTAGGATATCACAAACAGGAAGTTCCTACTAAGCTGATTCGCTGCCTTGTGGTTATTCCCTGATGTCTGTAATGCATTAATAAATATAGATACACATTATGCATTTTTTATTGTATCAAGTATCTTATTTTGTGGTATTGCCTGTAATAAGTCAAACCTTATATTATTAGCAGGATCAAAAAAGTATAACATTAAGTGGTTCTTAATCTAAAAAACATTAAGTGGTTCTTAATCTAAAAAAGCTGTTCTCCTGACCAGATCTACACTTACCAGCTAGTAATATGGCACATTTTACATTGATACAACTTGGTCTTTCCATCGTACAAATGCAAAAATTGTGGTATAACTGCATATTAAGGTAACTAATTCGACACAAATCTATGTACCAAAAGCAGCATGAGACGACCACTTCAGCTTTACCCGTGTTGCATCTACTTTTTAAAAAATAAATCTAAAATTAAACGGTTTAAATCTAGAGTACCTTACATTTATCATAGAATGATACAGCACAGAAGGAAGCCATTCAGCCCATCTTGCCTGTGCCGGCTCTTTCAAAGAGCTATCCAATCAGTCCCCCGCTCTTTTCCCATAGCCCTGCAAATTTTTCCCCTTCGAGTATTTATCCAATTCCCTTTTGAAAGTTATCATTGAATCTGCTTCCTGCGCCTTTCCAGGCAGTGCATTCCAGATTGTAACAACTTGCTGCGTAAAATATTTTTCCCTCATATCGCCTCTGGTTCCTTTGACAATTACCTGTTAGCCAAGAGCGAACGGGACAGGCCATTCTTTATGAAGACTACAGATTTTACCAGCTTTTGGACCTTGGTGTGCAGAGCTGCCCTTCCCCTGACTAGACCACGCTCTTTGTTGTTGTCTGCTTACACTGTTCTCTGAACAAGTACAGCTGTTAAATTACTATCTCCAGCACAATTGCACCATTACTATTACTAATTTCTCTGCACTGTATATTTAACTGAAACCTACAATTGGTACATTTCATTATGTAGCAAGTTTGGATCCTTTTGCCTCCTAATCTCTAGAATATCAATCTTTTTGACAATCTGAAACTATGCCATTTCAGGAAAACAAAAGCCAGTATTTTATAGGTCATTCAGCCCATTGAGCCTGATCTGCACTTTTGCTAGCCATGATATGTCTAATCTTTATAATCTCAATTCGTAGTCTTTTCTCCATATCCCTTTGCACCTTCACTTGTCAAGTAACTATATCTCCCCTTCTTCCTAATTAACTGCATAGGAGAGATTTTAATTTCCATTTAATTTCTGATTTGTTTGCCAATGGCCTGTGAATTACCAACCATATATGATATAGAGAACAAGAAATTAATTTGACCCATTATGTCTGTGATTTTTTTTTTTGATTTGTTCTTGTACTGCGGGCAGCACTGGCAAGGCAGTACTTATTGCCCATCCCCAGTTGCCCTGAGTCAACCACATGATGGGGGACTGGGGTCACTTGTGAGCCAGACCAGGTAACTAACATACATATGAAAAAGACGGACAGAAAAAGACCAGCTGGTCCATCAAGTGAGTCCAATTCAGTCAAAGTACAACAAGGCAACATGACCCTCATTGCTCTCCATCCACCAACAGTCATGTAATCCTCTGCAAGAGCCAAAAAAAAAACCCCAAGGCCAAAAGGAATTCTGGGAAATACCGTTCCAATCCCTGAAGAGAAGCAAAAATGAGTTCCAGGAGATAACAGTGACCATGAGTTATTTTATCCAACATCTCACTTACCTTTTGTACACAGCGATCCAAGCTTCTGCCAGAACCTTGTCCACCTGCTATGTGGTTAGTACTTCTGGAAACTGTTTATTTTATCAATTGGTGAAGATAAGCATATCTGACATGTGACATAAATGACATTTACAGAGACACTTGAACTCAAATCACTTGTACATATTAATATGGTGCAATACATTTCTTCTTTGTCTATTTGATTGTAAAGGCAGTAAACTGATTAGTAACTCAACATCTGGTTTACACATCCCCTGGCATAGCAACCCCCAGTTCAACAGTCACGTGTCCAACTCTGACATACTGCACACACACCTAAATCTGCAAGAGCAGCATTTTAGGATCTAATCCTACTATAATCTCTAATGTAAACAAAATCAGCATAAATCAAAACTCAAACTGGTAAGAAATTGTGTGAGCTACAAATTATTACCACTCAGGAAGGTAACAATCAACTTGTTTATAAGTACTGTATAAGCAATGCCAAATTTCAAAATCATCTACAATACACCCATCCAGCTACCAATTACATTAATCACTAAAACACAACAGATGGCTTGTTCAGATTTGCCCTCACAATCAAACTCATTTCAATTTGGGGTTTGTTTGGTTGTTTTAAACCACATCACATGCAAAAACAGATTTATTGTCATGTGACTAATCATTTTCCGCATGTCATTCTAAAGCGATTCTCAAAATAAAATAAATACACATCAGATTGGTTTTACTTAGCTAAAGTGCATTCAAAAAGCGATCAGTAAGTGAGCAAAACAACACTTTGTATAGAATAAACTGTACCTATTGTACTGTTTCTAATTTAATTGTGTGGTGAATTATAGCATCTTTTAAGGTTCATAAAAGACACTCCAGTCATATGTTTTTCCAAACAAAGCTGTTAATTTCCGCAAAATGGTAGCTTAGTGGTTATGGTACTGGACTACAAGTTACAAGGACAGGTTGGAGAAGCTGGATTTGTTTTCATTAGAGCAAAGGAGTTTGAGGGGTGATTTGATAGAAGTGTACAAGATTATGACGGGTTTGGATAGGCTAGACGGGGAAAGACTGTTCCCACTTGTTGATGGTACAAGGACTAGGGGACACAGATTTAAGGTTTGGGCAAGAGATACAGGGGGGGATGTGAGGAAAAACTTTTTTACGCAGCGAGTGGTGAGGACCTGGAATTCGCTGCCGACGGAAGTGGTGGAAGCGGAAACACTCAATGTTTTCAAGGGGAGACTGGATAGGCACTTGAGGGAAATAAACTTGCAGAGCTACGGGGATAGAGCGGGAGAATGGGACTGACTCGATTGCTCTGCAGAGAGCCGGCACGGACTCGATGGGCCGAATGGCCTCCTTCTGTGCTGTTATGACTCTATGACTAGCAACCCAGAGGCTGAGAGTTCAAATCATATCACAGCAACTTGTAAAACTGAATTCAATAATTCTGGTAATTTCTGGGCTAGCACCAGAAAGTGACAATAAAAGCCTGTGGACTTCATAAAAACCAAAAGCACAACTACTGCAGGGAAGGGAACCTGCCACCCCAACATTTGATTCTTATAGCTACCTGCCAGTGTTACCCACATCCAACCAATAAAAAACAAATGATTGCCTGATATACCATGAAGAAGTGGTAGTAAGGATAACTGCAGTCCAGTTTTAAATTCGTCATTTTGACTGTTTCCCTTGTTCAGACAGCAAATTGCAAAAGACAACATTCCATTTAGAGATTTCAGTTGAGAACTGGGAATAGGTTTTACAACTGTCTGACATCAGCAACACAATTTGTTTTCATTCTGCCATTTGAGTCAATAGACCTGCAGTGATTGTTATAATTTATTTTCTCATTAATTGTCTCAATCTAATCAGTCTTGCTTTTTAGTTTGTTCTACTGCTTCCAGGCTATTCGTCTGCACACTGGAGTTTCTCAAGGGGCGAGTTGCAAGAAACCACAGGACAAGAGGGCACATTTCAAAACATTAAGAATGCAAACCCTTTACTGGAGAAGGCAAGATGCACTGGTCCAGAATTTCCGGTGTATTTTCACCCAAAGACACATGCAATCGGAGCATGAAGCAAATACGTGGCCTAACAGATCGTGGAAAATCAGCCGTAAATGAGTTACACACCCAAGTACAACATGGACAAATCTCCTTGATCTTTTATGATCATTTATTGATCTCTCCGACGATAAAAATGGCCTCACCCCCAAGTTACGGAACCTTATATATGAGTTTCCTGCAGTTGCATTTGTTCCATGGCTCTCTTCAAATTTTGACTATATTTTCAAATGTACAGGCACACATAATCACTTCAAGCAGGTGCAAGGCAGATGCTCCAGGATTCAGTGAAGCCATTCTCATCCTGCTACGGAAAACAGTCAGTCAATCTGAGAAATAAAAATGGCCTATTGATGTGGAAAAACCCAATCTGGCTTCGCATTGAATCTTTTGCTGGCTCTCGCCCTGCTTGCTATTAGAATAGAGGAGGAACAGGAACAGGAGGAAGAGAATCAGAGACAGGAGGCCCGGTGGGTGAAGCACCACAAGTGGAGACAGTACCACATAATCAAGTGCTCAACACGGAGAGTGCATATGCCTTGACCGATATTCTAGAGATGTCCGAAGAGCTGACTGTGCAACGGCTGCGCTTTACAAAAGAGGCCATCAGCCAACTCTGCGACTTGCTCTGCATTGACATAAAGCCCCTATTCACACACAGCAGAACTTTGACTGTAGAAATAAAAGTCACCATGGCCCTCAAATTTTACAGGTCTGTACCCTTCCAGGCATACACTAGGGGGACCTGTGCAGGATTAATCAGGGGACAGTGAGATCTTGCATTCAGCAGGTAACTGAAACCCTTTTGTGTAGGGCTGGGGAGTTCATTAGATTTGGAATGTTCACCGTGAGCAATGGCAGAGGGCATCAAGTTTCTACAGGATTGCTGGCTTCCCCAGAGCGCTGGGGGCAATCGATGGAACACACCATAAACCCATCCAGGAACAGAAAGGGCTACCACTTCCTCAGTATTCAGACAGTCTGCGATGCCTGGCCGCACATACTGCATGTGAACGCGCAGCATGCAGGTGCCTATCATGACGCATTCATTGTGCGCAACCCGGTCATTGCACACTTGCTTGGGGTCCAGTGGAAGGATGGATACGGCGTACCCCTTGCTGCTCTGGCTGATGCTGTCTGTTCACGTCTCACAGAGTAGGAGAGCAGGAGAGATACAATCAGGTACATGCAGCCCAAGTCGTCAGCCTGATTGTAGTGTATGTACCTTTAAGAGAGAACTACTTTTACAGCTCCTGTACACTGTAGTACCGGCAGTGACCACACCTGTATATAAACCCTGAGCATGCCTCTGTACCCCCAGTCTTGAGACTACCCTACTCCAGTAAATACCTGTTGATTGTTAAGTTACAGCATCCGTGTAGTTATTGAAAAACATCATACTCTCAGAATCACGGATCTAACAGTGGCGACGAGTGTCGATTCGAATCTACCTGCAACTCTGCATTTTCCTTCGAGGATTCGCTCCGGGAGGGCGGTGGAAGAAAGTCGAGGCCAGAAGCACGGGCGTCGACCATGAGCAACCGCCCAGTCGTCTGGCAGAGAGTGAACATCGCAGGGGAGGCTGTGGAGAGCCGGGCTTGGTTCCCCAGCCACGACGATCAGCAACAGATTGACGACAGGTACAGTGCAGACCCTTCCCGGACAGCGGCGGCTGGAGCCGACCGACGACAGAGAAAAAGCCGAGCAGCGTCGACGGGGTAAGATAGAGGGTGAAGTGCACAGGGCGCAGCCGGGGGTTGAAAACCGAGCGGAGTCGAGTAAAAACAAAATGGAGAGAGAGAGGGTAAACCAGCAGCTGGGTTCAGGACCGAGCGGCAGAGACGGGAAAGGCGCACAGAAAAAAAAATGCGCAGAGCACAGCCAGGGCTCAAGGGCTGAACAGTGTCCGCGGGGAGAAGAAGGGAGAGCGCGGGAGACCCCATTGAGCCGCAGAAAAGAAGGAAGAGCGCGGGAGACGCCATTTTTAGAAGCCGCAGCGGAGAAGAAGAGCGAGCGCGGGAAGAAAGGAAAGCGCGGGAGACGCCATTTTGTGCCAGCGGAGAAGAAGGGAAAGCGCGGGAGACGCCATTTTTGGACAGTTAAATCACACCCAGGGATGCCGAAGAGTGGCAGTATCTCTACGTTCGACAATGAAGTCGAAGATTGGGCAACATATGTGGAACGTATTGAGGTGTACTGCAGGGCGAATGAAGTGCCAGATGCTAGGAAAGCACTGGTTTTGTTCAATTCCATGGGTGCAAAAACTTATGGGTTACTGCGAAACCTAATAACCCCAGAGAAGCCCGTGAATAAGAATTTCGAAAGCATAGTAGAAACCCTACAGGAGCACTTAAACCCCACACTGCTGCTGATAGCAGAACGATTTAAGTTCCATAAAAGGAACCAACACAAAGACGAAAGCAATGCTGAGCACTTAACGGAACTGCACAAGCTATCGAAACACTGCCAGTTTGGAGTGGGACTAGCAGGTACGTTAAGGGACAAGTTTGTGTGTGGGCTTCAAAGTGAAGGAACCCAGAAACGGCTTCTATCAGAAAAGGATCTTACGCTGGACAAGGCTTTCAGTATGGCAGTATCACATGAAGCAGCCGCAAGGGGCGCTGCAGAGATACAACGGAGACCGCAAGAATATGGCACCAATGAAATGTCCTATGGAACAGGGAAGTGTTATCGCTGCGGCAGAACAACACACGACCAGAAGGATTGTTGGTTCAAGGACCAAGTGTGCAGACAGTGTGGAAAAGCAGGACACATAGCAAGAGTCTGCAGGTCTGGGAAGAAAACCAACAGCAAGAAATCTCCACAGGAGAAGTACAAAAAGGTACACAAGGTGATGGACAGTAGTTCAGACGAACAGAAAAGTGACAGACTCCGGAAGCAGGGAGCTGGGTTGTCTGAAACTACATAAGGTAACCAAAATGGAGGATCACCAGACTATCTGGGTTACACTCAAGATAGACAGAGTCCAAGTGAAAATGGAATTGGACACAGGATCAGCCCTAACAGTCATAAACCAAAGGTACTACAAGCGGCTATTTTCACATATACCCTAGAAAGCTACAGAGATTGTCTTGAAGGCGTACACGGGGCAAAAAGTCTACCCCAAAGGAAAAATAAGAGTGAAAGTGATATACAAAGGCCAGGAAATACCTAAAATGGACTTATATGTATTGCCAGATGGAGGACCACCACTGCTAGGACGTGCATGGATCCGGAAAATACAATTAGATTGGCATTCCATACAGGCACTGAAGGTTGAGGCCAAAAAGGATGACGATGTCACACCTGGACGACTGTCAAAAATGCTAACTGATGCAAAAGAAGTGTTCCAGGAGGGACTCGGAACACTAAAAGGCATAACAGCAACGACTAAAATAGAGGAAAATGCAAGCCCAAAGTTTCTTAAGGCTAGACCAGTACACCCATCATTCCTGTAATGAAGAGGTCGTTGAGTAATACGCCTGGGGAACCAAAGAAGGTCCGCATCTGTGGGGATTTTAAGGTGACAGTGAACCCAGTCCTTCACACGGTACAATATCCGCTTCCACGAATTGAGGATATTTTCGCCTCGCTATCTGGAGGTAAACGCTTCACCAAAATTGATCTAGCCCAGGCGTACTTGCAAAAGGAGGTAGAAGAAGCCTCGAAACAATACCTCACGATCAACACTCATAAAGGTCTCTATCAATACAACCGGCTGGTGTTCGGGGTAGCATCGGCCCCGGCTATTTGGCAAAGGGCGATGGATCAAGTCCTGCAAGGGATTCCAGGGACCCAGTGTTATTTGGACGACATCCTGGTCACGGGCGAAAATGACAGTGATCACCTCGCCAACTTGGAGAAGGTGCTCACCAGATTAAAGGAATATGGGCTACGAGCTAATCGCCACAAGTGCGAGTTTTTCCAGAAACAGATCTCGTATTGTGGCCACATCATCGATGAAGAGGGGTTACATAAGTCCCCTGAAAAGATTGAGGCAGTAGTCAAGGCTCCAGCACCGGAAAATGTGTCACAACTGAGGTCGTTCCTCGGGCTGGCAAACTACTACCATAAGTTCTTACCAAATTTGTCCACTGTATTACACCCACTGAACACCCTACTGCAAACAGGGGTACCATGGAAGTGGAATGACGAACGTAGATGAGCTTTCCAGAAGTGCAAAGAATTGATCACATCAAAAGAGTTGTTGGCCCATTTCAACCCAGCACTACCAATTCGTTTGGCATGTGATACATCACCCTATGGTATTGGAGCGGTGCTGTCGCACAAATTCCCAGACGGGTTGGAGAGGCCAGTAGCCTTTGCGTCTCGGTCACTAACCTCAGCCGATCGCAACTACGCCCAGATTGACAGGGAGGCTCTCAGCCTAGTATGGGGAGTAAAAAAATTCAACCACTATCTGCATGGGCAGAAGTTCACCTTGCTGACTGACCACCAACCACTTGTCTCCATCTTTAATCCTAAGAAGGGCGTTCCAGTGATGACTGCACAACGGTTACAAAGATGGTCCCTGTTTCTAGGGGAGAATCAATATGAAATAGAATATAAAGGCATGAAACAGTATGGAAACGCTGATGGGCTATCACGCTGGCCACTGCCTACTGTGGAGGAAGCACCAGCAGTGGACCCTATCGAGATATTTTATTCGTCAATAATTGAACGATTGCCAGTAACAAACGCGGATATAGAGAAGGAGACCCGCAATGATCCGACGCTGTCTCGGGTATATGATTTGACGGTGAGGGGATGGCCAACACATGGTGACTCACTGTTGCCAGCATTCTCATCCAGAAGAGAACAGCTGTCAGTATGCCAGGGGACAGTGATGTGTGGATCCAGAGTGGTGATTCCACCCAAGTTAAGGGAGAGAGTGCTAAATGAGCTTCATGAAGGTCATCTGGGGAGAGTGAAAATGAAAAGCCTCGCTAGGGCTTATGTGTGGTGGCCGGGAATCGATCAACAAATCGAAGGCCTAACTAAGAGCTGCTCAGGATGCCAGAAGGTCCAAAATGCACCACCACATGCCCCTCTACACCCATGGGAGTGGCCCTCCTCTCCATGGCAACGGGTGCATATTGATTTCGCTGGTCCATTCATGGACTCGATGTTCTTAATAGCAGTGGATGCTCATTCGAAATGGCCTGAGGTGATAAAAATGTCCTCAACCACTACAGAGAAAACGATTGCAGTCCTACGGACCATATTTGCCAGGAACGGCTTGCCAGAGCAGATTTGCTCCGATAATGGACCACAGTTTGTGTCCGAAGAGTTTCGGAAATTTATGAGAAGGAATGGGGTAAGGCATTACACATCCGCCCCGTATCATCCAGCCACAAATAGATTGGCTGAGAGGTTCATACAAACCTTTAAGGCGGCGATAAAGGCCATGTGCGATGATGAAATTCCACTACAGCATAAAGTGGACAATTTCTTATTAGCTTACCAAAACGCGACACATGCAGTTACCAACCAGACCCCGGCCATGATGTTCTTTAACCGAAGGTTGAGATCTCGTCTGGACTTGCTCAGACCAAATGTGCGAAGAAATGTTGAGGATAAACAATTCCAGCACATCAATGAGAAGCCGACAAGGAGCTTCAACGTAGGACAACCAGTCTTGGCCCGTGACTACCGAACAGAGAAATGGCAACCCGGAACGATATGCACAAGGCAGGGGCCATTAATGTACACAGTGGATGTCGGGGAGAACATTGTGAGACGCCACGTCGATCAGATCTTAGGGTCACAGGAACGAGTCAACCCCATGTCTTGCGTACCTGGGGATGAACCCGACATACCGGTAGCATCTACCTCCGAACCAGTAGCAGTGGAAACGAATGAACTAACCGACGAAAAGGGGCCAGAATCGCCTCCGCACCAAGAACAAGAACATCAGGAAAGGCGCTATCCCGAAAGGATCAGGAAGCCGCCCCAAAGACTGAATCTATAAATGGACTATTGTTGTTTAATGTACATGTTAAAGTGTTAATTGTTATTTGAATATTATGGGTACTGCTAATCTAAAAGGGGAGGAATTGTAGTGTATGTACCTTTAAGAGAGAACTACTTTTACAGCTCCTGTATACTGTAGTACCGGCAGTGACCACACCTGTATATAAGCCTTGAGCATGCCTCTGTACCCCGAGTCTTGAGACTACCCTACTCCAGTAAATACCTGTTGATTGTTCAGTTACAGCATCCGTGTAGTTATTGAAAAACATCATACTCTCAGAATCACAGATCTAACACTGATGGCCGGCATGATGGCAGCTGTCAGGTCCTGCAAGGCTTCAGTAAGAGACTGGAAGCCACAATTCATCCATTGTGCCTTCCAGTCTGTCACCCAAAGCTCAAGAAGTCTGAGCTTCCATCAAGGTGGAAGCCCCAACTGCTCCCTCACTGTCCCCTGCCTGGGCGACCTCATTGGATCTCACAGCTCTAACAATACCTGTGCAATGTTGGTGCTGAACATTACAGCAGACTCGGAGGCCATACCATGCAAGGTCTTCCTTTATATTTTTATATCACACACATGACAACAAATTATAAGATCAGTTTAAAACAAAAGAAAAGCTATGCACCAAAACATTACCATTTCAAAAAGTGATGGTATTTCTCAGAAGTTTCATAATGGCATTTGTAAGTAGGATGTTTTTATTCCCATTGCACAACAAAACATTTGAATAATTAAGCCAAGCTTATTTAATTATTAATTTTCCTCACATTTGTGTCATTCCACTGGTTCCCCCTCCGTGAAATGGCTTGGAGCGAATCTACTGCAATATGCAGGATGAATAAGCCATCATTTTTATTCCCCCCAGATGAGCATGTCTGAGAACTAATAAGGCAAACTGCACATGAGGAAGCTGAGCTCAAGTATCAGTCACAGCTGGACCTCAATCCCAGGGCCTCATGGTGTAAGGTAAACACGCACGTGTTGCACTGCTGCATTTGGATTGTTCATGGAATATTTAGCTGTTTCGACAGGTTTAAAATCCAAAGCACATCAGTCAAACAAATTACATTCTGTAAATTTCTAACGCTAAACATTCTAAATCAGAAATACAGAATGCTGGAGCTCCAGCACATGGAGCCAAACGGTGGGACAAGTTCACACCCACAGTGAGCTTCTAATAAGAGATGTGCACTTGTGCAGAGATGGAAGTTGTGGGGGGGGGGGGGGGGGCGCGGGTGGGCGGAAGGAAGAGAAAAGATTAAAAGCTGATTGCAAAGTATAATTGACGGAGGAGGACTGGGAGAAAGCTGGCAGTCCACCTTCTCATCGGGGTTGTTGCCTGTGGAGACCAAAAAGAGAAGAGAGGGGCAGAAAATACAAAACCTTATACATATCAGAATTAGAAAAATACAAAAGCACAAAACATTTCTTCAATTTCAGTTTATTCTCTGGAGAATTTTTTTTTTCTAATTTCATTTATTTTGATGTACTGTATATATGGTGGTACAAGAGTCAAATACTCAATGCTTCCTACACACTTTGAGTAGAACATATTTTAAAATAATAAAGCAATATTGCAACCTTATAAAAAGGTTATGAGTTCTACCAGAGACAGATTGGGTCAATGCGCGGTGGCATACAGACCACGCTGATCTGAGTTAGCTGATGTCAACTTGTCACAAAATCACGTTAAAGGACAACCCACTTTACGAATTCTGGAATGTGTTTGGCCAGCTGGTCTCAGAAAGAGTGGAGGTAGGATCATTTGGCATTAACATCCGTGGGCTTGGAGGGGAAATCAGTCTGTGTTCTCCCTCTTCATTAACATCTCATGCCCTCTGTCAGAAAAGTGCTCACATAGTTAGGGTTGGGCTTGGTAGTGATGCCCCAATGATCAAATAGCTTGCTGACACTCATGGTCCAATTTCAGTAAACAATCCAGTCCACACAAGCACTTTACTGGCAAAGATCGCGAGATAGTAACCAGGTGGGTGAACCCAGGCATATTTCTTTTCTCCTTCCTAGCTCCGGGATGCCGAGGCCAAATGATATGACCCCAACTCTGGCTAAGGTCAGCAAACTCAGCAGAGACAATAGCCTGGGTCCTTCTATGACACAAAGTTGTGGCATCAAATAAAAATATTAAGTAGGCTGCAATTGAATTAATTATCTTGTCGCACACCGACAGTTGTGGTCTGTTAGGCTTAGTACTAACTATGCCAGTTGATGCATTTACCCACAGACCCACTGAAAGAGCCTCATAACTTTTTGTATTTGGCAATCTGGGAGCTGGAAAATAACAATTCTTCTGCCCATGAGCATTGCATGTACTCCAGCTGCAGTAGCTTTCAGAGACAACATCAACATGTCTCTATGAATCAAGTGATTCACGCACTGAGATGGGCTCAGCTAGATTCGCTTCCTGTATGAAATCACCAAAATGCAATGATTCTCTGGCCTGGATGTTCTAACATTTTCAAATAACATTTTTAGGATTGGTGAAAGCTCAAAATGGAGCAGAGAGACAAAAGACCAGATCCCTGCCCTGAAAATTACATGCTCAAGTTTCTGACATAAGTTACACTAGTGAGAGGAAACGCCAGTCCAAATACAGGTGGCCAAATTGAAATGAAAATAGACATTGTGATGTATGTGCCTTTAAGAGCAATTATGGTGTATGTGCCTTTAAGAGCCCCAGGTGTGCGTAATGCCGGTAATTGCCACTTGGGCTATATAAGCCTGTGTATTGTGTATATCCTTTAGAAACCCCCCCCAGACTTGCTTAGTAAATACCTATGAACCAACTCCTGTCTTCAGTGTCTTTATCTACACACGGACACTACAGTGGCGACGAAGTGGAAACGGACTTACCTGCAATTCGGCAGCACCTCAAGGACATCGATTCCTCCAGCGTCCAGAAGACTCAAGGAAGTTATAGAAACTGTGGTTTCACCAGCTGGCCAAGCTGGTGACAGGTACTGCGCTAATCCTTCCTGGGTGTCAGGCTGGAGCTCCAGCGGCGGGCTCTACAGCTGAGACAGGCAGCGAAATCGGAGGCAAGCAATAACGGACTGGGAGGGTGCACTCGAGAGACGGCCGGCGCGGCAAGCAGGTCAGCGTTTAGACCTCCGTCGGGAACGAGTCTCCAACAGTGAATAAACGGAAACCACAGCAAAACAGCGTTGTTAGCGGTAGCAGCGGCGGGAAAGCGCGGGAAGCGCCATATCGTTGCTACAGAGAAGAAAAAAAGCGCGGGAAGCGCCATATCTTTTCTGAAATGCCTAAATCTGGTAATATTGAGGCTTTTGATGGCAAAATAGAAGATTGGACCACATACGTGGAAAGAGTAGAGGTTTATTGCACTGCAAATGGAATAACAGATGAAAATAAAGCTTCAGTACTTCTGAACTTAATGGGCGCGAAGACATACGGGCTGTTACGAAATTTAATCACTCCAGCCAAACCAAAGGACAAGACTTTTAAAGAAATTGTTGATACCCTGCAGGAGCATTTAAACCCAACACCGCTGCTGATAGCAGAACGATTCAAGTTCTTCAAGAGAAATCAACACAAGAATGAAAGTAATGCTGATTACCTAACCGAATTAAGAAAGCTATCAAACTACTGTCAATTCGGAGCAGGACTATCGGATTATCTTCGAGACAAATTTGTTTGCGGTCTCTTAAGTGAAGGAACACAAAAAAGACTGCTTTCTGAAAAAAAATTAACATTGGACAAAGCTTTCAGTATGGCTGTATCATACGAAGCAGCAGCAAAAGGAGCTGCAGAGATACAACAAGAGACACAGGACTTCGACACCCATAAAATGACACAGGAGTTCGGAAGATGTTATCGCTGCGGCAGATCCACCCATAACCAGAGGGACTGCTGGTTCAAGGGCAAAGCATGCAGGCAATGTGGTAAGATTGGACACATTGCACGGGTATGCCAATCTGGACAAAATAAATCCACTGACAGAAAACAAAAAATCAATAAAGAAAAGTACAGGAAGGTACAAATGATGACGGACAATAGCTCCGAAGACCAGAATAGCGATAGCGACTCCGGAAGCAAGAGACTAAGCTGTCTCAAATTACATAATGTACTTGCCAAAGAGGATTACCAAACCATTTCGGTTAGCCTCACAATAGCAGGGTCCCCAGTTAAAGTGGAGCCAGATACAGGATCAGCTCTAACCGTAATAAATCGACGAGATTACGAGAGGCTATTTTCGCATATACCTCTAAAAGACACATCCATTATCTTAAAAACATATACGGGGCAGAAAGTCTACCCCAAAGGAAAAATAAGGGTGCCTGTGGTATACAACGGCAAAGAAATACAAAAGTTGTATTTATACATTCTACAAGATGGTGGTCCAACGTTGTTGGGACGTGAATGGATAAGGAAGATACGTTTAGACTGGCACTCCATTCAGACACTGACGGTGACCAGTAAGGAAAAAAACAATGATGACATCATACCTGAACGATTAAAAGACATCTTGGCCAACGCCAAAGAAGTGTTTCAAGAGAAACTAGGAACCTTGAAAGGCATCACCGCCTCAATAAAAGTGGAAGATACAGCAATTCCAAAAAATTTTAAGGCAAGACCGGTGCCATACGCAATACGTCCGGCAGTCGAGGCAGAGCTGAAGAATTTGGAAAAGGCAGGCGTATTATCCAAAATAGATTGGAGCGAATGGGCAACACCCATCGTTCCAGTCATGAAAAAAACATTGAAAAATAACTCTGAGGAACAGAAAAAAATTCGCATCTGTGGGGACTTTAAGGTGACTGTAAACCCGGTCCTTCACATGGTACAGTATCCTCTTCCGAGGATAGAAGATATTTTCGCCTCACTATCCGGAGGGAAACGTTTCACAAAAATTGACTTGGCACAGGCATATCTACAGATGGAGGTTGAGGAGACCTCTAAAAAGTATCTCACAATAAACACACACAAAGGCCTGTACCAGTACAATCGACTGGTTTTTGGAATAGCATCAGCTCCAGCTATCTGGCAAAGAGCTATGGAGCAAGTCCTGCAAGGGATTCCGGGGACTCAATGCTACCTAGACGACATCCTTATAACAGGAGAAAACGACAACGAGCACCTTGCCAATTTGGAGCAGGTGCTCACTAGGCTGAAAGAACGGGGCCTACGAGCAAATCGCCCCAAGTGCGAATTTTTCCAAAATCAGATATCATATTGTGGCCACATAATTAATAAGGAAGGGTTGCATAAGTCACCTGAAAAAATTGAAGCAGTTATAAAAGCCCCAGCACCTGAAAATGTTTCACAATTAAGGTCATTCCTGGGATTAATAAATTACTATCATAAATTTTTACCGAACTTATCAACTATTCTACACCCTCTTAATGATCTTCTACAGACAGGAGTGATTTGGAAATGGAACGAAGACTGTAAACGTGCCTTCCATAAATGTAAAGACTTAATCACATCCGAGAAAATTTTGGCTCATTACAATCCATCACTACCAATCAGACTGGCATGCGATGCATCCCCTTACGGCATAGGAGCGGTATTGTCCCATAGATTCCCTGATGGCTCGGAACGGCCGATAGCTTTTGCGTCACGCTCATTGAACTCAGCTGAGCGTAACTATGCCCAGATAGACAGGGAAGCACTCAGCCTGGTATGGGGAGTGAAGAAATTCAACCATTACCTACACGGACAAAAATTTACCTTGCTGACTGACCATCAACCCCTCATCTCCATATTCAACCCTAAAAAAGGTGTCCCCATTATGACGGCACAAAGACTACAGAGGTGGTCCCTTTTTCCGGGGGCACACCAATACAACATTGAATACAAAGGGTCAAAACAGCATGGGAATGCTGACGGTTTATCACGCCTACCATTGCCAACGATAGAAGAGGCACCTACAGTAGACCCAGTAGAGATATTCCACTCTACCATAGTGGAATGTCTACCGGTGACAAATTCTGCCATTGAAAGGGAGACCAGAAATGACCCTACTCTCTCACGGGTCTACGATTTAACAATGAAGGGATGGCCAGCACATGGCGAACCACTGTTGCCAGCATTCTCGCAAAGAAGAGAACAGCTGTCAGTGTGCCGAGGAACCTTGATGTGTGGATCCAGAGTGGTGATTCCACCCAAACTCCAGGATAAAGTGCTAAAGGAGCTTCACGAGGGGCATCTGGGTGGAGTGAAAATGAAGAACCTAGCTAGGGCGTTTGTATGGTGGCCAGGTATCGATGGAGACATCGAAGACATGACCAAGAGCTGCCTAGGATGCCAGAAGGTCCAAAATGCTCTGCCACAGGCCCCTCTACATCCATGGGAGTGGCCCTCATCTCCCTGGCAAAGGGTGCACATCGACTTTGCTGGTCCATTTATGGACTCAATGTTCTTAATCGCAGTTGATGCACACTCCAAGTGGCCGGAGGTAATAAAGATGTCCTCCACCACCACGGAAAAAACCATCACAGTATTAAGGACCATATTTGCCAGGAATGGGCTGCCGGAGCAGATATGTTCTGATAATGGACCGCAATTTGTGTCCGAAGAATTCAGAAAGTTCTTAAAGAACAATGGGGTAAAGCACTACACGTCCGCCCCATACCATCCCGCCACCAATGGATTGGCTGAAAGGTTTGTCCAGACCTTCAAGAAGGCCATCAAGGCCATGGGTAATGAAGACATAAAACTTCAGCACAAGGTGGATAACTTCTTATTTGCATATAGGAATGCAACGCATATGGTTACTAACCAAACTCCCGCCATGATGTTCTACAATAGAAACCTAAGATGCCGGCTGGATTTGGTCAAGCCCAACATCCGAAGGGACGTGGAGAACCAGCAGTTTCAGGGCATGAAAGGCCAACTAGGGCCTTCCAGGTAGGCCAACCGGTTTTGGCCCAGGACTACCGTACCGAGAAATCGCAGCCTGGAACTATCTGCACACGATTAGGACCACTGATGTATACCGTGGACATCGGAGACAGCATAATAAGGCGCCATGCTGACCAAATCATCAAGTCATCCGAAAAGGGACAATCTACACCACCACTCTATACATCTAACGATGAAGTAGAGATACCCATATCTACCTCCGATCCGGTGATACTGGAGCCCGATGAACCCGACACTGGCCTTCAAGCCGAATCAGCCTTGCCAGAAGAACCTAATACACCACCAGAAACTACTACACCCCCGAGGCGTTATCCGGACCGAGTCAGGAAGCCTCCTGAGAGACTAACTTATAATTAATTAATACAGCAATGTATATTATTTTGCATATAACATGTAATTAATAATTACTTAAAATATGATGTACTAGTTAGCTAGAAGGGGAGGAATTGTGGTGTATGTGCCTTTAAGAGCAATTATGGTGTGTGGTAAACCACTTTTATCGTTCACTATCGTTACTCTACAGTTATCACTGTTGTATTGTTATCACTATTCTCACTGTTGTATCACTATACGAGGTCGCCTCTTGTCGCGCTGTTATACCTGGGCTGACCACCTCCGACTCCGCCCATGGCTCCACCTACCTGCCCAGGTATAAAGGTAGTCGACTGGCTGGTATTCCTCCTTGTTGGACCCGATCACCCACGAGGGTGGGCTCTGTTATTTAGTCAATAAAAACCTTTAGTTACGTTCCTAACTCGTCGCTTTTTATTGGACGAATTGATAGGTATATCAATTTTATTGACTAAATTTTAAAGATGTCTACTACTGGCCAGCCAGAAGCCCTCCCAGAAGCACAGCCACAGCAGCTTTCAGACACCGGGCTACACCAGCCACACCAGCCGGCTTGGCTGCAAGCCCTCAAACCACCGTACCTGGATCTAAACCCACAGGCAGCAAACTCAGCCCTCAACTTCAAACACTGGCTGGACTGCTTCGAATCCTACCTGGAAGAATCCGGCGTCCCTCAGAGATCCAAACTAAGAGTTCTGAACGCCCAAGCGAGCCCGAGAGTATACGCACTCATCCAGGACACGACTACATACGAGGCTGCTATCAACCTACTGAAACAGCAGTACCGGAGCCCGGTAAATTACATGTACACCAGGCACCTCCTAAGATCCCGCCCGCAACAGCCAGGAGAGTCTGTAGCTGAATTTTTACGGGCGCTAAGAGCACTCGGCAGGAACTGTGACTTTAAAGCGGTGACAGCTGTTGAAAATACGGAAGATAATATCCGCGATGCCTTTGTGAAAGGCCTACGGTCCGACCACTCACGGCAAAGACTGCTTGAAGCTAAAGACCTCGACCTGGACAAAGCTGAAGCCCTCGCTCTCTCCCTAGAGGTGGCCCATCAGGACCAGGAGGCGTTTTCCAGGTACTGCTCGCGACCCTGGGACTCGGGCCCGAGCCCTACCGCAATACCCTTCGCAGCGCCGCCCCCGGGACCTACCTCAGCGTCGGCGTCCCGGACCCGACCGGGACCGCCACCCCCGGTACCGGCTCCGACATCGACATCGGGCACCCGCGATCGGGCCGCCGGCTGCTTCTTTTGCGGCCAGGAGAAGCACCCGAGGTCGCGCTGCCCAGCCAGGAACTCTACCTGCTCAACCTGCAGGAAGAAAGGCCACTTCTCTAAGGCCTGCAGGAGCGGATCTTCAGAGGCCAGCAGTGCCTCATGCGAACTGTGGGGGCGGCCATCTTCTTTCAAGGCAACTGAGGCCAGCATCCCCACACGTGAGTCATGGGGGCGGCCATCTTTGATCAAGGCAACCGACCCCAATAGTGCCTCATGTGAATTATGGGGGCAGCCATCTTCTCCGCCATTTTGTCCTACCTCGTGGGAGACGCCATTTTACCCACCATGCCCGACTGCCACCGGGCCCCCGGACCCGACGACCGCCTCGCCCGCAGACGACAACGACTCGCTTACCTACACACTAGCCTCCGTCACTCTGGATCAAGCCCGCCCACACCACCTGTCCAAGTCGATGATGGACATCAAAGTAAATGGCCACGCCACGACCTGCCTGTTCGACAGCGGAAGCACGGAGAGCTTCATCCACCCGGACACGGTGAGCCACTACTCCCTCCCTGTCCTGCCAACGCGCAACCGAATCTCGATGGCATCGAGGTCCCACGCCACGGACATTAGCGGCTACTGTGTTGTGACCTTGTCGGTTAAGGGTACGGAGTATAAAAATTTTAAACTCCTCGTCCTCCCCCAGCTCTGCGCTGCCGTCCTACTAGGGCTGGACTTCCAATCCCACCTCCAAAGTGTAACCCTAGCATACGGTGGACCCCTCCCCCCACTCACAGTCGACAACCAGCGAATGTTAAACCGCCCACCGCGTAACACCTGCAGCCTATCCACCCTCAAGGTGCCGCCACCTTCCCTGTTCGCTAACCTCACCCCCGACTGCAAACCCGTCGCTACCAAGAGCAGGCGGTACAGCGCTGGGGACAGAGCCTTCATTAGCTCCTGAAAGAGGGCATTATCGAGGGGAGCAACAGCCCCTGGCGTGCCCAGGTCGTGGTCGTTAAGACCGGCGATAAAAATCGCCTGGTCATCGACTACAGCCAGACCATAAACAGATACCCCCAGCTGGACGCATACCCCCTTCCCCGCATATCTGACATGGTCAATCAGATTGCACAATACCGCGTATTCTCGACCATCGACCTTAAGTCGGCCTACCACCAACTCCCTATCCACCCCGAGGACCGCCAGTACACCGCCTTCGAGGCGAATGGGCGCCTATACCACTTCCTTAGGGTCCCCTTCGGTGTCACCAACGGGGTCTCAGTCTTCCAAAGGGAGATGGACCGGATGGTTGACCAGAACGGACTGCAGGCCACATTCCCCTATCTAGATAACGTCACCATCTGCGGCCGCGACCGGCAGGACCATGACGTGAATCTGGAGAAATTCCTCCGTACGGCCCAACGGCTGAACCTCACCTACAATAAGGAGAAATGTGTGTTTAACACCTCGCGCCTTGCCATCCTTGGCTGTGTAGTAGAGAACGGACTCATCGGCCCCGACCCCGAAAGAATGCGCCCCCTCATGGAGCTACCCCTCCCCCACTGCCCTAAGGCACTTAAGAGAACCCTGGGGCTCTTCGCCTACTATGCCCAATGGGTGCCCAATTATGCGGACAAAGCCAGACCCCTCATGAAGTCCACATCCTTCCCCCTCACGGAGGAAGCGTGCGCGGCCTTCTCCCTCATCAAGGGAGACATAGCCAAGGCCACAATGCACGCAGTGGATGAGTCCATCCCCTTCCAAGTGGAGAGCGATGCATCCGACTTCGCCCTAGCCGCTACCCTTAACCAGGAGGGGAGGCCGGTGGCCTTCTTCTCAAGGACCCTACAGGGCCCCGAGATCCGACACTCGTCGGTCGAGAAGGAAGCCCAGGCAATTGTGGAGGCGGTACGGCGCTGGAGGCATTACCTGGCAGGCAAACGATTTACCCTCCTCACCGACCAACGTTCGGTTGCTTTCATGTTTAATAACAAGCTGAGGGGCAAAATCAAGAATGACAAGATCTTGAGGTGGAGAATCGAGCTATCCACCTACGATTATGATATCTTGTACCGGCCAGGTAAGCTGAATGAACCCCCTGATGCTCTTTCACGAATTACATGCACCAGCGCGCATATTGATAGACTTCAGACCCTCCACAACGACCTCTGCCACCCCGGGGTCACCAGACTTTACCATTTCATTAAGGCCCGCAACCTGACCTACTCCATCGAGGAGGTCAGGACCATGACCAGGAACTGCCAGACCTGCGCCGAGTGCAAACCGCACTTCTATAGGCCGGACAGAGCAAGCCTGATCAAGGCCACCCGCCCCTTCGAGCGCCTGAGCATCGACTTTAAGGGGCCTCTACCGTCATCTGACCGCAATGTGTACTTCCTCAACATCGTTGATGAGTACTCCCGTTTCCCTTTTGCCTTCCCCTGCCCAGACATGACCAGTACCACGGTCATCAAGTGCCTGAACGACCTCTTCGCCTTGTTCGGGTTCCCGAACTATATACATAGTGACCGGGGCTCCTCCTTCATGAGCGAGGAACTCCGTCAGTTCCTACTAGCGAGAGGTATTGCAGCAAGTAGGACCACCAGCTACAACCCCCGAGGGAACGGCCAGGTGGAAAGAGAGAACGCGACGGTATGGAAGGCCGTCCTCTTAGCCTTAAAGTCTAAGGGCCTCCCAACCTCCCGCTGGCAGGAAGTCCTCCCGACAGTGCTGCACTCCATCCGGTCACTACTTTGCACTGCCGTTAACGCCACCCCCCATGAACGAATGTTTGTTTTCCCCAGGAAGTCGACTACGGGAACCACTCTACCAACCTGGCTGACCTCTCCGGGGCCCGTCTTGCTGCGAAAGCACGTGAGGGCCCATAAAACGGACCCCCTGGTCGAGAGGGTGAACCTCCTGCACGCCAACCCCCAGTACGCCTACGTGGCTTACCCAGACGGGCGGGAGGACACTGTCTCCTTATGAGACCTCGCACCCTCGGGCACTCCGGAGCCACCACCTTTACCCCCCCCACCACCCCCCCAATTCCAGCCCAGGTAGACGGCATGCCGGAACCCCACGAGCCTTCGCCGACCACGCAGACACCAGCATTAACACCGGATAACGCAGCACCGCCGCTGCGACGATCGGAGAGGCTTACGAGGCCTCCGGACAGACTGACATACCAGAACTGGTAGCACACTTCACCCCGCCGGACTCAAATCTAAACAAGGGGTGAATGTGGTAAACCACTTTTATCGTTCACTATCGTTACTCTATAGTTATCACTGTTGTATTGTTATCACTGTTCTCACTGTTGTATCACTATACGAGGTCGCCTCTTGTCGCGCTGTTATACCTGGGCTGACCACCTCCGACTCCGCCCATGGCTCCACCTACCTGCCCAGGTATAAAGGTAGTCGACTGGCTGGTATTCCTCCTTGTTGGACCCGATCACCCACGAGGGTGGGCTCTGTTATTTAGTCAATAAAAACCTTTAGTTACGTTCCTAACTCATCGCTTTTTATTGGGCAAATTGATAGGTATATCATGGTGTATGTGCCTTTAAGAGCCCCAGGTGTGCGTAATGCCGGTAATTGCCACTTGGGCTATATAAGCCTGTGTATTGTGTATATCCTTTAGAAACCCCCCCAGACTTGCTTAGTAAATACCTATGAACCAACTCCTGTCTTCAGTGTCTTTATCTGCACACGGACACTACAGACATGTTGTCATCAAATGCCCAGTTGCCAAGTCAATCACTGTAAAACAGGCGGCCACAGCATTGCTGGCCAGCCACATTAAGGTGGAAGTCAGTTAAAAGGTAACTGCAAATACTGGGAAAAGACTTGTACACAATGCATTGCTGAACAGATTTTCTTACTTTTTTTTTATACCTACCTTCAATGTTGGGCTTTGGGTCTGCAGCTGAGAAGTTTCGTATATTGACTCATGATGCATTCAACCGAGGAAACAATTGTTTTTCCTTTGGGAATGCCCCTGTACATGTTATTTGTACTGTGCATTCAAAAGTGTGATAGTTATGATACTGAACTAGCAATCCAGGTGTCATCGGTTCAAATCCCACCATGGCAAATTGTAAAGCTGAATTCTATAAATCTGGCTCCAAACTAAAATGGCCATGAAAGCTGCTGGACCTAACTGGTTCACTGATGTCCTCCCGAGAAAGTGACCTGCCACTCCCATCAGGTCTGACCACTCAGCTGCAAAAGCAACGAAGGGCTCAACACCACCTTCTTCAGACAACTAAGGATGGACAATGACTGCAGCCTCGTCAACACTGCCCACATCTCATGAACAAATAAACAGATTAGTGATGAGGAGCAATGCAGGGAGGTGAAGCTGGTCAGACAGTACTGGTGCTATTTGGCACCCACCTGTGGTACCTTTTGACCAGCATATACAGGAATCCCGCCCCAATCGCGGATTTGCCATACGTGGATTTCACGTATACACGGTTTCCACTCTGCGACAATTTCTGCCAACCGCGGCAGTGAATTTTGCGTATACGCGGTTTTTAATTTTCAAGTTTCACGGGTCGCGCTTCCAAACACGAGACTCCATTCATCTGCGCCGCTCTTTTCAGCATAATTACTACCAGGCGTGGTCTCGCTCAACTCGTGGATATACTGTACCTGTACTGTGTGTGTGTGAACATTTAGCCCTTAATCATGGCCCCTAAGCGTAATCTCAGTGGTAAAGGTGAATCAATGGCGCAAAGGGCAAGGAATGTACTAACTTTAGAGTGGAAATTAGATGTCGTTAATAGACTTGCCCATGGTGAAAGTACAGCGTCGGTTGGACGACTAATGGGGGTTAACGAGTCCACCATTAGAACAATAAAAAAGTGAGCTGTCGATAAAGACTAGTATTGCGGGTGGCTCTTCGAAAAGTGCTAGTGTCGTTTATGACACAGGACCATAAGCTTGAAAAAATGGAGAAGGCCCTTAATATCTGGTTGGAAGACCAGAACCAGAAAAAAGCGAATGTTAATTCCGCATAGGTATGTAAGAAGGCCCTTAGTTTCTACAAGCATCTTACTGTGGCTGCCGGGAAAAGTGTAGATTGTGGTGTATGTGCCTTTAAGAGCCCCTGTGTACTGCAATGCCGGTGATGGCCACTCGGGCTATATAAGCCTGTATAGTGTCTTGTATCTGTTAGTTCACCTCCAGACTTTGTTCAGTAAACACCTGTGAAACCAACTCCTGCATTCTGTGTCTCCATTAACACACGGATGGATACAACAGTGGCGACGAATTGGAAACGGACTTACCTGCAATTCGGCAGCACCTCAAGGAGATCGATTCCTCAGACGAAAGTCGAAGAAAAACAAGAAAAAAAAACTGTGGTTTCACCAACTAGCCGAGCTGGTGGCAGGTACTGCAATAATCCTTCCTGGGTGGCGGGCTGGGGCTCCATCGGCTGGCTCTGCAGCAGGGCCGAGCAGCGAAGGCGGAGGCAAACAGAGACAGAGGGTGGAGCACTCGGGAGACGGCCAGTGCTGCAAAGCAGGTCGGCGTTCGGACCAAGCAGAGGGAGGAAAAAGTCCCAGAGAGTCCGGCGGGAACGAGTCTCCACCTATTAAAAAAAATACCCGTGTAAATAAAAACCGCGGAGAACAGCGTTGTCAGCAGCGGCGGGAAAGCGCGGGAGGCGCCATTTTTTTTCGGTGGGGAAGAAAGGAAAGTGCGGGAGGCGCCATTTTTTTTTTTCAGGATGCCTAAGACTGGCAATATTACTGCTTTCGATAGCGATATCGAGGATTGGACCACATATGTGGAAAGAGTGGAGGTATATTGCACAGCAAATGAAATAGAGGATGATAAAAAGGCATCAGTACTTCTAAATCTAATGGGCGCAAGGACATACGGGCTATTACGAAACTTAATCACTCCAGCCAAACCGAGGGACAAGAATTTTAAGGAGATTGTTGATACCCTACAGGAGCACTTAAACCCAACACCGCTGCTGATAGCGGAACGATTCAAATTCTTCAAGAGGAATCAGCACAAGAATGAAAGTAACGCTGATTACCTCACCGAATTAAGGAAGCTGTCAAAGCACTGCCAATTCGGAGCAGGACTGGCAGATTCTCTTCGAGACAAATTCGTCTGCGGTCTCCTAAGTGAAGGAACACAGAAAAGGCTACTTTCTGAGAAAGATTTGATGCTGGACAAGGCTTTCAGTGTGGCTGTATCATACGAAGCAGCCGCAAGAGGAGCTGCAGAGATACAGCAAAAGCCACAAGACTTCGGCACCCATGAAATGACACAGGGTTTCGAAAGATGTTATCGCTGCGGCAGATCCAGCCATGACCAGAGGGACTGCTGGTTCAAGGACAAAGCATGCAGGCACTGCGGAAAGATTGGACACATTGCACGTGTATGCCGATCTGGAAACAAAAAATCCACGGACAAGAAAAAAATCAATAAGGAAAAGTACAGAAAGGTACAAATGATGACGGACAGTAGCTCCGAAGACCAGAAGAGCGATAGCGACTCCGGAAACAAGAGACTAAGCTGTCTCAAATTACATAATGTAATTGCCAAAGAAGATTACCAGACCATTTGGGTTACCCTCACGATAGCGGGGTCCCCAGTTAAAATGGAGCTAGATACAGGATCAGCTCTGACCGTCATAAATCGACAGGATTACGAGCGGCTATTTCCGCATATACCTTTGAAAGACACATCCATTATCTTGAAAACATATACGGGTCAGAAAGTATACCCAAAAGGGAAAATAAGGGTGCCTGTTGTATACAACGGCAAGGAAATACAGAAGTTGTATTTATACGTTCTGCAAGATGGTGGTCCACTGCTGTTGGGACGTGAATGGATCAGGAAGATACGTTTAGACTGGCACTCCATTCAGGCACTGACGGTGACCAGTAAGGAAAAAAATGATGATGACGTCATACCTGAACGATTAAAAGACATCTTGGCCAACGCCAAGGAAGTGTTTCAACAGGAACTAGGAACCTTGAAAGGCGTCACCGCCTCAATAAAAGTGGAAGATGCGGCAATTCCCAAGTTTTTTAAGGCAAGGCCAGTGCCATACGCAATTCGTCCAGCAGTCGAGGCAGAGCTGGAGAATTTGGAAAAGGTAGGCGTATTATCCAAGATAGATTGGAGCGAGTGGGCAACACCCATCGTCCCGGTCATGAAGAAAACGTTGAATAATGATAAATCTGAAGAACAGAGAAAAATTCGCATCTGTGGGGACTTCAAGGTGACTGTAAACCAGGTCCTTCACACGGTACAGTATCCTCTTCCGAGGATAGAAGATATTTTCGCCTCACTATCCGGAGGGAAACGTTTCACCAAAATTGACTTGGCACAGGCATATCTACAGATGGAGGTTGAAGAGGCCTCTAAAAAGTATCTCACGATAAACACACACAAAGGCCTGTACCAGTACAATCGACTGGTTTTCGGAGTAGCATCAGCTCCAGCTATCTGGCAAAGAGCTATGGAGCAAGTCCTGCAAGGGATTCCGGGGACTCAATGCTACCTAGACGACATCCTTGTAACAGGAGAAAATGACAACGAGCACCTTGCCAATTTGGAGCAGGTGCTCACTAGGCTGAGAGAACGGGGCCTACGAGCAAATCGCCCCAAGTGCGAATTTTTCCAGAAACAAATATCATATTGTGGCCACATAATTAATGAGGAAGGGTTGCATAAGTCATCTGAAAAAATTGAAGTGGTCATAAAAGCCCCAGCACCTAAAAATGTCTCACAATTAAGGTCGTTCCTGGGATTGATAAACTACTATCATAAATTTTTACCGAACTTGTCAACTGTTCTGCACCCTCTTAACGAACTGCTACAAATGGGAGTAATTTGGAAATGGAGCGAAGGCTGTAAACGTGCCTTCCATAAATGCAAAGGCTTGATCACGTCCAAGGAAGTTTTGGCTCATTACAACCCATCACTGCCAATCAGACTGGCATGCGATGCATCCCCTTACGGCTTAGGAGCGGTATTATCGCATAGATTCCCTGATGGCTCAGAGCGGCCGATAGCTTTTGCGTCACGCTCATTGAACTCAGCTGAGCGTAACTATGCCCAGATCGACAGGGAAGCACTCAGCCTGATATGGGGAGTGAAGAAATTCAACCATTACCTACACGGACAAAAATTTACCTTGTTGACTGACCATCAACCCCTCGTCTCCATATTCAACCATAAAAAGGGTGTTCCCATTATGACAGCGCAAAGGCTACAGAGGTGGTCCCTTTTCCTAGGGGCACACCAATATGACATAGAATACAAAGGATCAAAACAGCATGGGAATGCTGATGGTTTATCGCGCCTACCGTTGCCAACGGTAGAAGAGGCACCTACAGTGGACCCAGTGGAGATGTTCCACTCAACCATAGTGGAATGTCTACCAGTAACAAATTCTGCCATTGAAAAGGAAACGAGAAATGACCCGACTCTCACGAGTCTACGATTTTACGGTGAAGGGATGGCCAGCACATGGCGAACCACTGTTGCCAGCATTCTCGCAAAGAAGAGAACAGCTGTCAGTATGCCGAGGAACCTTGATGTGTGGATCCAGAGTGGTGATTCCACCCAAACTCCAGGATAAAGTGCTAAAGGAGCTTCACGAGGGGCATCTGGGTGGAGTGAAAATGAAGAACCTAGCTCGGGCGTTTGTATGGTGGCCAGGTATCGATGGAGACATCGAAGACATGACCAAGAGCTGCCTAGGATGCCAGAAGGTCCAAAACGCCCCACCACAAGTGTTGTGTCTGTGTGTTGATAGAGACACTGAAGACAGGAGTTGGTTTGATAGGTGTTTACTAAACAAAGTCTGGAGGGGAACGAACGGATACAACACAATATACAGGCTTATATAGCCTGAGTGGCCATTACCGGCATTACAGTACACATGGGGCTCTTAAAAGGCACATACACAATTCCTCCCCTTTTAGCTAGCCAGTACATAACATTTTAAGTAATTATTAATTACATGTTCTAAGAAAAATAATATACACATTGCTGCAGTTAATTAATTATAAGTCAGTCTCTCTGGAGGCTTCGTGACTCGGTCCGGATAACGCCTCGGTGGTGTAGTAGTTTCTGGTGGTGTAGTAGGTTCTTTTGGCAAGGCTGATTCGGCTTGAATGCCAGTGTCGGGTTCATCGGGTTCCAGTATCACTGGATCGGAGGTAGATATGGGTATCTCTACTTCACCATGAGGCATATAGAGTTGTGGTGTAGGTTGTCCCTTTTCGGATGACTCTATGATTTGGTCAGCATGGCGCCTTATTATGCTTTCTCCGATGTCCACGGTATACATCAGCAGTCCTAGTCGTGTGCAGATAGTTCCAGGCTGCCATTTCTCGGTACGGTAGTCCCGGGCCAAAACTTGTTGACCTATCTGGAAGGTTCTGGTTGGCCTTTCATTCATGCCTTGAAATTGCCGGTTCTCCACGTCCCTTCTGATGTTGGGCTTGATCAAATCCAGCTGGCATCTTAGTCTTCTATTGAAGAGCATCATGGCGGGAGTTTGGTTTGTAACCATATGTGTTGCATTCCTGTATGCGAACAAGAAGTTATCCACCTTGTGCTGAAGTTTTATGTCTTCATTACCCATGGCCTTTATGAAGGTCTGGACAAACCTTTCAGCCAATCCATTGGTGGCGGGATGGTATGGGGCGGACGTGTAGTGCTTAACCCCATTGTTTTTTTAAGAACTTCCTGAATTCTTCGGACATAAATTGCGGTCCATTATCAGAACAGATCTGTTCCAGCAGCCCATTCCTGGCAAATATGGTCCTTAATACTGTGATGGTTTTTTCCGTGGTGGTGGAGGACATCTTTATTACCTCCGGCCACTTGGAGTGTGCATCAACTGCGATTAAGAACATTGAGTCCATAAATGGACCAGCAAAGTCGATGTGTACCCTTTGCCAGGGAGACGAGGGCCACTCCCATGGATGTAGAGGGGCTTGGGGTGGAGCGTTTTGGACCTTCTGGCATCCTAGGCAGCTCTTGGTCTTTCTTCTATGTCTCCATCGATACCTGGCCACCATACAAACGCTCTGGCTAGGTTCTTCATTTTCACTCCACCCAGATGCCCCTCGTGAAGCTCCTTTAGCACTTTATCCTGGAGTTTGGGTGGACTCACCACTCTGGATCCACACATCAAGGTTCCTCGGCATACTGACAGCTGTTCTCTTCTTTGCGAGAATGCTGGCAACAGTGGTTCGCCATGTGCTGGCCATCCCTTCACCGATAAGTCGTAGACTCGTGAGAGAGTCGGGTCATTTCTCATTTCCTTTTCAATGGCAGAATTTGTTACTGGTAGACATTCCACTATGGTTGAGTGGAACATCTCCACTGGGTCTACTGTAGGTGCCTCTTCTACCGTTGGCAACGGTAGGCGCGATAAACCGTCAGCATTCCCATGCTGTTTTGATCCTTTGTATTCTATGTTGTATTGGTGTGCCCCTAGAAAAAGGGACCACCTCTGTAGCCTTTGTGCTGTCATAATGGGAACACCCTTTTTAGGGTTGAATATGGAGATGAGGGGTTGATGGTCAGTCAACAAGGTAAATTTTTGTCCGTGTAGGTAATGGTTGAATTTCTTCACTCCCCATACCAGGCTGAGTGCTTCCCTGTCGATTTGGGCATAGTTACGCTCATCTGAGTTCAATGAGCGTGACGCAAAAGCTATCGGCCATTCCGAGCCATCAGGGAATTTATGCGATAATACTGCTCATATGCCGTAAGGGGATGCATCGCACGCTAGTCTGATTGGCAGTGATGGGTTGTAATGAGCCAAAACTTCTTTGGACGTGATTAAGTCTTTGCATTTATGGAAGGCACGTTTACAGTCTTCGCTCCATTTCCAAATTACTCCTGTTTGTAGCAGTTAATTAAGAGGGTGTAGAAGAGTTGATAAGTTCGGTAAAAATTTATGATAGTAATTTATTAATCCCAGGAACGACCTTAATTGTGAAACATTTTCAGGTGCTGGGGCTTTTATGACCGCTTCAATTTTTTCAGGTGACTTATGCAACCCTTCCTTATTAATTATGTGGCCACAATATGAAATTTGATTTTGGAAAAATTCGCACTTGGGGCGATTTGCTCGTAGGCCCCGTTCTCTCAGCCTAGTGAGCACCTGCTTCAAATTGGCAAGGTGCTCGTTGTCGTTTTCTCCTGTTACAAGGATGTCATCTAGGTAGCATTGAGTCCCCGGAATCCCTTGCAGGACTTGCTCCATAGCTCTTTGCCAGATAGCTGGAGCGGATGCTACTCCGAAAACCAGTCGATTGTACTGGTACAGACCTTTGTGTGTATTTATCGTGAGATATTTTTTAGAGGCCTCTTCAACCTCCATCTGTAGATATGCCTGTGCCAAGTCAATTTTGGTGAAACGTTTCCCTCCGGATAGTGAGGCGAAAATATCTTCTATCCTCGGAAGAGGATACTGTACCGTATGAAGGACCGGGTTTACAGTCACCTTGAAGTCTCCACAGATGCGAATTTTTCTCTGTTCTTCAGATTTATCATTCTTCAATGCTTTCTTCATGACTGGAACGATGGGTGTTGCCCACTCGCTCCAATCTATTTTGGATAATACGCCTGCATTTTCCAAATTCTCCAGCTCTGCCTAGACTGCTGGACGAATTGCGTACGGCACCGGTCTTGCTTTAAAAAACTTGGGAATTGCTGCATCTTCCACTTTTATTGAGGCGGTGATGCCTTTCAAGGTTCCTAGTTTCTCTTGAAACACTTCTTTGGCGTTGGCCAAGATGTCTTTTAATCGTTCAGGTATGACATCATCATAGTTTTTTCTCTTACTGGTCACCGTCAGTGCCTGAATGGAGTGCCAGTCTAAACTTATCTTTCTGATCCATTCACGTCCCAACAACGGTGGACCACCATCTTGTAGAACGTATAAATACAACTTTTGTACTTCCTTGCCGTTGTATACAACAGGCACCCTTATTTTTCCTTTGGGGTATACTTTCTGCCCCGTATATGTTTTCAAGATAATGGATGTGTCTTTCAAAGGTATATGCGGAAATAGCCCCTCATAATCCCGTCGATTTATGACGGTCAGAGCTGATCCTGTATCTAGCTCCATTTTAACTGGGGACCCTGCTATCGTGAGGGTAACCCAAATGGTCTGGTAATCATCTTTGGCAAGTACATTATGTAATTTGAGACAGCTTAGTCTCTTGTTTTCGGAGTCGCTATCGCTCTTCTGGTCTTCGGAGCTACTGTCCGTCATCATTTGTACCTTTCTGTACTTTTCTTTATTGATTTTTTTTTCCCTGTCTGTGGATTTATTTTGTCCAGATCGGCATACCCGTGCAATGTGTCCAATCTTTCCGCATTGCCTGCATGCTTTGTCCTTGAACCAGCAGTCTCTTTGGTCATGGGTGGATCTGCCGCAGCGATACCATCTCTCAAAACCCTGTGTCATTTCATGGGTGCCGAAGTCCTGTGTCTTTTGTTGTATCTCTGCAGCTCCTCTTGCGGCTGCTTCGTATGATACAGCCATACTGAAAGCCTTGTCCAGTGTTAAATCCTTTTCAGAAAGCAGCCGTTTCTGTGTTCCTTCACTTAAGAGACCGCAGACGAATTTGTCTCGAAAATAATCTGCTAGTCCTGCCCCGAATTGGCAGTGTTTTGATAGCTTTCTTAATTCGGTGAGGTAATCAGCGTTACTTTCATTCTTGTGTTGATTTCTCTTGAAGAATTTGAATCGTTCCGCTATCAGCAGCGGTGTTGGGTTTAAGTGCTCCTGTAGCGTATCAACAATTTCTTTAAAATTCTTGTCCTTTGGTTTGGCTGGAGTGATTAAATTTCGTAACAGCCCGTATGTCTTTGCGCCCATCAGATTTAGCAGTACTGAAGCTTTTTTTTCATCTTCTATTCCATTTGCAGTGCAATATACCTCCACTCTTTCCACATGTGGTCCAATCCTCTATCTTGTTATCAAAAGCATCAATATTGCCAGACTTAGGCATCTTAGAAAAGATATGGCGCTTCCCACGCTTTCCCGCCGCTGCTGCCGATGACAACGCTGTTTCCCGCGGTTTCCGTTCTTTTTTTAATTTATTTATTTACAGTGGGAGACTCGTTCCCGCCGGACTTTCTCTGTAGGTCTGAATGCCGACCTGCTTGCAGCGCCGGCCGTCTCCCGAGTGCTCCCTCCCCGTCTGTTACTGCTTATCTCCGCTTTCGCTGCTTGGCCCAGCTGTAGAGCCAGCCGCTGGAGCCCCAGCCTGACGCCCAGGAAGGATTAGCGCAGTACCTGCCACCAGCTTGGCCAGCTGGTGAAACCACAGCTTCTTTCCCTTTCTTGATTCTTCTGGACGCCAGAAGAATCGATGTCCTTGAGGTGCTGCCGAATTGCAGGTAAGTCCGTTTCCACTTCGTCGCCACTGTTGTGTCTGTGTGTTGATAGAGACACTGAAGACAGGAGTTGGTTTGATAGGTGTTTACTAAACAAAGTCTGGAGGGGAACTAACGGATACAACACAATATACAAGCTTATATAGCCCGAGTGGCCATTACCGGCATTACAGTACACATGGGGCTCTTAAAGGCACATACACTACAACAAGCCCCTCTACATCCATGGGAGTGGCCCTCATCTCCATGGCAAAGGGTACACATCGACTTTGCTGGTCCATTTATGGACTCAATGTTCTTAATCGCAGTTGATGCACACTCCAAGTGGCCGGAGGTAATAAAGACGTCCTCCACCACCACGGAAAAAACCATCACAGTATTAAGGACCATATTTGCCAGGAATGGGCTGCCTGAACAGATCGGTTCTGATAATGGACCGCATTTGTGTCCGAAGAATTCAGGAAGTTCTTAAAAAACAATGGGGTTAAGCACTACACGTCCGCCCCATACCATCCCGCCACCAATGGATTGGTTGAAAGGTTTGTCCAGACCTTCAAGAAAGCCATAAAGGCCATGGGTAATGAAGGCATAAATCTACAGCATAAGGTAGATAACTTCTTATTTGCCTACAGGAATGCAACACATGTGGTTACAAACCAAACTCCCGCCATGATGTTCTTCAATAGAAACCGAAGATGCCGGCTGGATTTGATCAAGCCAAACATCAGAAGGGACGTGGAGAACCGGCAATTTCAAGGCATGAATGAAAGGCCAACTAGAACCTTCCAGATAGGTCAACAAGTTTTGGCCCGGGACTACCGTACCGAGAAATGGCAGCCTGGAACTATTTGCACACGACTAGGACCGCTGATGTATACTGTGGACAGTGGAGAAAGCATAATAAGGCGCCATGCTGACCAGATCATAGAGTCATCCGAAAAGGAACAACCTACAACACAACTCTATACGCCTAATGATGAAGCAGAGATACCCATAGTATCTACCTCCGATCCGGTGATACTGGAACCAGATGAACCCGACACTGGCATTCAAGCCGAATTGACCTTGCCAAAAGAACCTACTACACCACCAAAAACTACTGCACCACCGAGGCGTTATCCGGACCGAGTCAGGAAGCCTCCAGAGAGACTGACTTATAATTGATTAACTGCAGCAAATATGTAGATTATTGTTCTTGTAACATGTTCATTAATGATTACTTAAAATGTTATGTACTGGTTGTCTAAAAGGGGAGGAATTGTGGTGTATGTGCCTTTAAGAGCCCCTGTGTATTGTAATGCCGGTAATGGCCACTCGGGCTATATAAGCCTGTATAGTGTCTTGTATCTGTTAGTTCACCTCCAGACTTTGTTCAGTAAACACCTGTGAAACCAACTCCTGCATTCCGTGTCTCCATTAACACACGGATACAACAGAGATGACAACGTTTCAGGCGAGTAAGGGCTGGTTGGAAAATTTTAAGAGGTTCGCCTTGACTAACCTCAAGGTTGTGGGGGAATCGGCCTCAGCCAATCATGAGGCCGGTGACAAGTTCCCGGAAGAGCTGAAGAAGTTGATCGCTGAGAAGGGTTACCTGCTGGAGCAGGTATTTATTGCGGATGAGACTGGTCTCTTCTGGAAGCGGCTGCCTTCCCGAACTTTCATCGCGAAGGCTGAGAAGCATGCTTCGGGATTCAAGGTGGCTAAGGATAGGGTGACCCTTCTCCTTTGTGCTCACGCCGAGGAAGACTGTTTAGTGAAGCCGAAGCTGCTCTACCGCTCTCTTAACCCCCGCGCTCTGAAGGGTAAAAACAAAAACTATCTACCTGTCTTTTGGCCTTCTAACCGTAAGGCGTGGGTTACTGCTGCAGTCTTCATGGATTGGTTTCATAACTGTTCTGTGCATGACGTGGAGCGGTACCTTGCGAGACAAAATCTGGCCTTCAAGGTCCTACTCATCCTCGACAATGCCCCCGGCCACCCGCCAGCACTCCAATTCGCCCACCCTAATATTGAAGTCGTCTTCCTGCCTCACAACACTACTTCACTCCTTCAACCCATGGACCAAGCCACCTTCAAGGCATACTACATACGACGCAGCTTTGACCGCATGATGCAGGCTATGGAGGATGATGCAACACTGACGGTGAAAACCTGTTGGAAGGATTACACCATCGCTGACTGCATCACCAACATAAAAGAATCGATGAATGAACTGAAGAAGACGACACTCAACGCCTGCTGGGGTAAACTTTGGAGGGAGGCAGTGAATGACTTCCGAGGCTTTCCTACAGTTGACGCTGAAGTTCAGCACATTGTGATGGTTGTGCGACGTTTGGGAGGTGAGGGGCTGGCCAACATACAGCCTGGGGACATCGAGGAGCTCCTTGAGTTGCACGGTGCGGAGTTGACGGAGGAGGACCTTGATGAGCTAATACAGCATTCTAGTGAGGCAGAGGACAAGGACGAAGACAAGGATATGGTGGAGAAGTCGAAGATGACAAGTGCCAACCTTAGCAAGGCAATGCTCCTTGCCAATAATCTCTCGGACCTCTTTATGGAGATTGACCCATTCTTGGAGCGTAGTTTAAAATTCAAGCGACGTTTGGAGGATTTAATGAGACCATACAAGCAGGTCCAGAAAGAGAGAGAAAAAAATGAGTCAACCATCCCTCGCAGAATTCTTTAAGAAACCAGTTGATCTTTTTTACTGTGTTATTTGAACATTTATTGTTTTTGTTAGGTTATTGCGTATTTTATTTGTGTTTATTAAAAGAACAAGCAACTTACTTAGGCTCTGACAAGTGTAAATGCGGTCGCGTTCCCCCAACCCCATTTTTCCCATAGGGTCTTATATTTGCCAACCGCGGTTTTACCAACCACGGGGGTTTTCAGGGAGATATCCCCCACGGTTGGGGAGGGATTACTGTATAGACCAATGTGCTTACACTTCCACTTGACCCAGAAGTAATGTCTTCAGAAGGTTTGCTTCACAAGAGAAACCATCCAGATGTGGAGCTACATGCTGGAACCTGACTTGCAGACCATCTCGATATGACCCTGAATTTTTATACAACAGCCATTTCAGACTGCATCTGGGGTCAGCTACAACATTCATCAATCAGCTGTGCCTAAATGTATTAAATAAGTGTATTAATCCAAAGCATTGTTTACAGATGAGCCTAGAGCTGCAACGTGCTCCAGGGTAGACTGCAGGACCAAACTCACATCCACTATGGTGACACAGACAGACTGCTTCAATGCTCCATGCACATTCTTTGAAACTATCCCTAATGTCTTCACATGTGTTGCATGCTCTGATGGCATTCTTCTATTAAAAGCTAGACCACGGAGGACCGAGTCCCGAGGTTCCTCAGCCAAGGCCATACATCTTGCGACAGCCCGGGCACAATATCTGTCTCGAGTTCCACCCCAACAACTCATGCCCACTTCTGCTCTGTGCATCACCCTGCGCACTCCCTTCTGCCCCTAGCTGGGGGTATCTAGGTTGATCCTTGCAATGGAAGGGTCCTTGATGGCCTGAATGAGTAAGTGCTGCCAGCACATAAAAGAGGGTCCACTTGCTGCAAAACATAAGATAAGACAGGAAGAAGAGGTAAAAATGGATAGGTGTTCTGCGCAATTACCATTTGCTTGTCATACAAGAAATTACATGAGGATTTACTCATGCATTTGTATGACAAATTATGTGTACTGCATAAGAGGGAAGAGAACATGAATGCTACAACTAGCCTACATCTGGCACCTTCCCTCTTACATTCCCATCTCTCACTCCCTTCGTCATCTGCTTGCCAACATTTTGAGCACTCTGCCCCAGAAGCAATTAGCAGTTGCATATAGAGGATGGGGAGGTGGGGGTGAGGCACCACCTGTTGCACTACTCTGTCTTAGATTTGTGCTACTTTCTCCTGAAAGGACAAATGATTGCCCATTGGTTGCCATGATATTTAATCCCGTGTATTTGGTAGCAAGCAAACCAATACGCGGGTAAGAAAAAGTTCATTGAACAAGCAGATACAGTCATGTGAATTAGCCAGCGCATCCATTCATGCAAGGCTTTGAGGGAAGGGACAGTTGGAGGCGCAGGAAGGCTGTGAATGGCTTTGCTGTACCCTTGCACATTAATTTCTATCCATACTGGGTTGCAGTGCAGGGGGTGATGGTAGCAGCACTGACTGGCTTTGCTACTTCCTGCCACTGTACACTCCTTTGGGCAGGCTCCAAAGCTCAGTACCAAATATCTGTTCCCTACTCTGTTGCATTTCAGCCAGTAATTACTCCACCGACATGTCTGACAATTCTGGAGTTCACGGCACTGAAGATCCACTTGCAGACATGCTTGCAGTAAACATTCAAGAATTAGTGCTCCTCTTCCATTTTGTGCCCTGCTGCAGTAGCTTAGGATTCTCCCCCACCCCTCTAACAGTGGCAAAAGCCCACTGCCAGGTGGCAGTACCACTGGCAGCTCAGCCAGAAAAATAACTGAGGGTGACTCCAGAAAATGCAACAGGGTCAGTGCTGGGTCATTGCGGCAGTCAAAAGTCCCGCCCTACCGCACTTCCAGTGGAAAAATTGCTGCATCAGAATAGCCAGGCCACTTTCTGATAAAATTCCACTGAGTGGCTCATGGGAAAACAGGCAAGTTTATTCCTGAATATCATGAAGTATGCACTACAGTAGAAAACTTTATAATCCATTGGGCTACAAATAATAGGTGAATTCCGAATTACTCTGTGGACCTAATCAGTCTAACCAATCAATTAAAATGCCAAACTGATTTCATATTAATTGCAATTGACAGTTTTTTGACCTTTAACTGATTAAGGAATTGGCACTTTCTGTTGCCAATGTGAGCAAATTCTAAAGATGTCCAATAGGTGGACTCTTCGCAGTTTAAGAGTCCTTCATCCAAAAATATCCAGAGGTTACAAGTGATTTTTTGAGGTTTATTAACTATTTTGCTTCAGGCAAGGAAATGCACATGAACTGAATAAACTCCCAAGCCTATTCTTGAATGTAAAATGATGTGGAAAAACCCTATCTGGCTTCATATTAAATCTTTTATGGCAGGCTGGTGAAGCAGATGGAATAAAAAAAAATCAAGCTTGGATTACCCTAGAGATGATCTTCCCTCATGAACAGATTAAAATCTTTCACTGCACATCATCTAAATGTGCAGACTACTCAAAATTGCCAATGGAGATCAACATTTCTCATAGGCATTCCATAATAATTGCAAATAAATTATCAACGAGATTACAACTAAGGTAGGAGTTCAGTGTTGTTATTACACGACCCAGTGGCTACTTTCGCAGGCAACCACAGTCATTTCAGAGAAATGTGGACAGTTTTATTAATGTTCATTTGTTATTCTGCTAAAACACATTACTTTCATTGAGGTCAAATAAGTTGAGACAGCAGATGGAAAGGATGACAAATGTACAAGAACAGATGTACAGACAACATTATAAAAATACTAGGTTTACCTTATTATTTCTCAGTTCACCCTTCTAATGGAATAGGTTTTTCTACAAACTATACCTTTTTAACTTTTGAATTACTGGCACATCTATGTTGCAGTACCTCTGAAACTGACTTGGTTGTGGTAAACAAATTAATTCAAGTCATTTTCTTCCTATCAGTTAAGAAGAGGTTTTGCAGCATTTAGGTGCCTTGCTCCACCATCTGCATCAATCATGTCAACAAAAGCCAAGAAAACTTGACAAATTCAAAGTACTGATGCAGCAAATTGATATGTATTGGTATTGGAAATATGCCACAGGGCATGACCTAAGTGTTTGTTGCAGTGAGCAAGAATGGAATTGCTTCACAAAAGTTAGGTTATAAGGACTTGAAAAACATTTTCTAAATGCAATACATTCTGTTTATTGCACAATCGTTTGGTCAAATGATTAACGGCAAGGTCACCAAATAACTTTGCGAGATGTGCATTGCTTTGTATGCCTCACAAAGCTACATTTTAAACTGAAGCAGAGCACACTTTGAAATATCTGGGAGATCAACTAACCTCAGTAATTTACTAAACTCTAATCCCTGAAGTCACGCACAGAAATTTCTGTACTGTATATAGAAGACAGCAACCTATTCATCTGAACTTCCATTTCTTCTGCTGCATTTAGTTCCTTCTGGTCATTACTGGGACAATACAAAATGTTAACCATTCACTTAAGACATTATTCTACAGATGTACTAGACAAAACACTTTGCTTAAAAAAAACACAACTCTTCAAATGGTTGTTACATCTAAATTCTGCAAATTTACCAGTGACTCAAAAGAAAATTGCTGCTAACTTTGAGTTTTATCAAATAACATGCTACCCTTTTGATTTATCCGTGACTATTACAGTGTCCAAGATCTCTGCACTCCTCCAATTCTGGTCTCTTGCTCATCCCCAATTTTTATCGTTTCAACATTGCTGGCCGTGCTTTCAGCTGTCTAGACCCCAAGCTCTGGAATTCCCTCCCTAAACCTCTCCACCGCTCTCTCCTCCTTTAAGACCCTTCTTAAAATCTACCTCTTTGACCAAGCTTTTGGTCACCTATCCTAATATCGCTTTATGTGGCTCAGTAGATTTTGTCAAATAACGCTCCCTCCCGTGAAGCACCTTGGGATGTTTTACTATGTTAAAAGGTTCTATATAAAGTTGTTGTTCTTCGTCAGCACCAATATAGAATTCCGAACTAGTCAAGAATCTAAATGAGATCAAGTGGCACAAGTGTAAAGAAACACTGCAGACTGGTCCAACCATAAACTGTCGCACCTCATTTTCGTATTGGTCATCCAGGGGCGGCGGCGGGGGGGGGGGTGGTGGGGGGGAATATTTTAAGAAAAACACACACAAGTAATTTTAGTTAAGTTTTATTTTTTGAAATGGTAGCTTCCAGGAAACATTGCACCTTTTGAAGTTCCTGCAAAGAGTGCAAGAAAAAAAATCAAAGCTCAAACAGCAAATAAATTATGCATCCTTTTCAAAAACATGTTCCAATTTCTAAAATGTATTTTTTGAATGATTTTGGAATTTCATAACTTAATACATGGGTTACTGGCACTTGAGTGAAATCCGTTCAGCTATTGGTCATCTTCTCAAATACCACTTCATGTGATTCTACAATAGAAATCCTACCCTTTGGGCACAATGAATACTGTCACTATCTCGAGGATCAATACTGTGTGACAGTCAAATCAGATAACACACATGCAAGACCAGTAGAAAGTAGGAGACAGTATTTGTTGATTTACTGAAAGCACCCCAGTTTTATCTGGAGTCGCAGGCCCAAAGAATAATGAGAACAGCTCAAGAGTGAAGACCTACTCCAGTTGCTGTTTTACTCATGAAATAAAATCTATTGGCGCTCACTTTTAAGTTATGGGCCTTTCACACTATTGATGGAACTGCAGCCTCTTAAAAAGCAACTGCTTAAAATGAAGGTAGAAAAATAGAGATCCCAACAGTTTTAAATATTCTCCTCCATGGAAATATATCTAGTAATAACAGGTTATTAATTACACAACAGCCCATAGTTTTGTTCAGGACCTTACCAGCGTTTGGGGCAATAGTAATGTCTGCTTATTCATTGGCCCAGAAATTCGGGTCGGAGGCTTCCCGCGGGTGCAAGCCTCCGACCTGCACTTACCTAGCGCGCCGGCCATTGTGCTGTGGGCCCGCGTGGGGTTCTGACCCTGGGCCTGCTCCAACTGCCGGCGCGCAGTGCTTGCGTATCCCAGGGGCGCAGTTAGTTTGAAGCGTCCCCTGGGATCACGTGGGCCACGGAGAGCCAATGGTAGCAGGGAATCTGTATTCATAGATTTGACAAGAAGACCAGTCAAATCTATGAATACAATTCAGCCCCAAAACATAGCTAAAACTTCAAATAAATTTTTTAAAAACCACATTTTTAAAATAACTATAAATTACATAAAATAACTTTTAAACAATAATTTAAATTTTTGAAAAAATTAATTACAGTTTCTAACGGGGCTAAAAATAAACGTAACTTTCTTTAAAGTATTTAAAAATAATAAACCGGTAGAAAAAATGTTTTAATTTTACTTAATTCACCACTTACCTTGTTAAAAGCCGGCCTTGCAACTGCTTTTTAAAAGTGTAGCTCCTGGAGACTTACCCTCCTGGAAAAACCTGCAAAAAAAATGGAAGTTCCAGGCATACGCGCTGCCTCTCCGGCGCACGCGTTCAACCTGTGAACCCCTTCCTTTAAGGGAATGGAAGTTCCGGTTTCCCGCGCATGCACGAAACCGGCACTTTCGTTGGGCCTACGCGTGAGGACCCAGCGCGTAGTCACCCGTGGGGACCCGAAGTTCTGGCCCAAAATAAGTTTTGGGATTTTTAAAATCTAAAACAAGTTAATTTATTGCCAATCGGACAAGAATTGCCAATCTTCCATAGGTCTTATCACCACATTATATAATAAAGGACAAGATGTTAAATGTATTCTTCAATTTTACTAGGGCTGCTTGATGCTACACTCAGTCAAATGCTGCCTTGATGTCAAGGGCAGTCACTCTCACCTCACCTCTGGAATTCAGCTCCTTTGTCCACATTTGGACCAAGGCTGTAATGAGGTCGGGAGCCGAGTGGTCTTGGTGGAACCCAAACTGGACATCAGTGAGCAGATTATTGGTGAGTAAGTGCCGCTTGATAGCACTGTCAATTACACCATCCATCACTTTGCTGATGGTTGAGCATAGGCTGATGGGTCGGTAATTTTCCGGGTTGGATATGTGCTGCTTTTTGTGGACAGGACATACCTGGGCAGTTTTCCACACTGTGGATAAATGCCAGTGTTGTAGCTGTACTGGAACAGCTTGGCTAGAGGCTCGGCTAGTTCTGGAGCTCAAGTCTTCAGCCGGGATGTTGTCGGGGCCCATAGCCTTTGCTGTATCCAGTGCGCTCAGCCATTTCTTGATATCACGTGGAGTGAATCGAATTGGCTGAAGGCTGGCTTCTGTGATGGTGGGAAACTCAGGGAGAAGCCAATATGGATCATTCACTCTGCACTTCTGGCTGAAGATGGTTGCAAAAACTTCAACCTTGTCTTTTGCACTCACGAGCTGGGCTCCACCATCATTGAGGATGGGGATATTCATGGAGCCTCTTCCTCCAGTTAGTTGTTTAATGGTCCACGACCATTCACGACTGGATGTGGCAGGACTGCAGCGCTTTTTTCTGATCCGTTGATTGTGGGATCGCTTAGCCCTGTCTATAGCATGCTGCTTCCACTGTTTAGCATGCATGTAGTCCTGTGTTTCACTAGGATGGAGAGTGAAGTATTTGACTCGGAGACTAAGGTCCTGAATTTAAATAAAGGAAACTACATTGGTATGAGGCGTGAGTTGGCTAGGATGGATAGGGGAATGTTACTTAAAGGGTTGACGGTGGATAGGCAATGGCAAACATTTAAAGATCGCATGGATGAACTACAGAATTTGTTCATCCCTGTTTGGCATAAAAATAAAACAAAAAAGGTGACTCAACCGTGGCTAACAAGGGAAATTAGGGATAGCATAAGATCCAAGGAGAGGACATATAAATTGGCCAGAAACATAGAAGATAGGAGCAGGAGTAGGCCATTCGGCCCCTCGAGCCTGTTCCGCCATTTAATAAGATCGTGGCTGATCATCCAAATTCAGTACCCTGTCCCTGCTTTCTCCCCATATCCCTTGATCCCTTTAGCCTTAAGAAATATCTCTAACTCCTTCTTGAATATATTTAATAAGTTGGCCTCAACTGCCTTCTGCAGTAGAGAATTCCACAGGTCCACCACTCTCTGGGTGAAGAAATTCCTCCTCATCTCAGTCCTAAATGGCTTACCCCTTATCCTTAGATGGTGACCCCTGGTTCTGGACTCCCCCGCCATCGGGAACATCCTTCCTACATCTAGTCTGTCTAGTCCTGTTAGAATTTTATAAATTTCAATGAGATCCCCTCTCATTCTTCTAAACTCTAGTGAATATAAGCCTAATCGACTCAATCTCTCTTCATACGTCATTCCTGCCATCCCAGGTATCAGTCTGGTGAATCTTCGCTGCACTCCCTCCATGGCAAGAACATCCTTCCTCAGATAAGGCGGCCAACGCTGCACACAATACTCAAGGAGTGGTCTCACCAAGGCCCTATACAACTGCAGGAAGACATCCTTGCTCCTGTACTCGAATCCTCTTGCTATGAAGGCCAACATACCATTTGCCTTCTTAACCGCCTGCTGCACCTGCATGCTTACCTTCAGTGACTGGTGCACAAGGACACCCAGGTCTCGTTGCACTGCCCCTTCTCCCAATCTATTGCTGTTCACATAATAATCTGTCTTCCTGTTTTTGCCACCAAAGTGGATAACCTTGCATTTATCCACATTATACTGCATCTGCCATGCATCTGCCCAATCACCCAACCTGTCCAAATCATACTGGAGTTTCTCGGCATCCTCCTCACAGCACACACGCCCACCCAGCTTTGTGTCGTCTGCAAACTTGGAGATATTATATCTAGTTCCCTCGTCTAGACCAAAATATATATTGTGAATAGCCGGGGTCCTAGCACCGATCCCTGTGGTACCCCACTAGTCACTGCCTGCAAAGCCTGAAAAAGCAGCAAACCTGAGGATTGGGAGCAGTTTAGGATTCAGCAAAGGAGGACAAAGGGATTGATTAAGAGGGGGAAAATAGAATGAGAGCAAGCTTGCAGGGAACATAAAAACTGACAGTAAAAGCTTCTATAGATATGTGAAGAGAAAAAGATTGGTGAAGTCAAGCGTAGGTCCCTTGCAGTCAGAATCAGGGGAATTTACAATGGGGAACAAAGAAATGGCTGACTAATTAAATACATACTTTGGTTCGGTCTTCACAAAGGAGGACACAAATAACCTCCCAGAGATGTCAGGGAACATAGGGTCTAATGAGAGGGAGGAACTGAATGAAATCAGTATTTGTAGGGAAATGGTGTTAGGGAAATTGATGGGATTGAAGGCCGATAAATCCCCAGGGCCTGATAATCTACATCCTAGGGTACTTAAGGAAGTGGCCCTAGAAATAGTACATGCATTGTTGGTCATCTTCCAAAATTCAATAGACTCTGGAACAGTTCCCATGGATAGGAGGATAGCTAATGTAACCCCACTATTCAAAAAAGGTGGTAGAGAGAAAACGGGGAATTATAGACTGGTAAGCCTGACATCGGTAGTGGGGAAAATGCTAGAGTCCATTATAAAAGATGTCATAGCAGGGCACTTGGAAAACAGTGACAGGATCGGACAAAGTCAACATGGATTTACAAAAGGTAAATCGTGCTTGACTAATCTACTGGAATTTTTTGAGGATGTAACTGGTAGAATAGATAAGGGAGAACCAGTGGATGTGGTGTATTTGGACTTTCAGAAGGCTTTCGATAAGGTCCCGCATAAGAGATTAGCGTGTAAAGTTAAAGGACATGGGATTGGGGGTAAGGTACTGACTTGGATAGAGAACTGGTTGGCAGACAGGAAGCAAAGAGTTGGAATAAACGGGTCTTTTTCCTAGTGGCAGGCAGTGACTAGTGGGGTACCACAGGGATCGGTGCTATGGTCCCAGCTATTCACAATATATATATAAATGATCTAGACAAGGGAACTAGATGTAATATCTCCAAGTTTACAGACGACACAAAGCTGGGTGGGCGTGTGTGCTGTGAGGAAGATGCCGAGAAACTCCAGTATGATTTGGACAGGTTGGGTGATTGGGCAGATGCAGTATAATGTGGATAAATGCGAAGTTATCCACTTTGGTGGCAAAAACAGGAAGGCGGATTATTATCTGAACGGCAATAGATTGGGAGAAGGGGAAGTGCAACGAGACCTGGGTGTCCTTGTGTACCAGTCGCTGAAGGTAAGCATGTAGGTGCAGCAGGCGGTTAAGAATGCAAACGGTATGTTGGCCTTCGTAGCGAGAGAGTTTGAGTACAGGAACAAGGATGTCTTGCTGCAGTTGTACAGGGCCTTGGTGAGACCACACCTTGAGTATTGTGTGCAGTTTTGGTCGCCTTATCTGAGGAAGGATGTTCTTGTCATGGAGGGAGTGCAGCGAAGATTCACCAGACTGATACCTGGGATGGCAGGAATGACGTACGAGGAGAGATTGGGTCGATTGGGCTTATATTCACTGGAGTTTAGAAGAATGAGAGGGGATCTCATTGAAACTTATAAAATTCTAACAGGGCTAGACAGACTAGATGCAGGAAGGATGTTCCCGATGGCGGGGGAGTCCAGAACCAGGGGTCACCGTCTAAGGATAAGGGGTAAGCCATTTAGGACTGAGATGAGGAGGAATTTCTTCACCCAGAGAGTGGTGAACCTGTGGAATTCTCTACCATAGAAGGCAGTTGAGGCCAATTCATTAAATATATTCAAGAAGGAGTTAATATATTTCTTAAGGCTAAAGGGATTAAGGGATATGGGGAGAAAGCAGGGGCAGGGTACTGAATTTGGATGATCAGCCATGATCTCATTAAATGGTGGAGCAGGCTCGAGGGGCCGAATGGCCTACTCCTGCTCCTATCTTCTGTGTTTCTAAGTGCTCCTTATTTGCTGCCAAATAAGCAGCCAGCCTGCAGGTAGCAATGGAAAGAAAGGACTTGAATATATCCAAGTATCGAAGAGTGATCCAGGGGGAACAGCATACAGTTTCCTTCTGTAACTGTATTTTTTTTTTTAAAAACATAACCTAGTTAACAATATCCAGTTCGCTCTTCAGTAAGGAGGAGTGGATGGTCCAGACTCCACGCATCTCCCCAGACACCACTGAAACCAATCATTAACTGACTTGTGAAGAGATACATTTGCATAATGAGGGAAAGATCACTTTCCTACTCTGTTTCGCACAGATGAACCAACTAAGATAGAAATTTACAGTCCAGAAGGAATAGTTTTAACACAGCACCTACTGTATTGTATGAAGCCTTTGTCATCACCAGATTCGACTAACCCAATGCTCTCCTGGTCAGCCTTGCATTCTCCACCCTCCGTAAACTTCAGTTCATCCCAATTCCTGTTGCCCATATTCTATCCTGCACCAAGTCCCACTCACCTATCAACCCTGTCCTCCCTAACCTAAATTGGTTTCTTATCCTCCAACACCTCCAATTTAAAATGTTTTTCTTAAGTCTTTAAATGCCTTCATGGCCTCACCCCTCTGTATCCAGCCTTATAACCACACCCTCCCCAAACTCTCCACTCCTCTGACCTCAGCCTCTTGTGCAATACCCCTCCCATCTCCCCACCATTGGTGGCCGACCCTAGCTGTTTCGGCACCACGCTCCAAAATTTCCTTTGTAAACCCCTCTGCATCTCCACCAATGTTCCCTATAATTTTTTTGATGAGCGGCCCCTTTAACTGGCTGCGCAGCCCATTCAAATTTTTGCGCATGCGCGGTTTCTTCCATGTAAGAGCCGGTGAGTGGCCTGTGCAGGACCTCCAGACTGCTGCCCGCCTGTGCAACTTAACAAGAATGTTGCTCGCCACCTGCCTCTCCTCCATTAAGACCCTTCTTTTAACAAGCTTTAGGTTGTCTTTCCCAATAGCTCCTTTGGCTTAGCATGCATTTTTTTCCTCGCAGCTCTGCGAAAGACCTTGGGATACTTTTCTACGTTAAAGGCGCTATATAAATGCAAGTTATTGCGGTTATTGTAATAAACATGAGTACTTATGGCAATGCAGGCTGGACATCTCGCATAACAATTTGTTGGGGTTTGCTGTTCAGGAAAATACACTAACAATGTGAAAAAATAATGGAAAGAAGCCCAAATATTCTGAGTACAGACATTAGGCACGTTTGAAATAGCTTGATCAGAATCTATGGATATTATTAAGTCCAGACATCTGTTACTTGAAAATTTCTATTCACAGTGAATTGCTTTTTCTAGAGATACTAGAAAATCATGTTACATTAAGAACATAAATCAGAGAATAATCTTGAACATTCAAAAAAAAATTTTAAACATATTAAATTGAACAGAGGAGGCGAGACTAGTTTGTGTGTATCATTTTCCTATGGAGTATCTTTTTTCCAATCATTATGAATGCTCCATCAGAATAGGCTCATCTAAATATAAGCACATACTTCATGTTGCAAATCTTAAATATTCCTGGCATAGAAATATTTATTCCAAATACTACAAATTCCATGCTGGTTTACAAGGTTTCATAATGTATATCACCTTGTGCTACCACCAAGATTGATGCAAGTCATTAAATGTTACAAAAGCGAGATCCTGCAATGTGGATTACACATGGAACACTCCAAGACTACCTAAATTGTATCAATTAAGGATACTTCAATTCAGAATTCAAACTGCTTTTACAGGATTTTAGACAGTGATTGTTTTCAGATGGACACGTAATATATCAGCTTAGATGTCTTGAAAGATTATACTGTAGGTTGTGACTAGCTTGATCTACACAATACACCAACATTACAAAAATGTTACACCACCAATGTTACTCGGATATATGGAGAGTCTCTGGAAACACATTTAATGACAAAAACTGGTTGCATATATTATTGGAATTAGTAAAGTCCTTAAAAACAAAGTTTTGAAGCACTGTAGAAGATTCAAGTGAAGTGTGTTTGCATCACTCATTACATTGATTTTATTTTTTTAAACTTATGCTGCACTGATGAGGTACATTTTGAACTTTCTATTTGTCAAACCAGGTAGTTTATATCATATGTAAGTTATTTAATAGTAATGATTAACTGAACTTGGGAATGATGTTTAGTGTTTCAGGGCTTAATTTTGCCGGTGCTCAGAGTGCGGGTTTCGAGGTGGGTCGGCCTTCCAAATCACAAAGATTGACAGCGGGACGGTATCCCGCTGTAAACCCACCTCCTTGTCAGTTTCCCAAGTGTCAGGTCTATCATCCCTGAACAGACTCAACACCGAGCGGCAGGTCAGCCAATTTAGATACTTAAAAGCTTATTAAAAGGTAGTTAAGAACCATTTTCCCATGCACTTACCATTTTACCAGGTTTTCAACGAGAGCAGCTATCACGTCAGGTAAGTATGTCGGAGTCTCAATGACGGTGGCTTGCTCTGAATAGGTGAAAGCTAAAAAAGTGGTATAAAACCTACCATTTCACAGCTAGTCACTTCCCAATCTTAGAAGCTGGAGCATTAATGATTTGGAACCCACTTTTGAGCTTTATGCACTTTTGAAGTGTTTGGAGTAATCTTTCTATCCACTGTCACCTCCTTGGAACAACCTATCTCAACAATGACAGATTACTTCTGTCATCTCAAACTCACCTGCCATCTAGTCCATCAGCATCGGTGCCCCATCGGGGGGCGGGGGTGGGAAACGTTATGTCTCACCAATCACTGGAACTCACCAAGACACTTTCAAAGGTGCACACAAATCTGTCCAAGAAGGCAAATGGTGACAATAAGGATTTCAATGCTTGACAACACAATAACAGAAAGTTTACACGAACATTGGCTAAAACACCCAAGTGCCTACCCTTGTGTGTTGTTAGTTGGTATGATTGGACTAGGATGAGGGCGAGTGCGAGGGTGGCTAGTGAGATGGGGAAGGGATAATGTAGATAGAGAGGGATGGGTGGAGGTGCAAGGTAAGTTGATGTGGGTAAGGATGTGAAGGAGTAGGGTGGGGAAGGCAGAGTGATGGGGATGTGATGAGTGGCACAGGAGGATGAGGTTGAGTGTGGCTCTGCAGTAACGGTTCATGATCTACAGAGATCATTGAAAGGTTTGCCCCACTGCAGCCTGGTCCTCCTGACGACATCCCTGCTTCTGCCCTCTGTGCAATGTGCAACCAGGCTGTGTTGGTCTCCTGGGGAGATCTCTTCCACCCAATGGAAGGGAAGAGAACCTCCCTGCATGCTGTGACTCTCTCCATAACCATAAGGGAGTCATGGGAGCGCCTGGGTGCCAGCCGTGCACCTTTGTGCAGTGCTCGTCAGTGTTTGCAGCACCTCAATGCTGCAGAACACTGACAACAGAACTGTCAAAATCAATTTGGACATGGCCTCTTTAAGGAAACCGGCTCATGACGCATCATCAGACCCGCTTCCTATTAATTGGCCGGGAACCTTGCAGGGTGGGCTTAAGAAGCCCAAACAACGTAAAATCTTGTTGGAGGCCGGGATCGAGACAGATGCAGGGTCCCCACATGCCACTGACGTCACCCGCTATGGACCCGCCGAGGTTGCAAAAATCCAGCCCTTAGTCTTCCAATTCCAAGTTTATAAACTCTTTCATGTGTTCAATTCATAAGTTTAAAAAGCGAGTGTTATGTTGCCCCCAGCATAACATGATTGATAGAACCACAGAATAATAATCACAATCTATACTCATAAAGACGCATTACCTGAATATGTAATGCAATTGCATTAAGCCAATTGGAAATGTGAAAGGGATTTGCAAACTTTAATATAAAATGTTACCTACATTAATTGCCAACAGGCTCAAAATATTTAATTCCCTCACTAGAATGGGATACATAAGTAACCATTAGATATTAAACCAAAATCAGGTCACTGGTGGTTGATTACCTGCTGAACCACTGCTTTCCATCACATGACATATTTATCCTACATTTAATGAAGCAAGATGAAAAGGCATTTAACACCAATTTTCTTTGCGGACAAGTTATGAGAAATTATATTTTAAAAAACTGAAAAAACTCACAATTCTGCTGACAGCTACTGCAATACTTTGATGCATTTTAATGCAGTCCTCTGCTTTTACAATGAAAATGCTGTTGATGAGATAGCAGAAGCAGGAATGGGGCGCACATCATCCAGTATTGTTAACTGATTTGTGTCGAACATAAATACCAGGTCTAAATCTGGCATGCTATAATCTAGATCAAAGTTGTCCAAGTAGCAGCTGAATTGATTTCCACGTGTGATGCTCCTGTCAGCTGACTCTTTCTTCGATGTTCTGCACAAAGCTGTTTAAAGTTCCCAGGCTTGGAGGAATGGAAAAGGCTGCTCTCTGATTGGTGGATTTTGGCCCATCAAGGAGCAACGGTTACCAGTCCTCCAGCCCCAGCAATTTTCAAGAGCTCAAGCATTCTCTCCTGTTCCCTGTGCTGCTTTAGTGGTCAAAACCAGATTATATCCTGCTGCCACTGTTCACATAGGAAACACCTTTTAAAATGGGAATTATATTATTGAAGATAATGGAATCTTTCCTAAAGATGTACTATGACCTAAAGATGAAGAGAGCAGCGGAAATTAGATGAGAGGAGACAAAGAGAGGAGACACTCAGATGGTAAGGAACGACACCGAGAGACAGTTAAGAAAAAGGATCAGAAAAAAGGGTGGGAAGATAAAAAGATAGGGAAAGAATGAGAAGAGGAGAGCAAAATAATCAATTTTGGGGGGAGGATGAAGGAGGGAAAGGGGTGAGAATGAGAGGAAAAGATGGAGGGGGGATGAGAACAAAAGGAAGGGGAATGAGGAGGAAAGGAGAAGGGCCTCGCAGGGTCTTGCTTTTTTGTTTTTGTGAGTGTCTCACATTTTTGAATGGGGCTCTCACTTTTTATGTGTGCGGGGTGCAGACGATTGCACAATCAGATGTGGCTCACTCACTGGTTTTAACAGTCATCAGGTTGGACATCTCTGATCTAGGTCACCAAAGTCAAATGATTCCAATTTAAGAATGCAGTGAGAGACGAGTTCCATCACTGCAAATAGTACTGTACTGATGAAAAATACACAAACACACATGCTCCCAGTGACAAGCCTTTACTTTGAGCCACATTATCCAAAGTTCACTTTTTTTTTTTGCAACTTGGCTCCACTTCCAACTGCACTGCAATGAGCTTTCAACACATTATGAAAGCTGTATTAAATAAAAATTACATTTGCAGGGATGTGACTAATCAAAGAAGCCAACTCAAATCTGCCACATCAGTAAAGTCTGCCGTAACTCGAATATTAACGACACATTCAGTTTCAGTTAAATCTTAAATGCGTCTCTGCGGTAGAGAACTACATTCTATAGTGAATCAACCTAGCTACGTGGCACACTCACACTAGACCACAAGGTTTGCATTTTACTGCTGATAATAATCCATGCGGCCAAGTTGCTTGGGCTAATTTAATGGTAGAATATCATGCATGGCTAGTGATGGTGGCTTCAGAGAAACACTGGAGATCTGTATTTCCTACTCAGTAATGGTCGTTGCCGAGTTATGTCTAAATTGATGTGGATTACAAGGGTAAACTTACAGCCTCTGACAATTTCATCTTCAACGACACATGAAGGTTGAAAGTCTCTCTTAATCCGAAAGGGCAGAAATGAAGAGAGTAAAATGATATAAAACAACCAACCAAAACAACTTAGTCTTTGTAGCTTTTGGCTTTATAGGAACATAGGAACAGGAGTAGGCCATTTAGCCCCTCGAGTCTGTTCCGCCATTCAATGAGGAAATGGCGGGTCTGCGACCTGATACCCACCTTTGCCCCATATCCTTTTAATGCCTTTGGTTAACAAAAATCTATCAATCTCAGTTTTAAAATTAACAATTGCATCAGTTGCCGTTTGTGGAAGAGAGTTCCAAACTTCTACCACCCTTTGTGTGTAGAAGTGTTTCCTAATTTAACTGATGAAAGGTCTGGCTCTAATTTTTAGACTATGCCCCCTAGTCCTAGAATCCCCAACCAGCGGAAATAGTTTCTCTCTATCTACCCTATCTGTTCCCCTTAATATCTTGAAAACTTCGATCAAATCACCCCTTAACCTTCTAAATTCCAGGGAATACAACCCTAGTTTGCGTAATCTACCAAAATGTAAAGAGTGAAAAGTACCGTAACTGAATAAATTTCCAAAATACAGAACAGTGGGTTTCTGCTGCCTAACTAGTTTTTTTTCCAGTGTTCCCTTTTAATTTGTGACAACTATCCTAAGTATAATTACTGCACTGGATTCTTTCATGTCTATTACATAAAATGGAGAATATGATCCAGTAATCCTACCTCATATTCTTGAACTTCAATCAACAGCTTGGCTGCAGATATTCTGGATTCATATGGAGGAAACAAATTCTGAAACAGGAAATAGACGACACATCAGCTCATTTCATTGTACCAGCTAAATCAAATATTTCTGTGTCGGTTCTTCAGTTGTTGCAACACATTTAAATAAGGACATTCCAGGAACATTTGATTATATTTTTATCGTAGGAATTGTGCAATTATCATGGGAACAGAATTTCCCCAATAGTCTGAAAACAGAGTTCAAGATCTCGCCTGTGCATAACCATCTATGTGAGGAGCACCACTCAGGATTTGTTTCGCTATATCCTTGTCCTGCCCAATCCAGTGTCCCCTCACCAGGATCAAAATAAACAGGATTGAAACGTACGACAACAAAGAACTGCAAGAAAAAAGAATAAACTAAACAGAAACTAAAAAGACAAAAGTTTTTTTTTAAAGCAATGGCACTATTTATCTGATAAAAATATTCAGCAAATATGGGTTCTGGCAAAGGGTCATAGGCCTGAAATGTTAACTCTACCTTCCTCTCGCCACAGATGCTGCTGAGCCGTCTGAGTGTTTTCAGCGTTTCATGGTTTTGTTTCAGCAAATAATGTACCTGTCCCACAATGGACTCATATATAGTTTAACTGCAACAGCTCATGTCAGGAACCCCACACTGCTCCGATCACCCTTAACTGACATCTGCATGATTTCTGGTGGAGCAGTTTGCTGATAGTGGAGACCCAAAATGGTATTTCTCCATGGTGCTAAAAATGATTATGTCCATCACGCCTGCTCTGCTACTTTATTAGCCAGCCGCTCGAACTGTTTAACCCCAATTTCCCGCCCTTTCTCCAAGCTTCTATCTCCCTCTTAAACACCTCAATCGATTCTGCATCTATCCATATTCTTCCCTCCCCAATAAAAGTACATACACACTCTCCTTGAAATTTACAGTTGTATTAGTTATCGGCAAATACAGGCAACAATGAGAAATCTTCCTCAAGATGCTCATCCACTCCATTCGTGCAATATTAAACTACTGTATTTGTGTGTACATTTTTTCTAATAATTGTAGTCACAGTTCGTCATGGAGCTCAAGATTTTAACTATCATACATTATTACAGCTTTTGAGTGCAGAATCTGGAGACAGTTGAACTGCATGGAAGGAACATACTCTCACCTCATACACCTGAATAAATCATGCAAGTGGAGTGCGGAATGACAAGTTTATCCAACACCTTATATTTTCACTTTCTAGTATTAATAATGCTGTATATATGATTTGTTTTAAATGTACAAATAGTTAAGATGCTGAAAATACAACCAAAGCCTTCAATGCAATCTCCATTAACAATTAACTTCTCCTCAATTAGCTCTACAAAGCAAAGGGGAAAAGAGATTGCCTGAAGGAGACTAAAGGGCCCAGAATTATTTAATTATTGTGCTTTTAACAGAATCAAAGCAAGGTTGGTGACATACATGGAGCCAAGGCAAATTAATATTTTTCTTTCATAAAGCAAGTTCAATTTAAACTGCCAATGGATTTACATGTCTTTTTCTCTAACTGCAACACACTATAAAATATTTCACACTATCCAGAGATAAATCATTCCAATAACTATGACTAGTTCAAAATAACATAACAAATCCATACCTTGAAATGTATGGGTCTCTGCAGCAACACATTTTACTGGGTAAATTAAGGACACTTGTACATCAAATCTTATAACTAGTTTATAGATCAAGGAATGAGGAAAATATTCAATTTGAGAGTTGGCAACACAACCAGCCTTAGAATAGTAACATTAAAATAACAAGCATCATTGTGGGTGCAATTTGTTTTAAAATGCATGAATTTAAAAAGGCAGGTTTCAAAGGATTGAGAGATGGGTCAAAAGAAATTAATTTGGAAGTATTTCAACTGAGGAGATCTATAACATTCTTAGAACAGTAATATTGCAAGATAAATGTAGATGCAAAAAAAAATAGGTGTAAGCTAGTCATGAATTGGGTGATTAAAATGGAAGGATATTAGTGAATCAGTGGAGTTTTTCCAGCAATCCAGCAAAATTCATTGTTATTTTTCTGGCTGGTACACATGGCTTTTAACACCCTCTGAAGTGCCTACCAAGTCACTCAGTTGTAAACAATTGCTACAAAGTTCAAAAATAAGGAAATATAATCAAAGGGACCTATCGCAACGACCCAGGCATTGTATCAGGATAAGGTTCTCAGCCCAGGTAACCCTCACTAACATGTTCTGTCCTGTCCCACCAGCAGGATAGACCGACCAGAGATGGGGCACAGTGCTATATAGTCAGAGGAGTGACTCTGGGAGTCCTCAATGTTGACTCCAGACTCAATGAAGCCAGGTCAACCAAGATCACAGAAACCTCTTGATCAGAACCTAGCATCCTCCCCCAACTGACAATATGTACTCCCCCATGTTCAGCATCACTTGGAGGAAGATATGAAGTAAACAAGTACACAGAATATACTCTGGCTGGGACACTTCAATGTCTACTACCAAGAGTGATTTGGTAGTATCATAATGGACTAAGTTGGCCAAATTCTGAAGGATATAGCTGCCATACTGGGCTGGTGTCTGGGGGCGAGAGGACCACCATAAGGTAGTAACTGACTTGACCTTGTCCTCATCAACCTATGTGACACAGTGTCCACAAAAGCCTTTGTAAGAGTGACCACTGCACAGTCCTTGTAAAGATGAAGTCTTATTTTCACACTGAGGTTATTCTCCATCATGTAAGGTGGCACTACCTCTGTGCTAAGTGGGACAGGCTAAGGACAGATCTACCAGCCCAAAACTAGGATCCATGAGGCATTGTGGACCATCAGCAGCAGCAGAATTGACTACCACCATAATCTGTAACCTCATGTCCAGCACATTCCTCACTACTCGATCACCATAAAGCCCGGAAACCAACCCTGGTTGAACATGGAGTGTAGATAAGATGATGGGTGACCCAGATACAGTAACATGGCTTTTCCTGGCTCAAGAGGAAATGTTAAAAGGATAATGATTAGAAGATACTAGGGACAATTGTTGACTTATAATGGCAAGTTCTGATGGATTGCAACTTCAGCCAGGACATGGTCCTTTAGGACCAAGCTGAGAAGAAGCAAAGAGCACTTTGGTAGTTCTCGCTTTTCTTCAACAGAAGAAAATTCCCAATGTAAGTTAAGCTTGCGGCATTTAAAATGTTGCAAAAACTTCTCCTTCATGATTTAGACCCATCATGCAATGGAAATGCTTTCTTTGGCTCATGAGGGCTAATTTAAGAGGTGAATTTGTGGCAAAAAGGAAATACATCCACTTATCAAAGGTTTCTGTCTATATCCGCCTGCCACTGAGTACCCTGGAGGTGGGGTCAGATTTACAGTTTGCACATCTCTTTGCCAAAGCCCCACACAGTTAGATTAAGCAGCTGGGGATGTCTGGTTTGGGTCACTGGACTTTGAAGTCTAGAACATCAAGGTGACTGGCAATTCATAAGCTGCCTGTGTAGGTTCTTTCACGATGCTGAAGGATATGCTGATGAGGAAATGCAGACTTTGGATAACTGCTGCTGAAAGTCGTTACCTGGAAGTTGGTGTGACTACCATGACTGAGAAACAACCAACTGCAGCATTTCTGGTGAGAGGAAGGTAGAGCCAGCCCGAGTCTATGTTGAGTTGGCTGATCGCAAATGAGGGCAATAGTAATGGTCTGAGCATCCCTGGGTTGCGGGGTAGAGACAGAAAAATCAGCCAGGATTTCTGCCACCCTGAATATCAGAGATAAGAACAGGATCAAGGTCAGGTCCGATGCTCCACAGAGTCAAACAGCAAACCAACATTCTAACAGATGCTTGCAAGTGAATAATGCTCACCTGAGCCAGATATCAGAGGGTGTCTATGGAGCCGTACGCCTGAGCCAGATATCAGAGGGGGCCTATGGAACCACACACCTGAGCCAGATATCAGAGGGTGCCTATGGAACCACACACCTGAGCCAGATATCAGAGGGGGCCTATGGAACCGTACACCTGAGCCAGATATCAGAGGGGGCCTATGGAACCGTACACCTGAGCCAGATATCAGAGGGTGCCTATGGAACCACACACCTGAGCCAGATATCAGAGGGTGTCTATGGAACCGTACACCTGAGCCAGATATCAGAGGGTGCCTATGGAACCACGCACCTGAGCCAGATATCAGAGGGTGCCTATGGAACCACACACCTGAGCCAGATATCAGAGGGTGTCTATGGAACCGTACACCTGAGCCAGATATCAGAGGGTGCCTATCGAACCGTACACCTGAGCCAGATATCAGAGGGTGCCTATGGAACCACGCACCTGAGCCAGATATCAGAGGGTGCCTATGGAACCACACACCTGAGCCAGATATCAGAGGGTGCCTATTGAACCACACACCTGAGCCAGATATCAGAGGGTGTCTATGGAACCACGCACCTGAGCCAGATATCAGAGGGTGCCTATTGAACCACACACCTGAGCCAGATATCAGAAGGTGCCTATCGAACCGTACACCTGAGCCAGATATCAGAGGGTGCCTATCGAACCGTACACCTGAGCCAGATATCAGAGGGTGCCTATCGAACCGTACACCTGAGCCAGATATCAGAGGGTGCCTATTGAACCACACACCTGAGCCAGATATCAGAGGGTGCCTATCGAACCGTACACCTGAGCCAGATATCAGAGGGTGCCTATGGAACCACACACCTGAGCCAGATATCAGAGGGTGCCTATTGAACCACACACCTGAGCCAGATATCAGAGGGTGTCTATGGAACCACGCACCTGAGCCAGATATCAGAGGGTGCCTATTGAACCACACACCTGAGCCAGATATCAGAAGGTGCCTATCGAACCGTACACCTGAGCCAGATATCAGAGGGTGCCTATCAAACCGTACACCTGAGCCAGATATCAGAGGGTGCCTATTGAACCACACACCTGAGCCAGATATCAGAGGGTGTCTATGGAACCACGCACCTGAGCCAGATATCAGAGGGTGCCTATTGAACCACACACCTGAGCCAGATATCAGAAGGTGCCTATTGAACCACACACCTGAGCCAGATATCAGAGGGTGTCTATGGAACCACGCACCTGAGCCAGATATCAGAGGGTGCCTATTGAACCACACACCTGAGCCAGATATCAGAGGGTGCCTATTGAACCACACACCTGAGCCAGATATCAGAGGGTGTCTATGGAACCGTACACCTGAGCCAGATATCAGAGGGTGTCTATGGAACCACACACCTGAGCCAGATATCAGAGGGTGTCTATGGAACCACACACCTGAGCCAGATATCAGAGGGTGCCTATGGAACCACACACCTGAGCCAGATATCAGAGGGTGCCTATTGAACCACGCACCTGAGCCAGATATCAGAGGGTGTCTATGGAACCACACACCTGAGCCAGATATCAGAGGGTGTCTATGGAACCGTACACCTGAGCCAGATATCAGAGGGTGTCTATGGAACCACACACCTGAGCCAGATATCAGAGGGTGTCTATGGAACCACACACCTGAGCCAGATATCAGAGGGTGTCTATGGAACCACACACCTGAGCCAGATATCAGAGGGTGCCTATGGAACCACACACCTGAGCCAGATATCAGAGGGTGTCTATGGAACCACACACCTGAGCCAGATATCAGAGGGTGTCTATGGAACCACACACCTGAGCCAGATATCAGAGGGTGACTATTGAACCACACACGTGAGCCAGATATCAGAGGGTGCCTATTGAACCACACACCTGAGCCAGATATCAGAGGGTGCCTATCGAACCACACACCTGAGCCAGATATCAGAGGGTGTCTATGGAACCACACACCTGAGCCAGATATCAGAGGGTGCCTATTGAACCACACACCTGAGCCAGATATCAGAGGGTGTCTATGGAACCACACACCTGAGCCAGATATCAGAGGGTGCCTATCGAACCGTACACCTGAGCCAGATATCAGAGGGTGTCTATGGAACCACACACCTGAGCCAGATATCAGAGGGTGCCTATGGAACCGTACACCTGAGCCAGATATCAGAGGGTGCCTATGGAACCGTACACCTGAGCCAGATATCAGAGGGTGCCTATGGAACCGTACACCTGAGCCAGATATCAGAGGGTGCCTATTGAACCACACACCTGAGCCAGATATCAGAGGGTGCCTATCGAACCGTACACCTGAGCCAGATATCAGAGGGTGCCTATTGAACCGTACACCTGAGCCAGATATCAGAGGGTGCCTATTGAACCGTACACCTGAGCCAGATATCAGAGGGTGTCTATGGAACCACGCACCTGAGCCAGATATCAGAGGGTGCCTATTGAACCGTACACCTGAGCCAGATATCAGAGGGTGCCTATTGAACCGTACACCTGAGCCAGATATCAGAGGGTGTCTATGGAACCACACACCTGAGCCAGATATCAGAGGGTGTCTATTGAACCGTACACCTGAGCCAGATATCAGAGGGTGTCTATGGAACCGTACACCTGAGCCAGATATCAGAGGGTGTCTATGGAACCACACACCTGAGCCAGATATCAGAGGGTGTCTATGGAACCGTACACCTGAGCCAGATATCAGAGGGTGCCTATTGAACTGTACACCTGAGCCAGATATCAGAGGGTGTCTATGGAACCACGCACCTGAGCCAGATATCAGAGGGTGTCTATGGAACCACACACCTGAGCCAGATATCAGAGGGTGCCTATTGAACCACACACCTGAGCCAGATATCAGAGGGTGTCTATGGAACCACACACCTGAGCCAGATATCAGAGGGTGCCTATGGAACCACACACCTGAGCCAGATATCAGAGGGTGTCTATGGAACCACACACCTGAGCCAGATATCAGAGGGTGTCTATGGAACCACACACCTGAGCCAGATATCAGAGGGTGCCTATGGAACCACACACCTGAGCCAGATATCAGAGGGTGCCTATGGAACCACACACCTGAGCCAGATATCAGAGGGTGCCTATGGAACCACACACCTGAGCCAGATATCAGAGGGTGCCTATTGAACCACACACCTGAGCCAGATATCAGAGGGTGTCTATGGAACCACACACCTGAGCCAGATATCAGAGGGTGTCTATGGAACCACACACCTGAGCCAGATATCAAAGGGTGCCTATGGAACCACACACCTGAGCCAGATATCAGAGGGTGCCTATGGAACCGTACACCTGAGCCAGATATCAGAGGGTGTCTGTGGAACCGTACACCTGAGCCAGATATCAGAGGGTGCCTATGGAACCGTACACCTGAGCCAGATATCAGAGGGTGTCTGTGGAACCACACACGTGAGCCAGATATCAGAGGGTGTCTATGGAACCGTACACCTGAGCCAGATATCAGAGGGTGCCTATGGAACCGTACACCTGAGCCAGATATCAGAGGGTGTCTGTGGAACCACACACCTGAGCCAGATATCAGAGGGTGCCTATGGAACCGTACACCTGAGCCAGATATCAGAGGGTGTCTATGGAACCACACACCTGAGCCAGATATCAGAGGGTGCCTATGGAACCACACACCTGAGCCAGATATCAGAGGGTGCCTATGGAACCACACACCTGAGCCAGATATCAGAGGGTGCCTATGGAACCACACACCTGAGCCAGATATCAGAGGGTGCCTATTGAACCACACACCTGAGCCAGATATCAGAGGGTGTCTATGGAACCACACACCTGAGCCAGATATCAGAGGGTGTCTATGGAACCACACACCTGAGCCAGATATCAGAGGGTGTCTATGGAACCACACACCTGAGCCAGATATCAGAGGGTGTCTATGGAACCACACACCTGAGCCAGATATCAAAGGGTGCCTATGGAACCACACACCTGAGCCAGATATCAGAGGGTGCCTATGGAACCGTACACCTGAGCCAGATATCAGAGGGTGTCTGTGGAACCGTACACCTGAGCCAGATATCAGAGGGTGCCTATGGAACCGTACACCTGAGCCAGATATCAGAGGGTGTCTGTGGAACCACACACGTGAGCCAGATATCAGAGGGTGTCTATGGAACCGTACACCTGAGCCAGATATCAGAGGGTGCCTATGGAACCGTACACCTGAGCCAGATATCAGAGGGTGTCTGTGGAACCACACACCTGAGCCAGATATCAGAGGGTGCCTATGGAACCGTACACCTGAGCCAGATATCAGAGGGTGCCTATGGAACTGTACACCTGAGCCAGATATCAGAGGGTGTCTATGGAACCACACACCTGAGCCAGATATCAGAGGGTGCCTATGGAACCACACACGTGAGCCAGATATCAGAGGGTGTCTATGGAACCACACACCTGAGCCAGATATCAGAGGGTGCCTATGGAACCACACACCTGAGCCAGATATCAGAGGGTGCCTATGGAACCACACACCTGAGCCAGATATCAGAGGGTGCCTATGGAACCGTACACCTGAGCCAGATATCAAAGGGTGCCTATTGAACCGTACACCTGAGCCAGATATCAGAGGGTGCCTATGGAACCACACACCTGAGCCAGATATCAGAGGGTGCCTATGGAACCACACACCTGAGCCAGATATCAGAGGGTGTCTATGGAACCACACACCTGAGCCAGATATCAGAGGGTGTCTATGGAACCACACACCTGAGCCAGATATCAGAGGGTGCCTATGGAACCGTACACCTGAGCCAGATATCAGAGGGTGCCTATGGAACCGTACACCTGAGCCAGATATCAGAGGGTGCCTATGGAACCACACACCTGAGCCAGATATCAGAGGGTGTCTATGGAACCGTACACCTGAGCCAGATATCAGAGGGTGTCTATGGAACCACACACCTGAGCCAGATATCAGAGGGTGCCTATGGAACTGTACACCTGAGCCAGATATCAGAGGGTGCCTATGGAACTGTACACCTGAGCCAGATATCAGAGGGTGTCTATGGAACCACACACCTGAGCCAGATATCAGAGGGTGCCTATGGAACCGTACACCTGAGCCAGATATCAGAGGGTGCCTATGGAACTGTACACCTGAGCCAGCTATCAGAGGGTGCCTATGGAACCGTACACCTGAGCCAGATATCAGAGGGTGCCTATGGAACCGTACACCTGAGCCAGATATCAGAGGGTGCCTATGGAACTGTACACCTGAGCCAGCTATCAGAGGGTGCCTATGGAACCACACACCTGAGCCAGATATCAGAGGGTGCCTATGGAACCGTACACCTGAGCCAGATATCAGAGGGTGCCTATGGAACCGTACACCTGAGCCAGATATCAGAGGGTGCCTATGGAACCACACACCGGCAAGAAATCAATGGCTTTAGGAGATGAGGGTAGGAAAAAAAATTACCCCAAAAACTCTTTAAATGCGAATACAGACTTGAACATCCCATGATCCATAGGATATTATTCTGAGTCAAGAAAGCTCCTCTTAGCATGTTCATCTCCAACACACATTGTATTGCTCTTAAGGATAGTTTATAGAGTGTCTGTGGTAGTAATGCATCTGCTTACCACTGAGTGGTTTACCATAGCAATTCTCTCTGTTTTGAAGATATTACTGCTTGTTTTGACCTTGCAAGATTATATTCTAATGAATAAAATCCTTTTCTGTGGATCAAAAGACCTCTGATCCTTTGTGAGATGTCACTTCAAAGAACATATGGTTGAGTAGCGCCCTTAATTTGGAGTGCAAGTTCTTGCATTTTATACAATAGACCCAACTTATTGTGCGAAAGACTCCAATTTTCTAAAACACCGAGATCAGAGATTAGAGGGGGAAGAAAGGTCTGCTTATATGCGAGTTGCAACAGAACAAAAATATAGCATTTAGTTTAATCAAAAATCTTCCAAGTGCACTCAGTTTTAATGGAAGTATTTTATTTGCAATGGTGGCACAAGCAAGAAAGAAAGGCATTTATAGAACTCACCAAATCTCTAACATCTAAAAATGATTTACACAGTAAATTACCTCAACGTGGTAATAAGTGAAGTAACTCCATGCTTGGGTTATAAAAGGAGGGAGAGAGAGAGGAGGGAGGAAAGGGTCCCACAGTTTGGAGGTTTTGGAAAAGAGTGAGCTCCAAGACTTTGCAATGAGTCTTGATTTCAATACATTGTAAAGGGAGGGGAGAGGAGGAGCATGTAGAATGGTGTTTATCCTGTTTAGGAGAATAATGGCATCAATAAAATCGAAAGAGAAAGAAAAGAGCATAAGAAAAACTATAAAAAATAATTTAAAAAACAAAGGAACAAAATAACTTGCAATTACATTTGGCACGAGGAACTCAAGCTTCTTCTAGGTAGCTTTAGCAATGGATGAGATGTGGGAGTTCCATTTGAGGTCAAAGTAGGTAGTGAGGCCAAGAATGTCAACAGATGAAGGAGGGTTCAGGGTGAAGGCAAGACATGGTAGTGTTTTTGCTAGAACTGCAAGAGACACGAAGCTGTCTCTTTGAAGAACTGAAAGAAACACAATGGGCACGGAGGAAATGAAATGGTTATGATTCAAAATGTTGCACTGCCAGAGGACTACAGGTTGTGCACACTAAGATTGATGTAAGAAAACTACTAGGCACTTGGTCTAAGCGTTAAACAAAGCTTTAATCAACTGTTTTACAACATGGAGATCTAGTTGTGTCCTTCACTAGTTCCTGTAAAAGAATGTCCTGAGCAAGCTAGGCCCATGCCCGAGTATTTATACTCTCCCTGGACAGCGCAGGCCGCCCAGTATTATTTCATAAGTTATTTCCACATGAATGGCTGATTCATGTCAAAGGGCATGCAACTTGAAGGAAGTTGATGAATGCAGAGTGTAATGGTCAGTGAAGAGTGGATAGGATTGATTGATGGGTGTCATTGATATGTAGAGTGGGAGAAGGACAGTGTTCTGGGGTAACTCCTGCATTAATGGGAAAAACGAGTCAGAGTATCAGCCATGAACTAGATCAGAGTGGTTTCCAAGGACAGTAGATGGTCACACACATAAGCTTTGAAGATTAAGGAGGGTTTGTAATACGTTAAATTGTAATGGGTAGTTTCCACTGACTGACAAGGCAGTAACGGGCAGGCAAATTTAATCACAAAAAAATTAAGGGGCAGGTTAGAAAAAAAATCTTTATACAGAGGGTAACTAAAATGTGGAATTGTCTGCCACAAACTATTGTTGAAGCAGGGTCCATCCGATTATTCTAAACCGGAATTAGAGAATTGCTCAAAAAAGAGGAATATTGAAGGTTATGGAAAGCATGGAGAATGGGATTAGACTAGGTGCATTTGGAGAAAAATGGGATAAATGGCCTGTAGAATCAAGAATGAAGCTTATAGATGGGCAATCATTTTTCTGTTTTGGAAATTATTTTCCTTTCTTTGGCCGTTCATAAATGCTCACCCTGTTTATTTGATTTTTTAATACATTTCTTATGCCGCTGTTTGTCTATTTGCCTCTGTTTTAGAAGGAATCAAAAGTAATAAGGCAGGAAGAGGAAAAGGAAACAAGTGGAACAATTAAAAGTGAAAACCGGCAAGAAACTGGAGATAAAATGCAGAGTCGAAATAAGCAGAAAGAGGACAGAAAATAATCAAACCAGAGAAGATCTAGTCACTTCTAACAGTGGACGTCAATAAAATTTTAAATGTGTAATTGAAAGTACAATCTAGCCAAACATTAACACTCCAAAACCTCAATACGTATCGAGAAAGTCTCCACTCAACAAAATACATTTCAATAGAGTCAAATGCCAAATCTACAGAATTACACAGACTTGGCTCAAAAAGCATCACTTTCATTTACAGGAAAATTAGGGTATTTAGGGAAATTAAAACAGCTCCTTCTGCACACTGTCGTTTTCATAACACTTGGAAACTAACATGGCTATATGGGATCACTTTTCTTTTAAATCCACTGTCACTGGAAAATAACTGCAAACCTTGGATACACCAGAGAATTTAATGTAAAATTGAAAAGGCTTAATTTCCATTCACTGACTTCTAAAGAAAAAATTTAAGATCAACCTCTCCTTTTCAATTTTACCTTGTGTCTAAACACCCAATTAAAATGCCATGGCTATATAACATTTTATGCACGTACTTACATACATTTTTTTAAAGGCTATCGGCTTCAATGTTGTGTATTTTAAGGATGTGTCACCTCATGCATAGAAATTATTAACTTGCTTTCTGTAGTATATCAAATCAGGACATCCTTGAAACACTGCTCTAAAGAACTACTTACATTAGCTGGAGACTGTAGGTGTGAAGGAATACTCGAGGATAAAGCCTTACAGTGGCCTCTTCTGACCTTATTAACATGAATTAATTCAAAAAATAATTATTTTCTGTAACAGAGCCTCGTTTAGGGTACTTTGACAAAAAGAATCAGGGAAGCCTAAGGGCCATTTTCCCTTCCGTATAAATATAAACATCAAGATATCATCCAATTATTTAGTGTCAGGATTTTAAACCGTCAGTGCTCCTTAAACAAACGGTGTATACTATGTCTCCTTCCAGCATTTTCTTGTTTAAATGTCTTTGGTGCTCAATTCACATAGTTTGGGACAGAGTACGAAGGGGATGAAGACTACAAATAGTGATGCTGAGACTATACAGGAAGGGGCGCGGCGCAAGTCACAACACTTTAAATCATCTACAAGTACATGAAATAACCAGAAATAGACTAATAGTAGCACAGTAATATTTTCAAATTATATTAATATCTTAAAATAGTCAATATAAACCATTAAAGCAGCATAGAATTTATAACACATTTGGTTGGCTCCCACAGAAAATACTGAGGCAGAAATTCTGATCCCTATGGGTGTGTACACACTGTGTACCCACCCGTAGGGCCAACGGAAATGCGGGTTTTAGGCATGCAATGCGCATGCGCTGGAAACCGGCATTTCCGATCTGTCAAGAAAGCTCTTGACAGATCCTCCGCCTGCCCAGGAGCAGGGCCTCTGCGGGGGGGGAGCGTTCCGTTTTTTGGAGACCCTCCGCCCGCAGAAAACACTTACAATTCTTGCGTCTGGTAAACGCAGGCGTAAGGCCTGCTTTTACTAGGATAAGAGTTGAAAAAAAGTTGTTTTTTTAATTTCCACTGATTTATCATTTAAAAATACTTTAAAGAAAGGTAAGTTTATTTTTAGCCCCATTAAAAACTTTAATTATTTTTTTCAAAAAATAAAATTTTTGTTTAAAATACTTAATTTATTGTAATTTAAAGTCATTTTAAAAATGCGATTTAAAAAAAAAAATTATTTAATGTTTTACTATGTTTTTGGGGGTGACCTCTATTCATATAATTGACAGGTCTTCCTGTCAAATGTATGAAGGGAGATTCCCTTCTCTGGCTCCCCATGGCCCACGTGATCCCAGGGACGCTGCGAACTACCTGCGCCTCTGGGATACGTGGGCCCTGCACACCGGCAGTTTGGAGAGGCCCAACAGCGGAACTCTGCACCTCCCAGGAGCCCTCCGGTCGAGGCGCAGATTTTTCCAAATCGCAGGCCTCCGCCCGAGCGGGAGGCCTGCGAATGGAATTTCTGGGCCACTATTTCAAGGTTTGACGTAAATTGAGACACGTAGTACTAATGGTGACCATGTTTACACAGTCCATGTTTTGCTTTTACACTTTGGATAATTATGCTTGTTCCAAGAGTGCAATGTGCACACTCAATAATGTGCCCTCCGACTACCGAAAACAAAATACCTTTACAATGACAGCATCTATTAAAACCTTTTTTTTTTATATAAAAGGTGCAAGAAAGGAAAGAAAGACTCTCATGTCATTAATATTCCTAATCTTTTAGATGGTCAGGATTCACTAAATCAAAATGATACAATACATAGGGGGGAAAAAGATAAATTTAATATGCACATCTACCAGCTCTCCTGCAATCAAGAGAAGCACCCATATATACACCCTCCTGTCTCAGGATTGTAATCTCTCATTCTCAGAAATTGTGCTGGTAATTTCTTATTTTCTCTGTCTGGAGAACACGAGAACCATAAAGGTTTGAGGGCCTGGGAGGGGGGGGGGGGGGGTGTGGAGGAGGCGAAAAAAAATCATAGAATGATGAAGCAAAGAAGGAAGCCATACAGCCCATTGTGCCTGTGCCAGCTCTTTGAAAGAGCTGTGCAATTAGTCCCACTCACCTGCTCTTTCCCCATATCCCTGCAATTTTTTCCTTTTCAATATTCATACCACATCAATACAAATTAAGTTTTTTTCTGGGGGGGGTGGGGGGCAGGTAGAGCTCATCTAGTAATTGAAATGAATTGAATTGCCTGGACTAATGATCCAGAGACGCGGGTTCAAATCCCACCACGGCAGCTGGGGAATTTAAATTCAGTTCATTAAATAAATCTGGATTAAAAAGCTAGTATCAGTAATGGTGACCATGAAACTATCGGATTGTCATAAAAACCCATCTGTTTCACTAATATCCTTCAGAGAAGGGAATCGGCCATCCTTACCTGGTCCGGCCTATATATGACTCCAGACCCACAGCAATGTGGTGGACTCTTAACTGCCCTCTGAAATGGCCTAGCAAGCCACTCAGTTGTGAAAAACCGCTACAAAAAACAAAATGAATTTTTTTTTTAAATGGACAGACCACCCGGCATCGACCTCGATACCGACTAATGACACAACAATGGCACACCCAGCCCAGTCGACCCGGCCAAGTCCTCCTCACCAACATATGGGGACTTGTGCCAAAATTGGGAGAGCTTTTCACAGACTAGTCAAGCAACAGCCTGACACAGTCATACTCACAGAATCATACCTTTCAGCCAATGTCCCAAACTCCTCCATCACCATCCCTGGGTATGTCCTGACCCACCAGCAAGACAGACTCACCAAAGTGATATATGGGAGGGAGGGAGTGGCCCTTGGAGTCCTCATCATTGACTCCGGATCCCATGAAGTCTCATGGCTTCAGGTCAAGCATGGGCAAGGAAACCTCCTGCTGATTACCACCTACCGCCCTCCTTCAGCTGATGAATCAGTACTCCTCCATGTTGAACACTACTTGGAAGAAGCACTGAGAGTAGCAAGGGCACAGAATGTACTCTGGATGGGGGATTTTAATGTCCATCACCAAGAGTGGCTCAGTAGCACCACTACTAACTGAGCTGGCCAAATCCTGAAGGACATAGCTGCCAGTCTGGGCCTGCGAGAGGTGGTGAGAGAACCAACAAGAGGGAAAAACCTACTTGACCTCGTCCTCACCAATCTACCTGTCGCAGATGCATCTGTCCAAGACAGCATTGGTAGCAGTGACCACCGCACAGTCATTGTGGAGACGAAGTCCCATCTTCACACTGAGGACAGGCTCTATCGTGTTGTGTGGCACTACCACTGTGCTAAATGGGATAGATTCAGAACAGATCTAGCTGCTCAAAACTGGGCATCCATGAGGTGCTGTGGGCCATCAGCAGCAGCAGAATTGTATTCCACCATAATCTGTAATCTCATGGCCCGGCATATCCATCACTCTACCATTACCACCAAGCCAGGGGACCAGGCCTGGTTCAATAAGTAGTTTAGAAGAGCATGCCAGGAGCAGCACCTAAAAATGCGGGGCCAACCTGGGCAAGCTACAACACAGGACTACATGCATGCTAAAAATTGGAAGCAGGATGCTATAGACAGAGCTAAGCGATTCCACAATCAACAGATCATATCAAAGCTCTGCAGTCCTGCCAAATCCAGTCGGGAATGATGGTGGACCATTAAACTAACGGGAGCGAGAGGCTCCATGAATATCCCCATCCTCAATGATGGTGGAGCCCAGCACGAGTGCAAATGACAAAGCTGAAGTGTTTGCAACCATCTTCAGCCAGAACTAGCCATGCTTCTAGCCAATCTGTTCCAGTACATCTATAACACTGGCATCTATCCGACAATGTGGAAAACTGCCCAGGTATGTCCTGTCCACAAAAAACAGGACAAATTCAATCCGGCCAATTACCCCCAATCAGTCAACTCTCAATCATCAGCAAAGTGATGGAATGTGTTGTCGACAGTCCTAACAAGCAGCACTTACTCACCAATAACCTGCTCACTAATGCCCAGTTTGGGTTCTGCCAGGACCACTCAGTTCCAGACCTCATTACAGCCTTGGTCCAAACATGGACAAAAGAGCTGAATTCCAGAGGTGAGATGAGAGTGACTGCCCTTGACATCAAGGCAGCATTTAACTGAGTGTGGCATCAAGGAGCCCTAGTAAAACTGAAATCAATGGGAATCGGTCGGGAAACTCTCCACTGGCAAGTCATAGCTAGCACAAAGGAAGATGGTTGGAGGTCAATCATCACAGCCCCGGGACATCGCTGCAGGAGTTCCTCAGGGCAGTGTCCTCAGCCCAACCATCTTTAGCTGCTTCATCAATGACCTTCCCTCCAACATATGGTCAGAAGTAGGGATGTTCACTGATGACTGCACAATGTTCAGTGCCATCTGTAACTCTTCAGATAATGAAGCAGTCCATGTCCGCATGCAGCAAGACCTGGATGGCATTCAAGCTTGGGCTGATAAGTGGCAGGTAATATTTGCGCCACACAAGTTCCAGGCAATGACTATCTCCAACAAGCAAGTGTCTAACCACCACCCCATGACATTCAACGGCATTACCATCGTTGAATCCCCCACCATCAACATCCTGAGGGTCACCATTGACCAGAAAATTAACTGGACCAGCCACATAAATACTGTTGCAACAAGAGCAGGTCAGAGGCTGGGTATTCTGCAGCGAGTGTCTCACCTCCTGACTCCCCAAAGCCTTTCCACCATCTACAAGGCACAAGTCAGGAGTGTGATGGAATACTCTCCACTTGCCTGGATGAGTGCAGCTCCAACAACACTCAAGAAGCTCGATACCATCCAAGACAAAGCAGGCCGTTTGATTGGCACCCCATCTACCACCTTAAACATTCATTCCCTCCACCACTGGCGTACCGTGGCTGCAGTGTGTACCATCTACAAGATGCACTGCAGCAACTCGCCAAGGCTTCTTCGGCAGCACCTCCCAAACCCGCGACCTCTACCACCTAAAAAGACAAGGGCAGCAGGCGCATGGGAACACCACCAACTCCAAATTTCCACCAAGTCACACACCATCCTGGCTTGGAAGTATATCGCCATTCCTTCATCGTCGCTGGGTCAAAATCCTGGACTCCCTCCCTAACAGCACTGTGGGAGTACCTTCACCACACGGACAGCAGCGGTTCAAGAAGGCGGTTCACCACCACCTTCTGAAGGGCACCTAGGGATGGGCAATAAATGCTGGCCTTGCCAGCGACACCCACATCCCATGAACCAATAAAAAAAAGTAACAGATAAAAACAGCCAATTAGCAGAACTGTAAACAAATCCTAGCTATGAGATTTTTAGCCCTAAGCCAAGGCCTTGAGTCACACGAACACAAAAATATGGCCAAAACCAGCATGCCGTAGATGTCAAATGGGCCACAGAGGGCAGCCTAGTGCGATTAATGTCCATTATACTACTTTACCTATTTCTTTTCATAGTTTGCCAGAGTATGAGAGAAACTAGAGAGGCGGGTTACCGCAGCATTGAAAGCAGGAGTGAAAGCATTCAAACCATAAAGCCTCTGACTGCCAAGATAATCCAGATTAATCTGTTGTTTTCCAGCAGGAAAAGCAAGGGAAATATCAGAAATCAATAGCACAACTTCCGCACGCGAAACGACAATCCTGAGGCTAGCAGGAGGTTATGTAAGATACTCACTGAATGCAGTAGAGTTAGTAGGCTTGCCTATTAACCAGAGGGGAGCCAAGTTCAAATGCTTTTAAAAGAATAAATGTTATCACACCCTAACAAACATCTCACTGTTTGCAAGAACTTTGACATAAGGTGAAGTACATAATCATCAATATCTTTTTCATCTAGTGCCATCTGAGAGCTGGAGATTGGCAGCTTTAGTCAGAGCCATCTCTTCATCTCAGATCAGTTGTACAATTTGGTTGACCTTCTTGAACTATTCCTGTATGTCATTGGGTTTTGGGCACATCAGTCTCCCTCTTGCTTTCTTCCCTTCCATCGCCCTTCGTATCAGCAATTCACGGATCAGTTGTTCCTGCAATTTCAAATATCTGGTCTATTTTAAGGCTGCTAATCTCAACAGCTTGCTGTCACCAAGTTAATTTTCTGGTCACCCTTATGCATTGCATCCAGTTTATGAGGAGCATCCTGTGATACGTCCACATTTCAAGCACTTTCAATTACACCTCTGCATTCAAGACTTATTTAAACCCATCAATCAAACACAGCATTTTTTCAGAAAATGCAGGAAACACTCAGCAGGTCAGGCAACATCTGTGGAGAGAGGAATGTAGGGTTACCACTTCAGGTTTTATGACTCTGTCAAAAACAACAAAGGGTCACAAGACCTGAAATGTTAACTCTGTTTCTCTCTCCACAGATGCTACCTGAGCAGCTGACCAGTTCCAGCATTATTTTAATTTCAGATTTCCAGCATCTGCAGTATTTTGCTTTTTGTTTTGCAGCATCTCATCATCTTGTTGGGATCGATAGAAAACAACAGGCAGAGACTTTTGTTTAAGCAAAGGCAAAACGTGTCTTACTTTAATCACTGTCCACGAGGTCTGAAGGCTCAGCCCTGTGCAGGGGCTATGACGTCATCATGCAACCGACGTCATGACGTCATCACGTTACCGACGCTCTTAAAGGGACCCTGCACCAATAACCCAACCCAGCATGTACATATCACAACACTGCTACACAAAGTGAATTGTGTTAAGGTACATATAACAGCATTGGTTATACATTGTGTTATTGTCCCTATGTGGTCTCCGCCACATACGTTCCCCCAGAATTCACTAGTACTAGCTGATGTGCCTCAATAATCCCGAGACTCGATGTTAGCGAAACAAAACAAGGCTTTTATTAACTTAGAAGATCACACGCAGCGGAGAGAGATATCTTCCCTGGAGGTCTGCAGTACTGGCTGTGAGGCCAGACTGAGCTGGCTTACATAGAGGCCAGGTATGGGCGGAGCCCTACACACAACACATTCCATACATTCCAATACACAATACAATGGTAAGGGGGAACCTGAAACCAACCACAGTCACAGGCAGTGATGAATGGAATATTTCATCACATTCACCCCTTCTATAGATTTAGTCTGTTCGGGGGTTTGGTAGTCCTCTGCGACCGACGTGGCTGTTGTGGTGTCGCGGGTGTCGGCTGGGTGTCCCCGGTGGCCTCCTGGGTCTCTGCCGGGGGTGCCGCCAGGGTTGTTGAAGGGGTAGTTGGTGGGGGTGCCGTTGGTCGATGTTCTTCCGGGGGTGATGAAAGAGTAGTGGGTGGGTAAGAGTTGCTGTGGTCGTTGTTGCTGCTATTGCCGTGGTTGTTGTCGTTACCGGCTGGGGCGACGTCTTTTATGGACACGGTGTCCTCCCTTCCGTCGGCGTGCCGGACATACGCGTATTGGGGGTTGGCGTGGAGTAGGTGCACTGGCTCCACGAGAGGGTCCGTCTTATGGCCCCTCACATGCCTTCGCACGAATACCGGACCCGGGGTGGAGAGCCATGACGGCATGGATACGCCTGAGGTGGATTTCCGGGGGAAGCTAAACATTCGTTCATGAGGCGTGGCATTAGTGGCAGTACACAATAGCGACCGTATCGAATGGAGCACATCTGAGAGGACTTCCTGCCAGCGGGAGATAGGGAGGCCCTTGGTCCTTAGAGCTAGAGTGACTGCTTTCCATACTGTCCCGTTCTCTCGCTCCACTTGACCGTTACCCCGGGGGTTGTAGCTGGTGGTACGGCTCGTGGCGATACCCCTGGACAGCATGTACTGGCGTAGCTCTTCACTCATGAAGGACGCCCCCCTATCCGTGTGGATGTAGCTCGGCATACCAAACAGGCAGAACAGGCTGTTGAGGCATTTAATGACCGTGGCGCTGGTCATGTCTGGGCAGGGGAAGGCGAATGGGAACCGGGAGTATTCGTCCACAATGTTCAGGAAGTAAACATTGCAGTCGACGGACGGGAGGGGGCCCTTGAAATCTAAGCTGAGCCGCTCAAAGGGCCGTGTAGCTTTGATTAAGTGGGCTCTATCAGGGTGGTAGAACCGAGGCTTGCACTCAGCGCAAGTGCGGCAGTTCCTGGTCAGAGACCGAACTTCCTCAATCGAGTAGGGTAAGTTGCGAGACTTTATGAAGTGGAACAGCCGCGTGACCCCTGGGTGGCAGAGGTCGTTGTGGAGGGTCTGTAGCCGATCCCCGGTGGCGCTGGCACACATCCCTCGTGAGAGGGCATCTGGGGATTCGTTAAGGGCCCCTGGCCGGTAAATGATGTCATACTCGAAGGTGGAGAGCTCGATCCGCCACCTAAGAATCTTATCATTTTTGATCTTCCCCCTCTGTTTATTATTGAACATAAACGCTACCGACCGCTGGTCGGTAAGTAGGGTGAAGCGTTTGCCGGCTAGGTAGTGGCGCCAGTGGCGCACTGCCTCCACGATGGCTTGGGCCTCCTTTTCCATGGAGGAGTGTCTGATCTCGGGCCCTTGGAGGGTCCTCGAGAAGAAAGCTACGGGCCGCCCCGCCTGGTTGAGGGTGGCCGCCAAGGCAAAGTCAGACGCATCACTTTCCACTTGGAATGGAGTGTTCTCGTCCACTGCCTGTAGCGTGGCCCGCTCAATATCCTGCTTAATGCTTTTGAAGGCGGCGTGGGCCTCAGCAGAGAGCGGAAAAGAGGATGCTTTCAAGAGGGGGCGGGCTTTGTCGGAGTAGTTGGGGACCCATTGGGAATAATAAGAAAATAACCCCAGGCACCTTTTCAGGGCTTTGGGAGTGTTGGGCAGGGGCAGCTCCCGTAGGGGGCGCAATCGGTCGGGGTCTGGTCCGATTTCCCCATTCTCCACCACGCTGCCTAGTATGCAGAGGCGCGTGGTGTTGAAAACGCACTTGTCCTCGTTGTAGGTGAGGTTGAGTTTTTGTGCGGTTTTCAGGAACCTCTCGAGGTTCGAGTCGTGATCCTGCTGGTTGTGACCGCAGATGGTGACGTTGTCGAGGTAGGGGAAGGTTGCCTGCAAGTGGTGGTCATCGACCATGCGGTCCATCTCCCTCTGGAAGACCGAGACCCCATTCGTCACCCCAAAGGGGACTCTGAGGAATTGGTAGAGGCGTCCGTTCGCCTCGAAGGCGGTGTACGGGCGGTCCTCTGGTCTGATAGGGAGCTGGTGGTACGCTGACTTGAGGTCGATGGTGGAGAACACCCGGTATTGGGCGATTTGGTTCACCATTTCTGATATGCGGGGTAGCGGGTAGGCGTCTAGTTGGGTGTACCTGTTGATCGTTTGGCTATAGTCGATCACCATCCGTTTCTTCTCGCTACCCCTTACCACCACCACTTGGGCGCGCCACGGGCTATTGCTGCATTCAATAATGCGCTCTTTCAGGAGCCTGTCTACCTCGGTTGCGATAAACCGCCTGTCCTCCCAGCTGTACCTCCTGCTTTTGGTCGCTATTGGCCGGCAGTTAGGGGTAAGGTTCGCGAATAGCGAAGGCGGCTTTACCTTCAGGGTAGCCAGGCCGCACACTGTGAGGGGCGGCTGGGACCCACCGTACTTGAGCGTGATGCTTTGGTGGTTGCACTGGAAATCCAGGCCCAAGATCACGCTCGCGCATAGATTCTTCATGATTAATACTTTAAAATTATCGTATACAGTCCCGTTAACGGACAATTGTACCGTGCAGTAACCCAGAATGGTCGATGTCTGGGTTTTATCAGCCATAGAGATGGTACCCCGAGTAGGGACCACCTTTAGGGAGAGTTGTCGTGCCAGTTCCGGGTGGATAAAACTCTCCGTGCTTCCACTGTCAATTAAACATTTAACCCCGCACCCGTTTACCTCGATGTCCACCATTGATTTGGATAGCGGGTGGGGCCTGGTCTGGTCCACTGTGACCGATGCCACTGTAGGGCCCTGATCGAGACAAGATGGCGTCCGCGCTGTCTGCTCACAAGATGGCGGACCCCACGAGGTCGGGCAAGATGGCGTCCAAGATGGCTGCTCCCACGGCGCACACGCGGCGGTGGCGGGTTTTGGTTTTCCAGCGGGGTTCCCTCTGCACACCTTCCCAAAGTGCCCCTTCTTACCGCACTTAAAGCAGGTGGTGCCTTTCGCCGGGCACAGGTTTCTGGTGTGCTTTGGCTGCCCGCAGAAGTAGCAGTTGGGTCCCCGACGCGTCGCGGCTGTCGTAGGGCTTCTGGGGGGAGAGCGGGGCCCCGACGGTGTCGGGCTGCCGGGCGGGGAAGATGCCTTCCAAGATGGCGGCGCCCTTGGTGCACACATGGCGGCGTGGACGGCGCGGGCTGAAGAGTAGGCGTCCGAGTTTCTCTGGGCCACATCCAGGGATCGCGCGGTGTCCGCAGCCTGTTTCAGGTCCAATCCTGTTTTTTCCAGCAGTCTTTGCCGGATGTAAGTGGAGCTGAGGCCTGTGATAAAGGCATCGCGAACAAGCTCGTCGGTGTACACTGCGGCTTTTACATCTCGGCACTTGCAGTCTTTGCCAAGCATTTTCAGGGTGCCTAGGAACTCCTCCACCGATTCCCCAGGTCGCTGTGCGCGAGTGGCGAGCAGATGCCTAGCATACACCTCATTCGTAGGCTGCTGGTAATGCGCCTTTAAGATGTCGCAGGCGGCCAGGTACGTGTCGGCGTCTTGGATGAGGGGGTAAACCCGGTGGCTTACCCAATTCCGCAGAATTCCGAGTTTCATACTCGCAGCGTCCGTAGCGCCTTTGACGGCTGCGGAATTGTCCAGGAAGAATTCCATACACATAAACCAGTGTCCGAAGCGTGCTGATGCGTCCGGAGCATGCTGATCCAAATCCAAACGTTCGGGTTTCAGGAGTTGATCCATTGTGTTGAAAAATAAGTTAATAAAATTGATGTGCCTCAATAATCCCGAGACTCGATGTTAGCGAAACAAAACAAGGCTTTTATTAACTTAGAAGATCACACGCAGCGGAGAGAGATATCTTCCCTGGAGGTCTGCAGTACTGGCTGTGAGGCCAGACTGAGCTGGCTTACATAGAGGCCAGGTATGGGCGGAGCCCTACACACAACACATTCCATACATTCCAATACACAATACAATGGTGAGGAGAAACCTGAAACCAACCACAGTCACAGGCAATACAATGGTAAGGGGGAACCTGAAACCAACCACAGTCACAGGCAGTGATGAATGGAATATTTCATCACACTAGCAATGTCAGTCGTTGGGGGCGCCGGATCACACGGTCGGAACGGCTCCTCAATTCCGGGGTGGGGACCGGGGGGGGTTCGTCGGAGGGACCTCGGGCGCTCAGTGGTGGATTGAGGGTGTGGAAACCGGAGGTTGGCCCCGTCTCGGGGGCTGTGCCAACTCAACGGGTCGGTCCAGATCCAGGTGGGCCGGCTTAAGACGGTCCACGGAAATGCAGTCCGGCTTACTGCCGACATCCACTATGAAGGTCTTGTCCCCGGTTTCCAGAACGCGGAATGGTCCATCGTAGGGTGGCTGAAGAGGTCCCCGGTGGGCGTCGTGGCGGACGACAACGTACTCCGCTGCACGAAGGTCGAGCGGAACGTGGGACTGCGGGAGGCCGTGCTGCAACGTGGGCACCGGAGTGAAAACCTTGGCGTTGTCCAGAAGGTCAGACCGCTGACGGGCTGCGGACCAAGGTTCCATTGCGTTGGGGATGAAATCCCCGGGAACCCGCAGCGGCTGTCCGTAGACGAGCTCGGCGGACGAGGACTGGAGGTCCTCCTTGGGAGCGGTCCTGAATCCCAGCATGACCCATGGGAGTCTGTCAATCCAGCCGTCGTCCCGGAGGCTGGCTCAGAGCGCGGCCTTCATGGAGCAATGAAACCGTTCGCACAGCCCGTTAGCCTGAGGGTGGTAAGCTGTGGTGCGGTGGCGTCTCAGCCCGAGGCCTCGGGTGACAGCGTTCCAGAGCTCTGACGTGAACTGGGGCCCCCGGTCGGAGGAAATGTCAGATGGGGCGCTGAACCAGGCGACCCAAGTGCTGATGAATGCCCGAGCCACATCGGCGGCCGTCGTTGGAAGACAGCGGGACGGCTTCCGGCCATCGGGTGGTTCTGTCGACCATTGTGAGGAGGTGGGTGAACCCGCGGGAGGGCGGCAGGGGCCCCACCAGGTCCACGTTAATGTGGTCGAACCGCCTTTCCGGTACCGCGAAAGGCGCCAATGGGGCCTTAGTATGGCGATGTACTTTCGAGCGTTGGCATACCACGCAGGTGCTGGCCCAGTCGCGAACGTCTTTCCTGAGCCCGTGCCAAACGAACTTGGCCGCCACCAGCTTCTGTGACGGCTTCCTGCCCGGGTGGGAAAGATTATGGACGGCGTCGAAAACTTGCCGTCTCCACCCTTCGGGCACGAACGCGACGTCTGCTAGTTGAAGGCCCGTGACCGCCGTCCTGTAGGCCTGGACGGCCGCCATGCGGGTGTAGTCGATGCCGAGGTGCACGGCGCTGGCGACGGCTCGGGAGAGATAGTCGGCGACGGGGTTGTCTTTCCCAGCCATATGCTGGATGTCCATTGTAAACTCCAAGATGAAGGCCAACTGGCGTTGCTGACGGGCTGACCACGGCTCGGAGGCTTTGGCCATGGTGAAGGTCAACGGCTTGTGGTCCACGAACGCCGTGAACGGGCGGGCCTCCAGCAGGAAACGAAAGTGTCGGACGGCGAGGTAGAGGCCGAGAAGCTCGCAATCAAAGGTGCTGTACTTCCGCTCGTTGGGGCGGAGCTGCCGGCTGAAGAAGGCAAGCGGCTGCCAGGAACCGTTGACCCACTGTTCATGGACGGCGCCGACCGCATAATCCGAGGCGTCGGTGGCGAGAGCGATCGGCGCATCAGGTAACGGATGCGCCAGCATGGTCGCGTTAGCCAGGGCCCTTTTCGTGTCCGTGAAAGAATTGGCCATCTTATCGGACCAGTCGACGGCGAGTTTGTCGGGCTTGCCTTTGAGGGCCGCATAAGCTGGGCTGCTCGGGGGACGAAACGATGGTAGAAGTTCACCATGCTCAAAAACTCCTGCAGGGCCTTCACGGTGAGGGGTCGCGGGAAGTCCATCACGGCCTCCACTTTCGATGGCTGTGGCACCGCCCCGTCCTTCGTGATACGGTGCCCGAGGAAGTCGATCGAGGAGGGCCCGAATTGGCACTTGGCCGGGTTGGCGATTAGGCCGTGTTGGCTGAGTCGTTCGAAGAGAGTCCGGAGGTGGGACACATGCTCCGTCCTGGAGGCACTGGCGATGAGGATGTCGTCCAGGTAGACGAACAGGAATGTCAGGTCCCGTAACACGGTGTCCATTAGGCGTTGAAAAGCCTGTGCGGCGTTTTTGAGGCCGAATGGCATGCGGAGAAATTCGAATGGCCCGAACGGGGTGATCACCGCGATTTTCTAAACGTCCTGCGGCCGGACAGGGACCTGGTGGTAACCTTGGACGAGGTCCACTTTCGAGAATACCACTTTCCCAGCCAGGCGGGCGGAAAAGTCCTGGATGTGTGGAATCGGATAGCGGTCGGGGGTCGTCGCGTCGTTGAGGCACCGGTAATCTCCGCACGGGCGCCACCCGCCGCCTGGTTTCAGGGCGATGTGGAGGGGCGAAGCCCACGGACTGTTCGACCAGCGGATGATGCCAAGGCGCTCCATGGTGTCGAACTCGGCTTTGACGATGGCGAGCTTCCCGGGGTCGAGGCGCCGAGCGCGGGCGTAGACGGGCGGACCGGTGGTCGAGATGTGGTGTTCTACCCAGTGTTTGGTGGTGGCAGACGAGAACGTGGGCTTCGTGAGGTCTGGGAACTGGGCGAGGAGGCGGGAAAACTCGGAGACCGAGAGTGCGCTGGACAATTGCGTCGTGCTGGAGCCGCTGAGGGAACATGGGAGCGAGCTGAAGGTTTCCGCGTTGATGAGATGCCGGTTCTTGACGTCCACCAAAAGGTCATTGGCGCAGAGGAAGTCAGCGCCGAGAAGGGGGGTGGACACTTTTGCTGTGACAAAGTCCCAGGTGAACCGCTGTCCGCCAAAACAAAGCGCCACGTTTTGTTTCCCGAAGGTGCGGATGGAACTGCCATTGGCGGCTTCGAGGACAGAGCCGTGGTTCCCCCCTTGAATGTCTATGGTTGACGCGGGCAGGACACTCACCTGGGCGCCCGTGTCGCAAAGGAAACGATGTCCGGAGTCGGTGTCTGTAATAAACAACAAACTGCCTGAATGGCCAACAGCCATAGCAGCCGATGAGTGGTCTTTAGTTTTTTTCGACGCGGGAAAACTGCACGGGGGCCGGCACTTCCTGGCTTTGGGGCCGAACTGCGCGTGGTCGAAGTAGAGGCTTGAGGGTTGCCGTCGTTGGGCTGTATCAGTGGGGGCAGGGCTCCACGTGGCCGCGCAGTACTGTTGCCCGGCGGAGAAAAATTTGTCGGCCTCCTTGGCCAGGTCGCAGAAATCGGGAGTGGAAGAGTTGGCTAAAGCCGACCGTACCTGGCCTGGCAGCTGTTGAAGGAACAGTTCCTTGAAGAGGAAACACGGCGTGTGTGTGCCCAGGAGGGCCAGCATGTGGTCCATCAGCTCCGAGGGCTTGGAGTCGCCAAGCCCGGGCAGAGAGAGAAGCCGGCGTGCGCGTTCGGCTTCGGTGAGTCCGAAAGTTTGTAAGAGGTGCGCTTTCAGCGTACCGTATTTGTTGAGCTCCAGGGGGTTTTCGAGCAGGTTCACGACTCTGGCCACGGTGGAGCTGCCGAGAGCAGAGACGACATAGTAGTACCTCGTGTCGTCCGCGGTGATGTCCCGGAGTGCAAATTGAGCCTCAGCCTGGGCGAACCAAGCGGCAGCCTGTTGTTCCCAAAACTCGGGTAATTTGACGGAAACGGCGTTCGTCGCCATTTCAGATGAGGGCTTTGGAATCGTCCAAAGGAGCGGCGGGGTCACCAATGTTGGGATCAATAGAAAACAACAGGCAGAGACTTTTGTTTAAGCAAAGGCAAAACGTGTCTTACTTCAATCACTGTCCACGAGGTCTGAAGGCTCAGCCCCGTGCAGGGGCTATGAGGTCATCACGCAACCGACGTCATCACGTTACTGACGCTCTTAAAGGGACCCTGCACCAATAACCCAACCCAGCATGTACATATCACAACATTGCTATACAAAGTGAATTGTGTTATTAAGGTACATATAACAGCATTGGTTATACATTGTGTTATTGTCCCTATGTGGTCACCGCCACAATCTCGAGGTGTGTTGTCAGTTTTTAAATACTTGCTTCAGTACTTTTTATGTCTTTTAATTGCAATCCTGATTCATTTCACTACGATGGTATGTGAATTGGTCAACATCATCAATCAGAATTTTATCGATTGTTAGAACAGTTTTCAATCTTCCATCTCGACTCCAGTTTTGTTTGCTGACAATCAAAAGCAAAGTAAACCGAAAACCATAATCCTATATAAAATTACAGCATCTCCACCATCACATTGTACAAAGTCATGTGCGCATTATACTCACGTTACATTTAAGCTTGCACTAAAAATTGATATGTTACCTGTAATAGATCGAGATCATTTAAGCGTTGTGGTACATGGTCTGTCTCTGCTCCCTGAAAACTAGGTAGCCATCGCTTAAGGCTTTTCATCAGGAATGTTTTACCTTCCTATAAATGCAGAAATAAATAATTTTACCCAGGGTTTAAAAGTTAAAAGTAAAACATTTTGCAGATGTATTGCTTTGAAGTTGAAGCATCATGTAGTTGCAAGATTGATTTGCAGCTACAGTAAAACCATCCCATATCAACATGCTTCTTCCATGCCAGTGACAATGCAGTAATTGTTGAATCTGAGTTTGTATATTTCCAATAGTTTGTGTTTAGAGACAGATCAGAACATTCACAACAGACACAGGTTTTCAACTGCCACCTGAATAAGAAATAACAGAACAGAGATCTGACAGCATGCGCATGGTGCAATGGAAAATGCACTCCCAATGGTTCAGTGAACAACTGCACTATGCAGTTTAAAAAGACACAATACACCAGCCAGACAAGTAGCACAAGTAAATAATCATAGACTCATTCTCCAGTTTCCAGGCAGAATATAGGAGCGTGAAATGCATTTCTGTGCGTGTTCATGTAGCTATTCTGCATTCATGGTTTCTGCTTCACAAATTCAGTTTCATAAACAAATATTTATTCCTACATCAATTGCAGTTAAGGGGCCTTTAGGGAAGAGTGACCATAATATGATAGAATTTTATATTAAGTTCTCAAGTGATTTAGTTAAATCCGAAACTAGGGTCTTAAATCTAAACAAAGCAACCTACATAGGGACGAGTTGGCTAAGGTAGATTGGGAAACTACATTAAAAGGTATGACGGTAGACAAGCAATGGCTACCATTTAGAAAATTAATACATAATTTACAACAAATATACACTCCTTTAAGGCACAAAAACTCCACAGGAAAAGTGTCCAACCGTGGCTAACAAGAGAAGTTAAAGATAGTATTAGATCAAAGGAACAGGCTTATAATATTGCTAAAAAGAGCAGTAGGCCTGAGGATTGGGAGAACTTTAGAATTCAGCAAAGGAGGACCAAGAAATTAATAAAGAAAGGGAAAATAAAATGAGAGTAAACTAGCGAGAGACATAAAAACAGACTGTAAAAGCTTCTGTAGGTATGTGAAAAGGAAAATATTAGCCAAAGAAAATGTTGGTCCCTTACAGGCTGAGACAGGAGAAATTATAATGGGGAATAAGGAAATGACAGGGAAATTAATCAAATACTTTGTGTCTGTCTTCACGGAAGACGACACAAAAAACCTCCCAGAAATAGTGGAGAACCAAGGGTCAAGGGAGAATGAGGAACTGAAAGAAATTTGAATTTGTAAGAAAATAGTACTGGAAAAATTAATGGGACTGAAAGCCGATACATCCCCAGGACCAGATGGCCTACATGCTAGGGTTGTAAAACAGGTGGCTATAGAGATATGGGTGCATTGGTTGTCATCTTCCAAAATTCCATAAATTCTAGAACAGTTCCCGTGGATTGGAAGTTAGCAAATGTAATCCCACTATTTAAGAAAGGAGGGAGACAGAAAACGGGGAACTACAGCCCAGTTAGCCTGACAATAGTAGTAGGGAAAATACTAGAATCTATATGAAGCACGTGGTAACAGGGCACTTAGAAAATAATATGATGACTGGACAGAATCAACATGGATTTATGAAAGGGAAATCATATTTGACGAATCTGCTGGAGTTTTTTGAGGTTGTAACTAGAACAGATAAGGGGGTACCAATGATTTTTTTTTTTTTTTAATTCGTTTATGGGATCAAGGCGTCGCTGGCAATGCCAGCATTTGTTGCCCATCCCTAGTTGCCCTCGAGAAGGTGGTGGTGAGCCGCCTTCTTGAACCGTTGCAGTCCGTGTGGTGATGAGTACTCCCACAGTGCTGTTCGGTGGGGAGTTCCAGGATTTTGACCCAACGACGATGAAGGATCGGCGATATACTTCTAAGTCAGGATGGTGTGTGACTTGGAGGGGAACTTGGAGGTGGTGGTGTTCCCATGCGCCTGCTGCCCTTGTCCTTCTAGGAGGAAGAGGTCACGGGTTTGGGAGGTGCTGCCGAAGAAGCCTTGGCGAGTTGCTGCAGTGCATCTCATCGATGGTACACACTGCAGCCACGGTACGCCAGTGGTGGAGGGAGTGAATGTTTAAGATGCTGGAAGGGATGCCAATCAAGCGGGCTGCTTTGTCCTGGATGGTGTCGAGCTTCTTGAGTGTTGTTAGAGCTGCACTCATCCAGGCAAGTGGAGAGTATTCCATCACACTCCTTACTTGTGCCTTGTAGATGGTGGAAAGGCTTTGGGGAGTCGGGAGGTCAGACACTCGCCGCAGAATACCTAGCCTCTAACCTGCGCTTGTTGCCACAGTATTTATGTGGCTAGCCCAGTTAAGTTTCTGGTTAATGGTGACCCCCAGGATGTTGACAGTGGGGGATTCGGCGATAGTAATGCCATTGAATGTCAAGGGGAGGTGGTTAGACTCTCGCCTGTTGGAGATAGTCATTGCCTGGCACTTGTGGCGCAAATGTTACCTGCCACTTATCAGCCCAAGCCTGAACGTCGTCCAGGTCTTGTTGCATGCGGGCATGGACTGCTTCATTATCTGTGGAGTTGTGAATGGCGCTGAACACTGCAGTCATCAGCGAACATCTCCATTTCTGACCTTATGTTGGAGGGGTCATTGATGAAGCAGCTGAAGCTGGTTGGGCCTAGGACACTGCCCTGAGGAACTCCTGCAGCAATGTCCTGGGGCTGTGATGATTGACCTTCAACTACCACAACCATCTTCCTTTGTGTTAGGTATGACTCCAGCCAGTGGAGCGTTTTTCCCGATTCCCACTGACTTCAGTTTTACTAGGGCTCCTTGATGCCAGACTCGGTCAAATGCTGCCTTGATGTCAAAGGAAGTCACTCTCGCCTCACCTCTGGAATTCAGCTCCTTTGTCCATGTTTGGACCAAGGCTGTAATGAGGTCAGGAGCCGAGTGGTCTTGGCGGAACCCAAACTGGGCATCAGTGAGCAGGTTATTGGTGAGTAAATGCCGCTTGATAGCACTTTCAATGACACCTTCCATTACTTTGCTGATGATTGAGACTAGACTGATGGGGGCGGTAATTGGCCGGGTTTGATTTGTCCTGCTTTTTGCAGACAGGACATACCTGGGCACTTTTCCACATTGTCGGATAGATGCCAGTGTTGTAGCTGTACTGGAGCAGCTTGGCTAGAGGCATGGTTAGTTCTGGAGCACAAGTCTTCAGCGCAATAGCCGGGATGTTGTCGGGGCCCATAGCCTTTGCTGTATCCAGTGCGCTCAGCTGTTTCTTGATATCACGTGGAGTGAATCGAATTGGCTGAAGACTGGCTTCTGTGATGGTGGGGACCTCGGGAGTAGGCCGATATGGATCATCCACTCGGCACTTTTGGCTGAAGTTCGTTGCAAACGCTTCAGCCTTGTCTTTTGCACTCACGTGCTGGGCTCCACCATCATTGAGGATGGGGATATTCTTGGAGCCTCCTCCTCCCGTTAGTTGTTTAATGATCCACCACCATTCACGACTGGATGTGGCAGGACTGCAGAGCTTTGATCTGATCCATTGGTTGTGGGATCGCTTAGCCCTGTCTGTAGCATGCTACTTCCGCTTTTTAGCATGCATGTAGTCCTGTGTTGCAGCTTCCCCAGGTTGGCACCTCATTTTTAGGTACACCTGGTGCTGCTCCTGGCATGCTCTTCTACACTCGTTGAACCAGGGTTGGTCCCCTGGCTTGGTGGTAATGGTCGAGTGAGGGATATGCCAGGCCATGAGGTTACAGATTGTGGTGGAATACAATTCTGCTGCTGCTGATGGCCCACAGCGCCTCATGGATGCCCAGTTTTGAGCTGCTAAATCTATCCCATTTAGCACAGTGGTAGTGCCACACAATACAATGGAGGGTGTTCTCGGTGTGAAGACGGGACTTCATCTCCACAATGACTGTGCGGTGGTCGCTGCTGCCAATGCTGTCATGGACAGATGCATCTGTGACAGGTAGATTGGTGAGGACGAGGTCAAGTAAGTTTTTCCCTCGTGTTGGTTCACTCACCACCTGTCGCAGGCCCAGACTAGCAGTTAAGTCCTTCAGGACTCGGCTAGCTCGGTCAGTAGTGGTGCTACCGGGCCACTCTTGGTGATGGACATTGAAGTCCCCCACCCAGAGTACATTCTGTGCCCTTGCTACTCTCAGTGCTTCTTCCAAGTGGTGTCCAACATGGAGGAGTACTGATTCATCAGCTGAAGGAGGGCGGTAGGTGATAATCAGCAGGAGGTTTCCTTGCCCATGCTTGACCTGAAGCCATGAGACTTCATGGGGTCCGGAGTCAATATTGAGGACTCCCAGGGCCACTCCTTCCCTGTATACCACTGTGCCTCCACCTCTGGTGGGTCTGTCCTGCCGGTGGGACAGGACATACCCAGGGATGGTGATGGAAGAGTTCGCGACATTGGCTGAAAGTTATGATTCTGTGAGTATGACAATGTCAGGCTGCTGCTTGACTAGTCTGTGAAAAGCCCTCCCAATTTTGGCATAAATCCCCAGATGTTGGTGAGGAGGACTTTGCAGGGTTGACTGGCCCGTGCCAGGTGGTCCATCTGGTTTCATTCTTATTATTTTGTTTCGTAGCAGTTAGTTACAACTGAGTGACTTGCTCAGCCATTCAGAGGGCAGTTAAGAGTCAATTTGCTGTGGGTCTGGCATCACATATAGGCCAGACCAGGTAAGGGTAGATTTCCAGATGGGTTTTTACGACAATCCGATAGTTTCATGGTTACCATTACTGATACTAGCTTTTTATTCCAGATGTATTTAATTAACTGAATTTAAATTCCTCAGCTGCCGTGGTGGGATTTGAACTCACATCTCGGGATCATTATTCCAGGCCTCTGGATTACTAGCCCAGTGACATTACCACTATGCTACCGTTCCCATTGGTGTATTTGGATTTTCAGAAGGCATTCGATAAGGGTTATGACATTATATGGTTCGATAACATCGAGTGAAGACGAGGAGTTATTAGAGTGCCAATAGGACTGGCGTTGAACTGGTATTTGTTTGTTGAAGTTTTTGGGTTCTGGTTAAAAGTAGTTTACTTGAAGTCTTAAGTGATTTTTTTGATATGGTTGTGGGACTTTGTATATTGTGGTGTTATTTAGTGTTAAAGGCGAAGTGAGTGGCAAGAACATGACAGATGGAATATAATGTGGAGAAATATGAAGTTATCCACTTTGGTAGGAAAAATAAAAAAGCAGAGTATTTTTTAAATGGAGAGAGATTGGGAAATGTTGGTGTTCAGAGGGACCTGGCTGTCCTTGTACATGAAGCACTGAAAGTTAATATGCAGGTACAGCAAGCAATTAGGAAAGCAAATGGTATGTTGGCCTTTATTACAAGAGGATTTGAGTAGAAGAGTAAAGAAGTCTTACTGCAATTATATAGGGCCCTGGTGAGACCACACCTGCAGTATTGTGTACAGTTTTGGTCTCCTTACCTAAGGAAGAATATACTTGCCACAGACGGAGTGCAACGAAAGTTCACCAGACTGGTTCCTGGGATGGGGGGATTGTCCTATGCGGAGAGATTGAGTAGACTGGACCTATATTCTCTGGAGTTTAGAAGAATGAGAGGTGATCTCATTAAAACATACAAAATTCTTACAGGGCTTGACAGGGTAGATGCAGGGAGGATGTTTCCCCTGGCTGGGGAGTCTAGAACCAGGGGTCACAGTCTCAGAATAAGGGGTCGACAATTTAGGACTGAGATGAGGAGAAATTTCTTCACTCAGAGGGTGGTGAATCTTTGGAATTCTCTACCCCAGAGAACTATGGAGGTTCAGTCGTTGAGTTCGACAGATTTTTGAATATTAAGTGAATCAAGAGATATGGGGATAGTGCAGGAAAGTGGAGTTACAGTCGAAGATCAGCCAAGATCTTATTGAATGGCGGAGCAGGTTCAAGGGGCTGAATGGCCTACTCCTGCTCCTATTTCTTATGTTCTTAGTACATAATACAGAAATAAAGAAGCAAAATTCTACATTATAATTACCAGATAAATGTTGTACGACTGAATTTTTAAAAGATATACCATGGTCACAAAATAATTAAGAGACTGAGAAAGTTGTCACCCAGAAATAGTTTTCCTGGGAACAAGAGCTTCAAACATAGAGGTGACAGTGTGGTTAAGCAAGCCGAGAGTAAACAACAACAGCACCCCAACCCCCTCCCCCACCCCATCCCTTGTCAGCAGTTTGAATGACAATGTCAGGGCTGGACCTGAAAGAACGGAGTGCTGCAAGATCAGAGGGCGATAGATTAGTGAGTGAGTGAGGGAAGGAGAGAAATTGAGACAGCCGATGTCACGCCAGCAGTTCCCAATGAAAAGATCAAGAGAGGATAAGAGGTCAGAGGGAGGGGTCCAGGTGAAAGATGGATTTGATAGGTAAATAGAGAGAAACTATTTCCTCTGGTGAGAGAGTCTAGAACTAAGGCAGGTAAAGGGAGTTGAGGTACAGATCAGCCGCGATCTAAATGAATGGCAGAACAGGCTCAAGGGGCTACTGAAAGGATTCGCAAATTTCATGTCTCCCCTGAAGATTTACTTCTGGCTTATTGGAGAAACCCTGGCTGGACTGAGTTTAAAATCCAGGGCTCCAGGGCCCAACAAGATGGCTCCGGTCAACCTCATGGCCAAGGCCTGCAAAGTTCAGGTTTGGACTGACAAAGAAGGAATGTTCCAGAAATTAGAAGGCATTTATGTATGAGAAGCAAACAGTGGCATTCGGGCCTCTGATTAAAACCCATCAAGGCTGTTTGCACAGATAATCAACGGGTAATAGCTGCATTCAGACCTTCGTTAGCTGACTTCAACACTGGAAACGATCAACAGGGCATTAAAACTGGAATGGCCCCATCACAAGACCAGTTACACAAAGGAAAGCACTTATGGGACGTTTAAAAACCGATTAACCGGCCATCCAGGTCGATGGGCCCAGAACGGTTTCCTTTGTATAGACTTCAACACGTCCAGGTCAGACAAAGAAACAAGCTGATCTGGCGAGTGATAAGGGCTCCCAGAAAGGGGTATAAGTAGTCCCTCGGAAAGCCATCTCTCTCTCTCTCACCTGGACTCCGGTGCCCTGCCTTACCATCAAGAAGATCGACGCCGAAGAGCCCGTCCAAGGGAAGCAGGATACCCGCAGTTGCATTTTAAATCACTGGGGTATCTCTGCTCTGGGCGGTGAAAACCCTAAAGACATCGGCAGGCAACGGGGCACGGAGCAGGCGTTCTAACATCCGAGACGGGTGAGCATAAACTTTCTGGCCCATCGCAAGACAACTTAGATAGGTGTAAAGGGTGGGAGTTAAGGGGATTGCTAAAATTGTCATTTTAGTCATTTTCCCTCCATGTGTCCGTTTCTCCTCCCCCGCTAAGTGTAATTGTGTTACATACATAGTGATTTTCTCTGTATAGTGTTTATTTTTCCCTATTTTTAATAAACATTGGTTTTCTTTGCACCAAACCACTGGTCTCGTTTTGTTTATATCGCTGCTCGTAATAAGTCCGGTGGTCAGAACCAGAGGGGAAGCGAGTCGAACTGCACGGGGCTGGAGCAGCTCAGATATGCCTGACTGGCCAGACACAAACCCCAAACCAAAACCCCCTACAGGGCTGAATGGCCTACTCCTGTTCCTAAAAAACAATGCCCAACATTTTAAATCCATTTCTAGCTTTGGATAGAAAACTAAAAGAACCATTTTACACTGATAACAGGAGAAAGCGTGTCTCAAAAGAAGGAAAATCACATGATTCCTCTGCACGCCATATAAAACTTATTTTATAACTACTTTAAGGTTTTTTTTTTTTACAGTTGAGTTTAACGTTGAAAACTCATTTTTAGTTGTGTTTTGTTTACTTGTGCATGTTAAAAAAAAGACACAAAGCCATACATCTGACTGAGAAGCCAACAGTGAAATATACAACATCAGCAATGTCACTGTTAAAGGTGTAAAAATTAAATACTGTTGTCAAACAATTTAACCAAACAACAAAAATTCAGTTTTGGGTCCTTTCAAACATACACAAGTATCAGTATTCAAAAAAATACCAATGTAATTAAAATCAGAGTAATATTTCCAATTATGCATTCATCTGTAACAGAGACTTAGGGCTGGATTTTGCCAATGGGGAGCTTTTGGAGGCGGGACTCCACTTGTCGGGTTTCAGTCCTGCCTCCATCAACTTCTGGCCAACCCACGCTATTTTCCCTTGATTGACCTTGTTAAGCCCACCCAACGGGCTTAGCAGGCCAATTAAGGGAAAGCCGGTTACAGAGAACGTCAGCGTATGACGTTTCATCTGTCAAAAATTTTTGACAGATGAATTGTCATCGTTTGACAGCTCTGTGAAGCTGTCAAACACTAACATTCTTTGTAGTTTGAGGAGTTCTTGAATTCAAGACCTCATCAAACCTCTTTCTTTTGTAGAAATTAGATGGCTGCTGCACTGGAGAATGCAACGGCCATCTGTCATCTCTGCCGCAGAGGTGCGAGACTCTCCGCATACCCACTGATTGAAGCCTGCAAGAAGAAACAAAGGTAAGTACACTTTTTCTAACACTTTGCACTTACCTCAGATACTCACCTCTCCACATTTGCACCCATCACTCACCTCCACAGCACACTTTTGGGCCCCTCCGACCCCCACAGACCCACTACTCGCCTCGGTGACCCTGGCGGGTTTCGGAGCCTTCGGGAAGCCCGCACTTGTGTGGGCAAAATGGGGTTAATCCTCTTATCTGCCTGTTAACTACCTGTTAACAGGCAGATAACTAGCACTAATCCCTTCCTGCCTACAAGGAGATGGGACCCGGCGCGGGACGGCTTCCCGCCTCCTGGCAAGAAGGCGGGTTGGGCACCCACCCCCAAATTCTGCCATTTTCCCGGCAGTCCCACCTCCAAACCCGCCTCCCCAGGGCTGGCAAGATCGCGCCCATAGTAGCATAAACTAAGTTTAAAAGAAGTGCAATGTCCTGTAAATTTTTTATCAACTGTAAAAGACTGAAACCCTCAGCATTTCAGAATACAAATGCTCCCTGTACAGGCAAGATCATGTACTTAAGCAAATCTCGTGTTTTATGCAAAAAACAGTTGATCACAGGTCATCAACATGAACCTTAATGTTTCTGTATCATATATAAGAAAGCAGTAAGTTTGGTATTATGAAAAAGCAATTATTGTACACGTTGCATACTATGTCTGGACGGTGAAACAAACGGAGACTGTATTGCCATTATATTTCACAGCTTTTTAAAAAGATTATTAGCTAATCACAAAGGCACAATGTGCACGCAACTCACTTTTGGATAAGTTAAAAGTCCGAATCACTCAGATAAGAAGGGATTAACACAAATTATATTGCTGTACATAAATATTTCCTTGGAACGTGTTGCACCTCCTAAAATTATGCTTACAGTTATGACCGTTGTAGCAATAATGGATGAAAGTGCAGAGATTTAACTAATTAACTGTAATTGTTCTGTGCAGCAGGACAATTTCCTTCTGTCGAAAGTCAAATCACTAAACTAAATTAAAATCAAACAACAAATATCTATACCTGTTGCTGTTCCGTACTAAAAAGATAACTAGCCATCAATTGCAAGGCTTCAGGATTGTCCGGATCATGCTCCAAGGCCTTTTCCAGGGCTTCTTTGCATTTATTTGAAGCTTCATCCTCTAAACTGTAAACAAAATTTAAATGATCAGACATAAAAACCAAGTACAGTTACTCACCTGAAAAACAAGTTAGTACAACTGATTATAATATATTCTACTGATTATATAACATACACTTTTGCATTAACTAAATAGAGATTTGCAGATATGTTTATAGACACAATACAAATATCCAAAACAAAAACACTGTTACAATTCAAATACTTGAATAATTCAAGTAAAAGTCAAACTATTATCATACATCTACTGGACTTTATTTTCAGTCCCATCACTGACTTTTTTTTACAAAAGTGAAAAAGTAAGTTACTTCAGAGGTAGTGGTCAGAATTCTTCAAATAAAGAAATGATTCATTGCTCCAGCCAATTTTAGCATCAATTTTATGAATTACTCATGTATTTTGAAATTTGCAATCTTATTGCCATCCAAATCTAGGGCTCTTTTCTCAAAAAAAGAGAAAATCGAGGGGTGACCTGATGGAGGCCTTTAAGATTATGAAAGAGCTCGAGAAGGTATGGAGTGCTGCCTTCTTGGCCCGCTGCAGTCCGTGGGGTGAAGGTACTCCCACAGTGCTGTTAGGGAGGGAGTTCCAGGATTTTGACCCAACGACGATGAAGGAATGGCGATATACTTCCAAATCAGGATGGTGTGTGACTTGGAGGAGAACTTGCAGGTGGTGGTGTTCCCATGCGCCTGCTGCCCTTGTCCGTCTAGATGATAAAGGTCGGGAGTTTGGGAGGCGCTGTCGAAGAAGGTTTGGCGAGTTGCTCCAGTGCATTTTGTAGATGGTACACACTGCAGCCACAGTGAGTTGGTGGAGGGAGTGAATGGTTAAGGTGATGGATGGGGTACCAATCAAGCAGGCTGCTTTGTCTTGGATGGTGTCGAGCTGCACTCACACAGGCAAGTGGAGAATATTCCATCAAACTCCTGACTTGTGCCTTGTAGATGGTGGAAAGGCTTTGGGGAGTCAGGAGGTGAGACACTTGCCACAGAATAGAAACATAGAAGATAGGAGCAGGAATAGGCCATTCGGTCCCTCCAGCTGGTTCTGCCATTTAATGAGATCATGGTTGATCATCCAAATTCAGTACCCTGTCCCTGCTTTTTCCCCATATCCCTTGATCCCTTTAGCCTTAAGAAATATATTGAACTCCTTCTTCAATATCAGCCTTAAACCTGCTCTTGTTGCCACAGTATTTATGTGGCTGGTCCAGTTAAGTTTCTGGTCAATGGTGACCCCCAGGATATTGATGGTGGGGGATTTGGCGATGGTAATGCCGTTGAATGTCAAGGGCCGATGGTCAGACTCTCTCTTGTTAGAGATGGTCATTGCCTGGCACTTGTGTGGCGCGAATGTTACTTGCCACTTATTAGGTCAAACCTGAATGTCGTCCAGATCTTGCTCCATGCAACACTGTGCAATCATGAGCGAACATCCCCACTTCTGACCTTCTGATAGAGGGAAGGTCATTGATGAAGCGGCTGAAGATCATTGTGCCTAGGACACTGCCCTGAGGAACCCCTGCAACAATGTCCTTGGGCTGAGATGATTGGTCTCCAACAACCACAACCATCTTCCTTTGCGCTAGGTATGACTCCAGCCAGTGGAGAGTTTTCCACCTGATTCCCATTGACTTCAGTTTTACGAGGGTCCCTTGATGCTACACTCGATCAAATGCTGCCTTGATGTCAAGGGCAGTCACTCTCACCTCAGCTCTGAAATTCAACTCTTTTATCCATGTTTGGGCCAAGGCTGTAATGCGGTCTGGAGCCGAGTGGTCCTGGCGGAAACCAAACTGAGCTTCGGTGATTAAGTGCTGCTTGATAGCACTGTCGATTACACCTTCCATCACTTTGCCGATGTTTGAGAGTAAACCGATGGTTGGTCAGATTGGATTTGTCCTGCTTTAGTAAACAGGGCATACCAGGGCAATTTTCCACATTGTCGGGTAGATGCCAGTGTTGTAGCTGTAATGGAACAGTTTGGCTAGAGGCACGGCTAGTTCGAGAACACAAGTCTTCAGCACGACAGCCGGGATGTTGTCGGGGCCCATAGCCTTTGCTGTATCCTGTACGCTCAGCCGTTTCTTGATATCGCGTGGAGTGAATTGAATTGGCTGAAGACCGGCTTCGGTGATGGTGGGGACCTCAGGAGGAGGCAGAGATGGATCATCCACTTGGCACTTCTGGCTGAAGATGGTTGCAAACGATTCAGCCTTGTCTTTTGTACTTACATGCTGGGCTCCGCCATCATTGAGGATAGGTATGTTCGTGGAGCCTCCTCCCATTAGTTGTTTAATGGTTCACCACCATTCACGACTGGATGTGGCAGGACTGCAGAGCTTTGATCTGATCCGTTGGTTGGGGGATCGCTTAGCTCTGCTTATAGCAAGCTATTTCTGCTGTTTAGCATGCATGTAGTCCTATTATGTAGCTTCACCAGGTTGGCACTTCACTTTTAGGTACACCTGGTGCTGCTCCTGGCATGCTCTTCTACACTCCTCATTGAACCTGGCCCGATGGTAATGGCATAGTGAGGAATATGCCGGGCCATGAGGTTACAGATTGTGGTGGAATAGAATTCTACTGCTGCTGATGGCCCACAGCGCCTCATGGATGCCCAGTATTTAGCGGCTAGATCTGTCTGAATCTATCACATTTAGCACTGTGGTAGTGCCACACAACACAATGGTGCGTGTCCTCAGTGTGAAGACTGGACTTCATCTCCACAATGACTGTGTGGTCACTCCTACCAATACTGTCATGAACAGATGCATCTGCAACAGGTAGATATGCGAGAATGAGGTCAAGTAGATTTTTCCCTCGTTGGTTTATCACCACCTGCCGCAGACCCAGTCTGGCAGTTAGGTCCTTCAGGACTCGGCCAGCTCGGTCAGTAGTGGTGCTGCCGAGTCAATCTTGGTGGTGGACATTGAAGTCCCCCACCCAGAGTACATTCTGTGCCCTTGCTACTCTCAGTGCTTCTTCCAAGTGGTGTTCAACATGGAGGAGTACTGATCCATCAGCTGAGGGAGGGCGATAGGTGGTAATCAGCAGGAGGTTTCCTTGCCCATGTTTGACCTGATGCCATTAGACTTCATGGGGTCCAGAGTCAATGTTGAGGACTCCCAGAGCCACTCCTTCCCGACTGTATACCACGGTGCCACCACCTCTGATGAGTCTGTCCTGCCGGTGGGACAGGACATACCCAGGGATGGTGATGGAGGAGTTCGGGACATTGGCTGAAAGGTATGATTCTGAGTACGGCCAGGCTGTTGCTTGACTAGTCTGTGGGACAGCTCTCCCAAATTTGGCACGAGTCCCCAGATGCTTGTGAGGAGGACTTTGCAGGGTTGACTGGGCTGGGTGTGTCTTTGTTGTGTCCGGTGCCTACGTCGATGCCGGGTAGTCCGTCCGGTTTTATTCTTAGCACACTTCTTTGTAGCGGTTTGGTACAACTGAGTGGCTTGCTAGGCCATTTCAGAGGGCAGTTATGAGTCAAACACATTGCTGTGGGTCTTGAATCACATTTAGGCCAGGATGGCAGATTTCCTTCCCTGAAGGACATTAATGAATCAGATGGGTTTTTACGACAATCCAGTAGTTTCATGGTTACCATTACTGATGATAGCTTTTTATTCCAGATTTATTTAATTAACTGAATTTAAATTCCCCAGCTGCCGTGGTGAGATTTCAACTCATGTCTCCGGATCATTAGTCCAGGCCTCCAGATTACTAGTCCAGTAAAATAACCATTATGCTACCGCAGCCCTGGACTCCAAGGGTTAAGTTACTTGGACAAATTACACAAACTAGGGTAGTATTCCCTGGAATGTAGAAAGTTAAGTGGTGATTTGATCAAAGTTTTCAAGATATTAAGGGGAACTGATTGGGTAGATAGAGAGAAACTATTTTCGCTGGTTGGGGAATCTAGGACTAGAGGACATAGTCTAAAAATTAAAGCCAGGCCTTTCAGGAGTGATGTTAGGAAACACTTCTACACACAAAGGGTGGTAGAAGTTTGGAACTCTCTTCCGCGAACGGCAGTTGATGCTAGATCAATTGTTAATTTTAAATCCGAGATTGATAGATTTCTGTTAACGAAAGGTATTAAGGGCAAACGTGGGTATATGGAGTTAGGTCACAGATCAGTCATGATCTCATTGAATGGCGAAACAGGCTTGAAAGGCTAAATGGCCTACTCCTGTTCCTATGAAGGTCAGCGAGCACAGGGGATAAAGGGACCATCTTTTTTTCATGAGCATTAACAGATTCGCAATTAATACAATAGTTAACACTAATAAAAGAAACAAATAACAGAAAAAAGTAAAATACCACAAAGAAGAAATAATGCACAAAGAAACAGCAATTTATAAACATTAGAGACTAACTAGTTCAACATTGAATGGAGTAACTCAAAGACTCAGCCCTGCAGTGTTTGTGAATTAGAGCCGTTTCAAATATTAGTAATCCTCTTTGTGCAATATTATATAATATCTTGTTTACAAGCTGCTAAAGTTTCAGTTTCACTCTCAAAGGTCGTATAAAATCACTCAATTGTAATAACTGGCTTCTAATTCACTCCCATCTATCTATTACCATATATTTAATAATAGGATTTGGCTAACAAATACACAGTATATGTACACCCCCTACTGCCCAAAATATTACAGTAAAAGTTTCACCTTGACCAGCACAAGTGCTGTAAATTCACAACTGAATAAAATAAACAATGCCTTTCTGGTCATGAACATATTTTGACTGCACATTATATATTACACAGTGTGAACTGCTTAACTGTGCAAGCAATGTACTAAAACAAGACAAGTGAAGCTGAAATATAATATACTGTATTGTACATAGTCAGTACTATCTGAGAAGACACTATCAAAATCCAAAGCAGTCTGATGCACCAACTTCTAACTAAGAGAGTGCAGCCTTTGCAGAATGTATAGATACCCACTGGACCGACATCACCAGAGAGCCTCCTGGTAAGAGATGGGAACTTAAATTTCTAACCTCCATAGGGAGTGAAGAGACTGATAAATTGATTGGTCTCCTACACTGCAGCCATTTTTTTTTAAACAGCAAATTATACGCCTGGGAGACTATTTACACTCAAAGGAATCTTCCAAAGCTGCCCTTCTCCACAGAAGTACAACAGTGAATTTAATCTTCACTTACTGAGCCAGGACCACTGGAGAACACACATTAGACTGTGGAAAATCTGATTTGTCTTTTGGCAATCTAATAAATATGGAAGTGGAAAAAAAAGGGGGTTTGACAAATTGCACAAATGTTATGCCCCAAGTGAATGTAATGCAGTCACAATGGTAACAGAATCTCATCCAACTCCATGCAAATCATTCTTTGTAAAACATGAACGACTAAAATGCGTGGGACAAAGTGAGTTAAAAAACTCCGTCTCAAAATCCAAAACTGTAGTAATACATGAATAACATGTCAGTTTTCATTTATTCTGTTAAAATTGCTGCAAACAGGATTGAAACTGTCTTTAAAGAGATCAATTTAAAGCCATTTTGGTAGCATTGCAGTTAAAATAGAAATGTTATTCAGATCTAAAACTGTACAGCACCACCTAGTGTTGAAGACAAAACTGGTTCAATACAACCACAGCCTTAAATCAGGACCAGAAATTGGGAATTTAAAACAAACAGCAGCATATATAATTCACTTGAAGGTATTTAACTAAAATTGCACTAGAATAAATTTAGCATCTAACAACCCACCGCACTGAAATCAAGACTGCGTACACAATCCTTCCAGGACAACAAAACCATGAAACTTACCTGTGACTTGAACTAAACAGATAAAATACTAATAATATGTGGGAAAATAGCCAAAATTTTAATCTATTTATTCGAAGTAAATTTGGTAGTAATGCTGCAAATAAAAAACCTGCTTTCAATAAGCCAACCATTTTAACCAGGGAATGCAGTTTCACATCTTACGGAAATGTAAGTTTGCACCCACAGCAGTAGAAGACATGGTTTCTGTTTTTATAAACTCAATTATTGTTTACATCAATCTTCAGTTATTGGCATTGATTTCCATTTTCACAATGTACTTTATTAAAATTTCCCACCAATCTATGACTAATGGTACTTTAAATGTCGATGACACCTTCCATCACTTTATGATAATCTGTATCACTTGCCATTCCTGCTTTCTCCACTCTCCCCCATCCCTGCAAAAAAAATACAAACCCTCCACTTGATGCCACACTCTGACAGCACAGAGGAGAATGAGAATTAGAAGTCAGCAGTTGTCGGTAGTTAGGAAACAATAAGATCAAGGGAACAAAATACATCCTCTACAATAATGAATACAGAGTAAATAGTGACAATTAAAAAGAATCATAAGCCCTCAAATTCTTAGCAGCCTGCTCCACTGGTGCAAGTGGTGGGAGCGGGGTTGGGGGCAGGTGAAAAACCTGCCAATAGTTCCCCCTCGACTGAATTTTAATTCCTATCGCAAACCCCCAGTGGACATCTTCCTTTCTGTCTTCCCTGGCTCCAGGAATTTCAGGGCCAGAGTTTTACAGCAAAGAAAGAGACGACTTCACCCATCATATCCACGCCCTCTGGCAGAGAGCGAGCCAAGTCCCATTCTCCTTTTCAATATTTATGTTTCCCTTTGGAGTCTGCTCCAGCTTTGGTTCTGGTAGAGGATTTCATGTCCTAACAACTCTCTGGTTTAAAAAAAACCTAACTTCTCCCTTCTTTCTTCTTGATGATCTTGAAACTGTGCCCTTAAGTTCCAAATTCTCTACCAGGTGAAATAGTTTCCCCCATTTACCTAATCAAAACCCTTCATAATTTTTTATATCTCTCTTATATCTCCTTTTAACCTTCTATGTTCTCGTGAAACGAGCACCAGTGCCTCTAGTCTCTCCTCAAAACTAATGCCTCTCTTCCTTAGTATCATCTTAGTGAATTTCTTTTTCTCCCTTTGGATGTCCTTGCCCTCATTCATGAAGTAGAAGACCCAAACCCTGAAACAATATTCCAACTGTGGCCTAAACAGTGATTTGCATAGGTTTAGTGTTACCCATTCTTTTTTACTCTATACCACTATTTATAAAACCAAGGATCAAATACATTTTTAATGGTGTCCTCCCACTTTTAAAGATTTGTGTATTTTTTTTTATTCATTCATGGGACGTGGGCATTGCTGGTAAGGCCAGCATTTATTGCCCATCCTTAATTACCCTTGAGAAGGTGGTGGTGAGCCGTCTGTGTGTACTCCCGCAGTGCTGTTAGGGAGGGAGTTCTAGGATTTTGACCCAGCAACGACGAGGAACAGCAATATATTTCCAAGTCAGGATGGTGCGTGACTTGGAGGGGAACCTGCAGGTGGTGGTGTTCCCATGCGCCTGCTGCCCTTGTCCTTCTAGGTGGTAGAGGTCGCAGGTCTGGGAAGTGCTGTTGGAGGGGCCTTGGCGAGCTGCTACAGTACATCTTGTAGCTGGTACACACTGCAGCCATGGTGTGTCGGCGATGGAGGGAGTGAGTGTTTAAGGTGCTGGATGGGATGCCAATCAAGCGGGCTGCTTTGTCCTGGATGGTGTCGAGCTTCTTGAGTGTTGCTGGAGCTGCACTCATCCAGGCAAGTGGAGAGTATTCCATCACACTCCTTACTTGTGCCTTGTAGATGGTGGAAAGGCTTTGCTGAGTCAGATGAGACACTTGCCACAGAATACCTAGCCTCTGACCTGCTCTTGTTGCCACAGTATTTATGTGACTGGTCCAGTTAAATTTCTGGTCAATGGTGACCCCCCCAGGATGTTGATGGTGGGGGAATTGGCAATGATAATGCCATTGAATGTCAAGGGGAGGCAGCTAGACTCTCTCTTGTTAGAGATAGTCATTGCCTGGCACTTGCCAATTATCAACCCAAACCTGAATGTCGTCCAGGTCTTGCTGAATGCGGGCACAGACTGCTTCATTATCTGAGGAGCTGCGAATGGAACTGAACACTGTGCAATCAGCAGCAGGGAACACTCCCACTCCTGACCTTATGATGGAGGGAGGGTTATTGATAAAGCAGCTGAAAATGGTTGGGCCTAGGACAGTGCCCTGAGGAACTCCTGCAGCGATGTCCTGGTGCTGAGATGATTGACTTTCAACAACCACAACCATCTTCCTTTGTGCTAGGTATTTGAACCCCCAAGTCACTCTGTTTCTCTACTACTTTGAAAGCTTTACCGTTTTAGTATATTCTTCCTTCCAAACTGCATCACCTCACATTTCTCTGCATTAAATGTCATCTGATATTTATCAGCCCATATTTATGTTGCTTCTTGTCCTCTACAGTTAACTAGGCTCCCTATTTTTGTGTCCGCTGCAAATTTTGATTCTGTGCTCCTGTGCCAAAGTTCAGATTGTTTTTTTTTCCTATTTGAGAAGTCCTTTTATCTTTAAATCCCTCCAATCCAAAAAACATCTATTAACCACTATTCCATCTCCTGTCCTTTAACCGACTTGCTACCCATGCTGTAATATTCTAAACAACAACAACTTGTATTTATATAGCGTCTATAATGTAGTAAGACGTCCCAAGGCGCTTCACAGGAGCATTATAAAACAAAATTTGACACCGAGCCACAGAAGGAGATATTAGGGCAGATGACCAAAAGCTTGGTTAAAGAGGTAGGTTTGAAGGAGCGTGTTAAAGGAGGAAAGAGAGGCGGAGAGATTTAGGGAGGGAATTCCAGAGCTTAGGGCCTTGGCAGCTGAAGGCACGGCCACCAATGGTGGAGTGATTAAAATCGGGGATGCTGAAGAGGCCAGAATTAGAGAAGCGCAGATATCTCGGAGGTTGTGGGGCTGGAGGAGATTACAGAGGGAGGGGCGGGGCCATGGAGGGATTTGAAAACAAGGATGAGAATTTTTAAATCGAGGCGTTGCTTAACCGGGAGCTAATGTAGGTCAGCGAGCACAGGGGAGATGGGTGAACGGGACTAAATGACTAATAACTTTAACTACTATTACGAACTCTAGAAGCTTACCCACTACCAATGTTAGGCCGATTGGTCAACAATCACTTAGTACTGTACCTCCTTTGGAACCGAGATGTTACATTAGCAACCTTCCAATCCTCTGGCGCAACTTTCAAATCAAACATCTTAGAATACGGAAAACTGGTCACAGCCTTTGCCCTTGGCATGCCATCAGTGCCTGGTGCCTTTTCAGTACTAGTTCCTTATCTAGTCATTTTAACTAATTGCTCCTCTTGTACTCTCTTATTTCTACTACCATAATCTTCTGTGAAAACCAAGGCAGAATATCCATTTATTATCTCAGCCATTCCTTTACACTCCATAAGATTTCCTTTCATCTCTAGTCAATCCCACCCTTTCTTTAATTACTCCCCTACTTTTTATGTTTATAAAATCCTTTACTATTTCCTTTGATGTTATCTGCCAGTCTTCTTTCATAACCTCTCAATATGTTTTTTGTGTCCCCTAAATATTTTTATGCTCTGCTTAATCTTTTGTGTTATTAACCCCAGATTTTCCATGATTAAGACTCATTTTAATTTCTCTACTCATCCAACGAACTTCAGCTTTTGGGGAAATTACCACTTGCACGTGTGTGGTTATTGGTGAACTTTTTTTTGAAAATGGGATTCATATTTCTTGTTTCACACAAGCACGATCCAACAGTGCAAAAAAACAAAGTCAGCTCATCACAGGAACACAAAATATTTAATGAAAACAATCACAGAGGCATAGGCATCAGAAAACTAGTAAGGGTATGATTAAATATAACTCCTAGGTATCTATTATTTTATGAATATGTTTTTATGATTTGAAGTGGCACTTGAAAATACTGTGCCTTTCACATTGCTTTCTGAAGGCTTCTCTGAATCTAGAGCTGAGAGCCATTAGCTGAGCAATTCCAACGTATGAAAATCTTAATCGTATTCTCAACATGGAGCTAAGAGCCATTTCAAAAGCACTTAACCTTGTTGATATGAATTTATGTTTATAAAGAAAGAACAATGGATACTAAATGTGATTACAAAGCAGGAATCATATGTTGGGGTCAGATGATATTAAACCATGACAACAAAGCTCGAATGGTTTATATTATCACTGAAATAAAGACATCATTGCTTTGATATTAGTCCCAGGTAACTTATTTCTGTTTTTATAGACACACACTATGTACTGTAGTCAGTTGTGGTTAGTTTCTGCTCATAGAGGGTTCCATGGTAGACAGCGAGAAGAATCCATGCAGTTGTTTTGTATTTGGTCTATATTCATGCATCAGAAAATATAATTTTTATGTCAACAGGAAGCATTCGCAACCTGAACCATGTTAGCATATTGTGGCAGTTCACCAAGCAAAATTTGATACTTAAGTAATCAAGTCCACTCAAGTGGAGCAAGGCATTAAATACACATAACCTTGAATGAACACAGAGCATTTTTTTTTAAAGTAAACTGGAGCACCTAGCAGGCTTAGTAGTTGCACTTTCATCTGAGTCAGAAGGTTATCCATTCAAGTCCCACTTAAGTACATGAACACATAATCTAGGCTGACACTCCAGTGCAGTACGGAGGGAATAGTGCAGTCAAAAGTGCCGTCTACAGTTGAGATGTTAAAATGAGGCCCCATCTGCCCTCTCAGATGGACGTAAAAAAATCCTATCACACTTTTTGTTCAAAAGAGCAAGGAGTTCCCCAGTGTTCTCGTCAACATTTATCCCCCAACCAACACCACCAACATAAATGAATTCGCCATTTATCTCATTTCTGTTTGTGAGGCCATGCTGTGTGCAAATTAGCTGCCGTATTTGCCTACAAAACAACAATGGCTGCGCTCCAAAAGTAATTCATTGACTGGGAAGCACACAGACAGCTTTAGGATGTGAAAGGCACGATATAAAAGGCACTATATAAATGCAACTTATTGCTTTCTTCTTTCTTATCACAAACGCAATCTTTTCTAGCTGGAGACCACAAGTAACTAGCAAAATCTCACCAGTCTGATTAAATATTTTCCTCAGATTTGTTTCTCAATTTATAGTCTAAATGCTAAAATAACTTAATTGTATGATGTGCCTCAAAACAGCAATATGTAGCTTCTCATATGGAAGTGGTCGTCAATTATTTCCAAAATAGTCACAGATATTCCAGACATCTGAAATATACACTGCTCTGATCAACTTAAGATTTATGCAAAACAACCCAGTTTATAACTTAGCGTCCTCGCCATTGATTGCTTTCCACCACTCTGTTTCCTAGCAACCAATTCCATCTCCCTCCCTGGCTGCTGTCTCTGGTTGAACCAGACTGTTCGCAACCTCGCCATCCTACTTGTCCCCGACCTGAGCTTCCGACCCTGTATCCTCTTCATCACAGAGATCACCTACCTCCACCTCCGTCTCTGCCCCTGCCTCAGCCCATCCGCTGCCGAAACCCTCATCCATGCTGCGTCGCCTCTCGACTCGACTGTTCCAATGATCACCTGGTCGGTCACCCATCCATCACCCTCCATAACGTTCAGCTCCCCCAATATTCTGCTGCCCGTATCCTATCCCACACCAAGTCCCGCTCACCCATTGTCCCTGTGCTCAATACCTACATTGGCTGCTGGTCCCCCAACACGTGAAAAAAATCCCATCCTCATGTTTGAATCCATTCATGGCCTTGCTCCTCCCTAACTCTGTAAGGTGGTGCAATTAAGTCTGTAGTGGGAGTATAGGATTCTGGAATCGGGTATTTAAAGAGATAAAGTATTCAGGTGTTGAAAAGTGGCTCTTAGCTCAGAAATTAGCTATAAACACCTGGTAGCCCCATCAGCTCACGCATCCAGTCTGTGAAACCCCTTTCTGTACCACAACACTAATCATCAAACACCAACCCCCCATTAAAAAAAATGCTACTTTAATTTGTATATTTTCTAAACTACATGGATTAATCTTGTTAGTGATTGATTGGAGCTTATAGTTTTTAAAATGACTGGAACAACAATAAAATTAAGATTGTAAGAGAATGCAGCCCTCAAATCAACATATTATAATATACTTTACCAGAGGTCAGTGAGGAAAATCTCTGCCAATGAACAAAAAGCCGTAGAGATGTTTTGAGGAGTCACTTCGGTGTTATCAGGATCACAGGATGCTGCTTGTGTGGCCTGTCCAAAAACAAAATCACAAATTTACTTGTATTATAAAATACACTGTACAAACAATTTCATAATTATCAACTGCAATTTTTTCTTACAGCTGTCATCCAGCACCAGACACTAAACTTTGCCAAAAAAGCAAGTGGCACCAGCTGTTTTCCAGATTGCATTTAAAATCCATGTGTACTTTGTTCCAGCAGAGTTATCTAAATCTTTTGATTAGGTTGGCAAGATGTAGCAGGAGCAGAATGTGTAGAAGCATGACACTTTGGGCCCAAAACAGTGCTTGCTACATTGAAGTGTGCGCTTTGCACCAATGCTAATTATTTGGCAATTTTTTAGCTTCACGTGACTTAATGGAGCTAAGTTAGCAATTACGTTTGAAAGTTTGAACAAGTTGAGCCTCTCCCTGTGCTTTCTTTTAAATAGTATAAATCTGGTAAATTTGAATTGAATTTGTAACTTGTTGAATTTAAGCTGAGCAACATATGGGTGTTTAAATAACTCCAGATATAGCTTCACCTGAAGAAAATCACTTGTTAAAGTTTCAGATCATCATTAAATTTAAACTGAAGATTATACCTCACTGGTATCCAGCGCACACAGGACAAAATGCTGACCCTGAAGCATATAACACAACACTGCATACAGCCAAGGTATCAGATAGTCTACTACCCTGATTAATGCCACGCAAGAAATGTACAATCACAACAATATGGAAACCAACGTAAAATTCTGAAATACGTGACAAAATCAGATCAAAAGCAATCCTTCAAGCATTAGAACTATGATTACAGTGGCACTAAACAACAATTTTAAAGAATGACTTTCATATTGACTTGTGGGTATCCGTGAGTCACAAGGTTTATTCAGGCTTATTCAAAATTTCTCCAAAATTAAATTGTTTCAAACACTTTTCAATTTTAACAGATACAGTATAATAAGTTAACAGTACAATGGATTAACAGGTTTTTTTAAATAATCAAATTAAAAATCAGTTATGTCAACCAGAATACATAATAATAACCCAGCCAAAAATTAACCAACAAAAAACATTTATGATATTGCACGAAGAAGACTAACACATGCCATAAAGGTTCAGCACACAGCATTTGGAGCATGTAAAATTCAACCAATATTTCTCGGTTTAAAAAACTGGATAAGCTTCAAAGATTACTACTCACCATCTCCTTCTGCTTTTGGTAGTCTTTAATCATGAGCTCAATGCCTTTGTTGAAGTACTGTACTGCCTCCTGCCCACAGTGGATCTGGCCCAAGTACATGTATTTAGCATAGCCTTCATCAGGGCTCAACACAACAGCTTGCTGAAATACTTTCACCGGAGTCAAAGAACATTTTTTTTCTTTTTATATGGCATAGATTTAATTAATTCCACTACAAAATGTCCCTACTAATCTGCAAAACAGCACTGTAACAATCCATAATAGCCATTATACTGTAAAATTTAAAGAAAGTATAGTTTATCGCACAATATAGTTTCAATTTTTTATCTTAAATTCAAACAAGTCGTCTTTGAACAATTTAACTTCAATAATACTATCATGTTAATAATGTAAATCTTTCACCTTGCAGCATCAAAAAGCCACATGTAGCTCAGCAATGAATGTGCTGCCTATCGCCACCTGCCACTGTCTGAAGCTAGGTGTGAATAGTTCCCACACAAATACAACAGCTCCCTCTGGTGGGATAGTTTATCGTAGACAAGGGATGATGAAGCACCTTGTTCCAAGTTTACTTCTGGAGTTAATCAACAGCAGTCTTGGGAATTATCCATCACTCAAGATTGTCTCACTTTTGGTGAGAACCTAAATGGGTGAGCATATCCTCTTATCAACTTCGCTGTATCTCCCACACAACGAAAAAGGTTAGGTGAAGAAGATAGTTTAAAAAAGCAGTGAATTCAAAACAGCATGGAGCTTCCTGCCAAAAGGATATTTCTTTTGCTTTTTCTGCATTTCCAAGCTCTGCAAAGATGTTGCCCATCATATCGAGTATGGTCAAATTGTTAGGCTCCATGTCCAAAGCTCGCTGACAGAACATTCGTGCTAGTTCAAAATTTAAGTGGTCCATGCATTCCTCAGCCTGAAAGTGCACAAATAAATTTAGCAGCATCTGTTTCCTCAAATAAAAAATAGATCTTAGGTCAAGTGTCGTTCCAGTACATTCCCACATAGTAACAGAACTATCTAAAAATAAATCAATCATTTTGCCATGTTTGAAGGTGAGTCTCTCTCAAAAGATGTCATGAGAGGGAATACAAAAAGAAACTTGCGAGAGATATCAACATTAACACAAAAGGTTTTTACAATTATATAAGAAAAAGGGTAGTTAAGGATAATGTGGGCCCTTTAAAAACAGATGCAGGCAAGACTGCAAATGAAAATAAGGAAATGGCAGACTTGTTGAATAACTACTTTGTGCCGGTCTACACAGTAGAAGAAGAGGGTAATGTGCCTGACATTCCAGAAAAACTAATAATGAATCAAGGACTGGAACTCACTAAAGTTAACATAAGCAAGAAAACACTATTAGAAAAAAATGGAAAAAACATTACTAGAAATAACTAAAGACTGAAAATCCCCAGGACCTGATGGCTTCCATCCCAGGGTTTTATAGAATCATAGAAATTTACAGCACAGAAAGAGACCATTTGGCCCATCGTGTCAGTGCTGGCTGAAAAAGTGCCATCAGTCTAATCCCACTTTTCAGCTCTTGGTCCGTAGCCTTGAAGGTTACAGCACTTCAAGTGCATATCCAAGCACTTCTTAAATGTGATGAGGGTTTCTGCTTCTACCATCCTTTCAGGCAGTGAATTCCAGACCCCCACCACCCTCTGGGTGAAAAAAGTTCTCCTCAACTCCCCTCTAATCCTTCTACCAATTACTTTAAATCTATGTCTCCTGGTTATTGATCTCTCTGCTAAGGAAAATAGGTCCTTCCTATCCACTCTATCTAGGCCCCTCAATTTTAGACACCTCAATTACATCTCCCCTCAGCCATCTCTGTTCCAAAGAAAACAACCCCAGCATATTCAATCTTTCCTCATAGCTAAAATTCTCCAGTCTAAATTATTGATATATACCACAAAAAGCAAGGGACCAAGTACCGAGATCTGCGAAACCCCACTGGAATCAGCCTTCCAGTCACAAAAACACCCATCGACCATCACCCTTTGCTTCCTGTCACTGAGCCAATTTTGGATCCAACTTGCTACTTTCCCTTGGATCCCATGGGTTTTTACTTTTCTGACCAGTCTGTCATGTGGGACCTTGTTAAAAGCTTTGCTAAAATCCACATAGACTACATCAAACGCGCTACCCTCATCGATCCTCCTTGTTACCTCATCAAAAAATTCAATCAAGTTAGTCAGACTTGACCTTCTCTTAACAAATCCACACTGACTGTCCTGCTTAATCCATGCCTTTCTAAATGACGATTAATACTGACCCTCAGAATTTTTCCGAATAATTTGCACACCACCAAGGTTAAGCTGACTGGCCTGTAATTTCTCGGTCTATCTCTTTCTCCCTTTTTAAAGGAAGTAGGTGAGGAAATTGCAGATGCTTTAGCCATAATCTTCCAGAGCTTTCTTGATTCAGTAAATTTTCCTTTATATTGGAAAATTGCAAATTTAACTCCACTATTTAAGAAAGTCAAGAAAGAGAAACCAGGAAATTATAGACCTGTTAGTCTAACATCTGTTGTGGGGAAGTTATTGAAATCTATAATTAAGGATAGAGTGACTGAGCACGTGGAGAAATTTGAGCTGATTAGAGAGAGTCAACATGGATTTATAAAGGGTAGGTCATGTCTAACTAACTTAATTGGAATTTTTTTGAGGAAGTAACTAAAATAGTCGACAGGGAAATGTCTATGGATGTAGTTTGTATGGACTTCCAGAAGGTATTCGATAAGGTTCCACATAAGAGACTGTTAACTAAAATTAAAGCTCATGGAATTGAAGGAAATTATTGACCTGATTAGGAGATTGGTTTGCGGTAGAAGACAGAGAGTCGGGATAATGGGTATGTACTCGAATTGGAAGAAAGTGATTTGTGTTGTCCCACAAGGATCTGTGCTGGGGCCTCAACTATTATCTATATTTATTAATGACTTAGATAACATAATAGAGAGCCATGTATCCAAGTGTGCCAATGACACAATGAAAGGTGACATAGTAAGTAGTGTAGATGGTACACACTGCAGCCACGGTACGCTGGTGATGGAGGGAGTGAATGTTTAAGGTGGTGGATGGGGTGCCAATCAAGTGGGTTGCTTTGTCCTGGATGGTGTTGAGCTTCTTGAGTGTTGTTGGAGCTGCACTCATCCAGGCAAATGGAGAGTATTCCATCACAATCCTTACTTCTGCCTTGTAGATGGTGGAAAGACTTTGGGGAGTCAGGAAGTGAGACACTCGCTGCAGAATACCTAGCCTCTGACCTGCTCTTGTTGCCACAGTATTTATGTGGCTGGTCCAGTTACATTTCGGGTCAATGGTGACCCCCAGAATGTTGATGGTAGGGAATTCGGTGATGGTAATGCCGTTGAATGTCAAGGGGCGGTGGTTAGACACTCGCTTGTTGGAGATAGTCATTGCCTGGCACTTGTATGACGCAAATGTTACCTGCCACTTATCAGCTCAACCCTGAACGTCGTCCAGGTTTTATTGCATGTGGGCATGGACTGTTTCATTATCTGAGGAGTTGCGAATAGCACTGAACACTGTGCAGTCATCAGCGAACATCCCCATACCTGACCTTATGTTGGAGGGAAGGTCATTGATGAAGCAGCTGAAGATGGTTGGGCCTAGGACACTGCCCTGAGGAACACTTGCAGCGATGTCCCGGGACTGTGATGATTGACCTCCAACCACCACAACCATCTTCCTTTGTGCTAGGTATGACTCCAGCCAGTGGAGAGTTTTCCCCCCAATTCCCATTGACTTCAGTTTTACTAGGGCTCCTTGATGCCACACTCTGTAAAATGCTGCCTTGATGTCAAGGGCAGTCACTCTCACCTCACCTCTGGAATTCACCTTCATTTTCCATGTTTGGACCAAGCTAAGGAATGTAAGAAATAATGAAAGGAGTTGAATTGATATAGCACCTTTCACCACTCCAGACATTCGGAAGCACTTTACAGCCAATAAAATACTTTTGAAGTGTAGTCACTGTTGTACTATCGGGTAATATAGAAAGATAATTAAGCTTTACACTGTCTGCTCACCGGTGTAGCAATATACTGAGAAAAATAAATCTTTGACTTCCTGAAAAAAATGGGGAGATCACAACACCAATGTAATCATGATCGTAAAAGGGAAAAATAACTAGGGAGAAGTATTACCTCACAGAAAAACAATTCAAATCCTCTGAAGTTGTAAGAGATGGAATCCATTTACAAAAGGTTACATTAGTCTCATTAATATTAGATCAAAAAGCCATTCATCAAGATTTAAAATAGCACAGGATGTTTCGTCACTGAAAGCAATATTTCCAGCTAACCGACAACTTCAACTTTCTATTGTCTACACTTATCAATTCACATTTATGAAAAACACTGCAGCCAACTCATCTGGAACTGAACTAATGTATTTTCCTTCGAGCAAAAACCTGAGAGATTCAATTTTAACCCCTTACATAAACAAAAACATGTGGCAGTACAATGCACTGGGGTTCCAATATGTTGGGCTATAGACTCACATCATCGTGAAAGTTATAGTGTTTTCACTAGGATTTTGATAAAGCATAATAGTGGGTGTCACCAGCGAGGAACCAGACCACAATTTCTACTTAAATTGAGGTTGTGAAAGTCCATTTAAAAAACAGAAACTTTGCAATTCACAGATTTTGACTCTGGATAATACATCAAAATAATTGCTAAAGGGTTTATATCATAACAAAAAATAGTGGTTCGAAGGTCATGGTGAAAAACCAGTGATTGCGTGATGGATGTTGTGTCCAGTCATCTTAAATCAGAACAACAATGATTTAAGCACCGGCCCTTTATTTTTTAATAACTTGTGCTCATTTTTCCTTTGTTTGTTCCTGTGTCTTGGAAAAGATCTTTCGAAGGCTACGTGTGTGCATAGAAGTTCTGATTCTACATTCGTCAGTCTGATTAGAATGCTTGATAGAAACACTGTTAAATTGTAAATTTCATAAACTATAACTTTTTTTAATTTTGGAAAAGAGCTTACTTTTTCCAACAACTGCTCAACTGAATATTTGCCTTCTGTTTTCTTCTTGGCTTTTCTCTCCATTTTCATCTGCATCCTCTCCCGAACATTTAATCCAGCCATTTCAAATCCTGCAGCACAAACATACAGAATTCAAGACAAGCAGCTTTATCAGAAAACTTTAAATACAGTACTGACATTACATATTTGCATTAGTATGTGCATCATTTTACATTAATTAAAAACTCTGGTAAATAACTGGACAACAAGAGAAAAACAACAAAGCAGCTAAAGCACAATCATCAAAAATGTTTTCTAAAACATGAGAAAACTTTCCACCCATCTTGTTTTTATTTCACTGGCATAAATTAGAACATAAAAAGGCCGATTTCAAGGAACTTGTAAAGGAGAATTCTATTTTTGCAGTTATCTTATTAGTAGGTAAAATACTTCCTGACCACTTCTCCATCGTATTATATGATTTTGATAATGTATTGTAGAGCAGTATGAAGTTGGTGCAAACAAGGTTATACATCACAAGCAATTGAAACAAAAAAGTGAGTAATTTAGTGCTACAGGATGCAAAAAAAATTAGTTACAAGTGAAATTAACCAGCCTGAATGTATTACAAATTATAGTTCTACCTTAAGGAAACATAGTAATTAATTAAAGTGAGTCATTTGCTTTAAGTGTATTAAACTCCGAAGTGTTGAACAGGTATGGAAGTGTCACTAAGTTTTATTAGCTTTTTCAACTTTTCTGTACAGTTACCTACCTGAGAAGTGGGAAATCGGTTAGATTGAAAATTAAATTTTCCATAAATAGCTCACAATACTATTTCCAGGCACATCTGGCTAAGGAGCTGAACATTATCAATATACTGAGAACTGCTACCCGCTTACTATCTTTTCATCTCTAGAACCTTGGTTCAAATCCAGCCCAGTCTGATGAGATAAATCCATTCTTTCTGCAGTTATTATAATGTCCAAGTGAGCATTTTTGACAGAGTAAATAAGGAGAAACTGTTTCCAGTAACAAAAGGGTTGGTAACCAAAGGACATAGATCAAAGTAATTGGCAAAAAAAGTGAGGATAAATTTTGTTTATAATGGTTCTGTGAAGCGCCTTGGGACATTTTACTATGTTAAAGGTGCTATATAAACGCAAGTTGTTGTTGTTGTTGAACCATTTTGACGCAACAAGTTGTTATGATCTGGAATGCACTGCCTGAAAGCAGATTCAATAATAACTTTCAAAAGAGAATTGGATAAATACTTGAAGGGGAAACAGTTGCAGGGCTATGAGGAAGGGACAAGCGCTTTACAGCCAATGAAGTACTTTTGAAGTGTAGTCACTGTTGTAATGTAGGAAACGCAGCAGCCAATTGGTGCACAGCAAGTTTCTACAAACAGTTCTGAGATAATGACCAATGTGATAATCTGTTTTAGTTATGTAGATTGAGGGATAAATGTTGGCCAGAACACCGGGAATAACTCCCCTGCTCTTCTTGAAAACAGTGCCACACGATCTTTTACGTTCACCCAAGAGAGCAGACGGGGCCGCAGTTTGATGTCTCATCCAATAGATGGCACCTCTGATAGTGCAGCACTCCCTCAGTACTGCACTGGAGTGTCAGTCTAGATTTTTGTGCTCAAGTCTCTGGAGTGGGACTTGAACCAACAACCTTCTGACTCAGAAGGCAAGAGTGTTACCCACTGAGCCACAACTAACAATTGGATAGCTCTTTCAAAGAGGCAGCACAGACACGATGGGCCGAATGGCCTCCTTCTGTGCTATATCATTCTATGATCCTATAATTATTAATTCACCTAAACAGTAAGCTATAGAGTGATAGTTGAAATGTCTGCCCATATATGCAATGACCATACGCAAACAGAAAGAATGTTGCACCAGGAAAAACTTTATTCACGCAGTGTAAACAAGTTTGCCAAACTTTAACAAACAGTATCCTTGAGGCGATTCAAGCCTTTCAGGCAGGTTTCTGATCAGGACACAAGTTTTACCCCATGACAATCGTTGGGCAGACTAAACATGCGTCCGCCAGTCACGGACAGACTGCATTAAAGCCCGCTCACCCTGCGCCCTGCTGCGGCGTCTTCTCCTGGTCTTGGCGCTGCTCTTATTTTTGCTGTTCCCTCCCATGTCTAGTGGTTTGGAGCAAAGAGACTGAAAATCACCGATCTGCCCCGTACCAACACGCGAGCAGCCAAGTCCCGCGGCTCAATTGGAACACGGACCCGGACAGCGCGTGAGTTTGGCTTCTACGGACGCCCGAGTATGACAGAAATTCGTCGGACGCAGCTGGAAAAACGCGTGACCCTGGCTTTCAAAATTCAACGTCATTAAAGTTCCGCTGAGGCTCATTCCTCGCAAACATGCACACAGCAAACCTGAAGAAGTCAAGGTAGGAGCAGTTATGATATTTTAAAAAATTAAATTAAGGCAAGGAAGAATGCAGCGTACAGTCGTACCAAGGTACATTTATAAAATAATATTGTGCAGCTGACGATGATATAATCTGTAGCACGAATTTCATTTTTATTTTCAAGTTAACCATCAGCCTGCTGGCGTTTTCGTCGGTGTAGCCCTGCCTGCTGATCTGTTTCAATGTCGAATAAATGAGCAAAATCCTGTACAATAATGCATGATGAGCTAGAGGTACAAAAGTGTTTAATTGGCCTTTAGTCAATAGATCCCCTCCCTTGCAGTGTGGTCATGGAGAAAATAAGGTAAAGTAGAAAATAAATTCAGAAATAATAAATAAATTTAGAAAAAAATAGATTCTCTGAGGGCAAGTGACCATCATATGATAAATTTTTATATCATCTGGCAATAGGTACCATGTAACTTCAAGAAAGCAAACTTCAATTGAATGAGAGCTGAACTAAAATAAAATAAAGATGGACTGGTGATTGACCTTTCACAGAGAAATTGAAAACTTTTAAACTGTATTAAATGTGAAACCAGTATGGTACAAATTAAAAGGGGGTGCAAGAACAGAGAGACTTAGGGGTTCATATATGTTAGATCCGTGTATCTTAATGTTGTGTCCTTCAATAATCAGACAAAAGACTGCAGGGAACGATCAACAGGTGTTTACTGAATGAGGGTTACTCTAGAACTAACTATACAGATCACTACTCAGGGTTTATATACAGGTATGGTCTCTGCTGGTACTACAGTATACAGGAGCTGTAAAAAGTAGTCCTCCCCTTAAAGGTACATACGTTACAATTCCTCCCCTTTTAGATTAACAGTACCTGTTGTGTATGTCCCTTTAAGGGAATAACTGGTCTCAGACTGCAGTACCGGCAGTGACCACCCCTGTATAAAAGGCGCTAGCAGCCTTCTGTAGTTTCAGTTTCCAGAGTGTTTCCATTCAGTAAAGACTTGTTAAACCAACTCCTGCATTCCGTGTCTCCATTAACACACGGATTTAATACTGGCGACGAGTAAGAAACGAACTTACCTGCAACTCGGCAGCACCTCAGATGACGTAATTGAAGGTCGAAGCCAGAAGAAAGAAAAAAATATATAATCCAAAGAAACTCGAGAAACGGGCGTTGACCGTGGGCAACCGCCCTCCAAATCATCGGATTGAAAACTTGCAGGAGAGACTGGCAAGAGCCAGGCTTGGTTTCCCAGCTAATCGGGCTGGTGGCAGGTAGTGCACTGATCCTTCCTGGGCTGCGGCGGGCTAGAGCTCGATCGGGTGGCTCTGCAACGGGGCCGGGCAGCGAGTCGGGAAGCAAAGAGAGAGAGAGAGGGTGGAGCACACAGGGCGCGGCCGGTGCTTCACAGCCGGGCAACGTTCGGACCTAAGAAGAGGGAGGGAAGTGTCCCAGAAGGTCCGCTCCACGACGGGAACGGTTAAAAATAAAAATACCGCGGAGAGCGGCGTTGACGGCAGCGGTGGGAAAGCACGGGAGCCGCCATCTTAACTCGGCGGGGAAGAAGGAAAAGCGCGGGAGGCGCCATTTTGATCCATCGGGGACGAAGGAAAAGCGCGGGAGATGCCATCTTAGATTTTCAAGATGCCAAAGACTGGCGATATCACTGCCGTCGATAATGCAATAGAAGACTGGACCACATATGTGGAAAGAGTCGAGGTATATTGCGAGGCAAACGAAATAGCCGAGGAGAAAAAGGCATCGGTATTGCTAAATTTAATGGGCGCAAGAACGTACGGCCTATTGCGGGACCTGATCACTCCAGCCAAACCGAAGGCGAAGAGTTTTAACGAAATTGTTGCTATCCTACAGGAACACTTAAATCCTACACCGCTGCTGATAACAGAAAGATTTAAATTCCACAGGAGAAATCAGCATAAAAATGAGAGCAATGCTGATTACCTTACGGAACTACGCAAGCTATCAAAGCACTGCCAGTTCGGAGCAGGACTGGCAGATACCGTACGGGACAAATTTGTCTGTGGACTCCTGAGTGAAGGAACCCAGAAGAAGTTACTCTCAGAGAAAGAGCTGACGCTAGATAAGGCTTTCAGCGTGGCAGTATCGTACGAAGCAGCAGCAAGGGGAGCTGCGGAAATACAACAAAAGCCACAGGAATACGGCACCCACGAAATGACACGGGGATTTGCAAAATGTTATCGCTGCGGCAGAACAAACCATGACCAGAAGGACTGCTGGTCCAAGGACAAAATATGAAGGTAATGCGGAAAGATGGGACACATTGCACAAGTTTGCAAGTCTGAGAAGAAGACCAACGACAACAAAAAGGCTACTAAGGAACCGTACAGGAAAGTACAAAAGATGACGGACAGTAGTTCCGACGACCAGATGAGCGATAGTGAATCCGGGAACAAGAGACTAAGCTGTCTCAAACTTCACAACGTAATCGCAAAAGAGGATCACCGAACCATTTGGGTCACCCTCACGATAGCAGGGTCCCAAGTCAAAATGGAATTGGATACAGGATCAGCTCTAACCGTCATGAATCGACGAGACTACGAGCGGCTATTCTCACACATACCCTTGAGAGAGACATCCATTGTCTTGAGGACGTATACGGGGCAAAAAGTACACCCCAGAGGAAAAATAAGGGTGCCTGTCGAATACAACGGCAAGAAAATACGGAAATTGTATCTCTACATTCTGCAAGATGGTGGACCACTGTTATTGGGACGTGAATGGATCAGAAAGATAGGTTTAGACTGGCACTCCATTCAGGCACTGACGGTGGCTGGTAAAAAGGATGATGACGTCACTCCTGCACGATTGTCAACAATCTTAGCTGACACCAAAGAGGTATTTCAACAAGAACTGGGCACTCTTAAAGGCGTAACCGCCTCGATAAAAATAGAGGAGAATGCAATTCCGAAGTTTTTCAAAGCAAGACCGGTACCATATGCAATTCGCCCAGCCGTCGAGGCAGAGCTGGAGAATCTGGAGAATGCAGGCGTATTGTCTAAGGTAGACTGGAGCGAGTGGGCGACACCCATCGTTCCTGTCATAAAGAAAACGTTAAACAATGGGTCTGAGGAGCCAAGGAAGGTTTGCATCTGTGGGGACTTCACGGTGACGGTGAACCCAGTCCTTCACACAGTACAATATCCTCTTCCAAGGATAGAAGACATCTTCGCTTCACTATCTGGAGGGAAGCGTTTTACAAAAATTGACCTAGCACAAGCATATTTACAGATGGAGGTTGAAGAATCCTCTAGGAAGTATCTCACGATAAACACTCACAAAGGTCTTTACCAGTATCATCGATTGGTATTCGGAGTAGCATCGGCTCTGGCGATATGGCAAAGAGCGATGGAACAAGTCCTGCAAGGGATTCCGGGGACTCAGTGTTACTTGGACGACATCCTAGTGACAGGTGAAGATGACAGTGAACACCTTAACAACCTAGAACAGGTGCTCACTAGACTACGTGAACATGGGCTACGAGCCAACCGCCCCAAGTGCGAGTTTAAGAAACAGATATCATATTGTGGCCACGTGATTGATGAAGAGGGGTTACATAAGTCCCCTGACAAAATTGAAGCGGTTGTTAAGGCCCCAGCGCCTGAAAATGTGTCGCAACTGAGGTCATTCCTCGGATTGGTGAATTATTACCATAAGTTTTTAGCGAATTTGTCCACAATTCTGCACCCACTGAACACCCTACTACAAACGGGAGTAGCATGGAAATGGAGCAATGACTGTAAGCGGGCCTTTCAGAAGAGTAAGGACTTAATCACTTCAAGGGAAGTATTGGCTCACTACAACCCATCACTACCGATAAGACTGGCGTGTGATGCGTCTCCCTACGGCATTGGGGCGGTACTGTCACATAAATTCCTTGATGGTTTAGAGAGGCCGATAGCTTTTGCGTCACGCTCGTTAACTTCAGCCGAGCGTAACTACGCCCAGATTGACAGAGAGGCCCTCAGCCTAGTGTGGGGGGGTGAAGAAGTTCCATCACTACCTGGACGGTCAAAAATTTACTCTAATAACTGATCATCAACCTCTTGTCTCCATTTTCAACCCTCAGAAGGGCGTACCGATTGTAGTGTATGTACCTTTAAGAGGAACGATGTTTTTTTGAAGCCCCTGTGTACTGTAGTACCGGTAGTGACCACTCGGGTATATAAGCCTGTATAGCGTCTTGTAGAGTTAGTTCACCTCCAGACTTTGTTCAGTAAACACTTGTTAAATCAACTCCTGCATTCCGTGTCTCCATTAACACACGGATTCAACACCGATAATGACAGCACAACGGCTACAGAGGTGGTCCCTTTTCCTAGGGGCACACCAATATGACATCAAGTACAAAAGAACTAAACAGCATGGGAATGCTGATGGATTGTCGCGCCTACCGTTGCCGACGGTGGAAGAAGAACTTGCATTGAATGCAATGGAGATATTCCACTCGACCATAGTCGAATGTCTCCCTGTGACGAATGCAAACATAGAAAAGGAAACACGAAATGACCCAACACTATCCTGGGCCTATGATTTAACGGTGATGGGATGGCCAGCACATGGCGAACCACTGCTGCCAGCATTCTCGCTGAGAAGAGAACAGCTGTCAGTGTGCAGAGGAACCTTGATGTGTGGATCCAGAGTAGTAATTGAGTGCTCAATGAGCTTCATGAGGGTCATCTGGGAGGGGTAAAAATGAAGAACTTAGCCAGAGCGTTTGTGTGGTGGCCAGGAATCGATAGAGAAATCGAAGAGATGACCAAGAGCTGTACAGGATGCCAGAAGGTCCAAAACGCCCCACCACAAGCCCCTCTACATCCATGGGAGTGGCCCTCATCTCCATGGCAAAGGGTGCACATTGATTTTGCTGGTCCCTTCATGGACTCGATGTTAATTGCGGTGGATGCACATTCAAAGTGGCCAGAGGTAATAAAAATGTTCTCAACCACCACAGAAAAAACTATCACAGTCTTACGAACCATATTCGCCAGGAATGGGCTGCCTGAACAGATTTGCTCTGACAATGGACCACAGTTTGTGTCTGAAGAGTTCCGGAGGTTCTTAAAGAACAATGGTGTTAAGCATTACACATCTGCCCCATATCATCCAGCCACTAATGGATTGGCCGAGAGGTTTGTTCAAACACTCAAGAAGGCTATCAAGGCAATGTGTAATGAAGATATACCCCTACAACACAAGGTGGACAACTTCTTGTTTGCCTACCGGAATGCGACACATGCAGTTACCAACCAAACTCCTGCCATGATGTTCTTCAATCGAAGACTACGATGCCGCTTGGATTTGGTTAAGCCGAACATCAGAAGAGATGTGGAGAACAGGCAGTTTCAGAATATGAATGAAAGGCCGACCAGGAGTTTTAAGATAGGTCAACCAGTTTTGGCCCGGGACTACCGCACAGAGAAATGGCAGCCAGGAACGATCTGTACACGGCAAGGGCCTCTCATGTATACCGTGGACGTTGGAGAGAGCATTGTAAGACGCCATGCTGACCAGATTCTAGAGTCACTGGAAAACGTCAACTCCACACCACGATCTGATACACCTGGCGATGAAACTGACGTACCAATTGCATCTACCGCAGAATCGGTGATATTGGAAGCAGATGAACCAAACAACGACATTGATCCCGACTCAACTTTACCAGAAGAACCTGATACCCCAAAGAGGCGTTATCCAGACAGAATCAGGAAGCTTCCTCAAAGACTGAACTTATAATTGCTTAACCTCCACCAATGTATCTAGCAACCGTAATTGTAATTGTAATTAGTTATCATTTAGTTGTTAAATGAATGTTATGTACTGTTTATCTAAAAGGGTAGGAATTGTTGTGTATGTCCCTTCAAGGGAATAACTGGTCTCAGACTGCAGTACCGGCAGTGACCACCCCTGTATAAAAGGCGCTAGCAGCCTTCTGTAGTTTGAGTTTCAAGAGTGTCTCCATTCAGTAAAGACTTGTTAAACCAACTCCTGCATTCCGTGTCTCCATTAACACACGGATTTAATAGTACCATAACACTCATTTAACAATTAAATATCAAACTAATTACAATTAACACTTTTAACATGCAACATTAGCTGAAAATAGTCTATTTATAAATTCAGTCTTTGGGGAGGCTTCCTGATCCTTTCTGGATAGCGCCTTTCCCGAGCGTCTTGCTCTTGGTGCGGAGGCGATTCTGGCCCCCTGTCGTCGGTTGGTTCATCAGCTTCCGATGCTACTGTTTCTGAGGTAGATGCGACCTGTACGTCGGGTTCCTCACCAGGTACGTATGGCCGAGACATGGGGTTGACTTGTTCCTGTGACTCTAGGATCTGGTCAGCATGGCGTCTCACGATGTTCTCCCCAACATCCACTGTGTACATTAGTGGCCCCTGCTGTGTGCATATCGTTCCTGGTTGCCATTTCTCTGTTCGGTAGTCGTGGGCCAAGACTGGTTGCCCTACATTGAAGCTCCTTGTCGGCTTCTCATTGATGTGCTGGAATTGCTTACTCTCAACATCTCCTCGTACATTTGGTCTCAGCAAATCCAGACGAGATCTCAACCTTCGGTTAAAGAACTTCATGGCCGGGGCCTGGTTGGTGACTGCATGTGTCGCATTTCTGTAGGCTAACAGGAAATTGTCCACCTTATGCTGCAGTGGAATGGCGTCATCGCACATGGCCTTTACTGCTTTTTTAAAGGTTTGTACGAACATCTCAGCCAATCCATTTGTGGCTGGATGATATGGGGCGGATGTGTAATGCCTTACCCCATTCCTTTTCATAAATCTTCGAAACTCTTCGGACACAAACTGTGGTCCGTTATCAGAGCAAATCTGCTCTGGCAAGCCGTTCCTGGCAAATATGGTCCGTAGGACTGCAATAGTTTTCTCCGTGGTGGTGGAGGACATTTTGATCACCTCAGGCTATTTCGAGTGCGCATCCACGGCTATTAAAAACATTGAGTCCATGAATGGACCAGCAAAATCAATATGCACCCGTTGCCATGGAGATGAGGGCCACTCCCATGGGTGTAGAGGGGCATGTGGTGGTGCATTTTGGACCTTCTGGCATCCTGAGCAGCTCTTTGTCAGGTCCTCGATTTGCTGATCGATCCCCGGCCACCACACATAAGCCCTAGCAAGGCTTTTCATTTTCACCCCTCCCAGATGGCCTTCGTGAAGCTCATTGAGCACTCTCTCCCTTAACTTGGGTGGAATTACCACTCGGGATCCACACATCAAGATCCCCTGGCATACTGACAGCTGTTCTCTTCTGGATGAGAATGCTGGCAACAGTGAGTCGCCATGTGTTGGCCACCCATTCACCGTCAAGTCATATACCCGAGACAGTGTCGGGTCATTTCAGGTCTCCTCCTCTATACCAGCGTTAGTTACTGGCAAGCGTTCAATTATAGTCGAATGAAATATTTCGACAGGATCCACTGCTGGTGCTTCCTCCGCAGCAGGCAGTGGCAGGCGTGATAGCCCATCAGCGTTTCCATGCTGTTTCGTGCCCTTATACTCAATTTCATATTGGTGCGCCCCTAGAAAAAGGGACCATCTTTGTAGCCGTTGCGCAGTCATCACCGGAACGCCCTTCTTTGGATTAAAGATGGAGACAAGTGGTTGGTGGTCAGTCAGCAAGGTGAACTTCTGCCCGTGCAGATAGTGATTGAACTTTTTCACTCCCCACACTAGGCTGAGGGCCTCCCTGTCAATCTGGGCGTAGTTACGCTCGGCTGAGGTTAGTGACCGAGACGCAAAGGCTACTGGCCTCTCCAAGCCGTCCGGGAATTTGTGCAACAGCACCGCTCCAATGCCATAGGGTGATGCATCACACGCCAACCGAATTGGTAGTGCTGGGTTGAAATGAGCCAACACCTCTTTTGATGTGATCAATGCTTTGCTCTTCTGGAAAGCTCGTTTACATTCGTCACTCCACTTCCATGGTACCCCCGTTTGCAGTAGGGTGTTCAGTGGGTGTAGTACGGTAGACAAATTCGGCAAGAACTTATGGTAGTAGTTCACCAGCCCGAGGAACGACCTCAGTTGTGACACATTTTCTGGTGCTGGAGCCTTGACTACTGCCTCAATCTTTTCAGGGGACTTATGTAACCCCTCTTTATCAATAACGTGGCCACAATACAAGATCTGCTTCTGGAAAAACTCGCATTTGTGGCGATTAGCTCGGAGCCCATATTCCTTCAATCTAGTGAGCACCTGCTCCAGGTTGGCGAGGTGATCACGGTCATTTTCGCCCGTGACCAGGATGTCGTCCAAATAACACTGGGTCCCTGGAATCCCTTGCAGGACTTGTTCCATTGCCCTTTGCCAAATAGCCGGAGCTGATGCTACCCCGAACACCAGCCGGTTGTATTGGTAGAGACCTTTATGAGTGTTGATCATGAGGTACTGTTTCAAGGCTTCTTCCACCTCCATTTGCAGGTACGCCTGGGCCAGATCAATCTTAGTGAAGTGTTTCCCTCCAAATAGCGAGGCAAAAATATCTTCAATCCGCGCAAGCGGATATTGTACAGTGTGAAGGACTGGGTTCACTGTCACCTTAAAGTCCCCACAGACGCGAACCTTCTTTGGTTCCCCAGGCGTATTACTCAACGACCTCTTCATTACAGGAACGATGGGTGTAGCCCACTCGCTCCAGTCCACTTTGGACAGTACTCCTGAACGTTCCAAACCTTCCAGCTCTGCTTCGACGGCTGGGCGGATTGCATAAGGTACCGGTCTGGCCTTGCATTTTCCTCTATTTTGATCGTCGCTGTTATGCCTTTTAGTGTTCCGAGTCCCTGCTGGAACACTTCTTGTGCGTCAGTTAGCATTTTTGACAGTCGTCCAGGTGTGATGTCGTCATCCTTTTTGGCATCTACAGTCAGTGCTTATATGGAATGCCAATCTAGCTGTATCTTCCGGATCTATTCACGTCCTAATAGTGGTGGTCCTCCATCTGGCAATACATATAGGCCCATTTTTGGTGTTTCCTTGCCATTATATATAACGTTCACCCTTATTTTTCCTTTGGGGTAGACTTTTTGCCCCGTGTACGTCTTCAAGACAATCTTTGTATCTCTCAAGGGTATATGTGAGAATAGCCGCTTGTAGTCCCTTCGGTTTATGACTGTTAGGGCTGATCCTGTGTCCAATTCCATTTTCACTTGGACTCCTGCTATCTTGAACATGACCCAGATAGTTTGGTGATCCTCCGTTTTGATCACATTATGTAGTTTCAGACAACCCAGCTCCTTGCTTCCGGAGTCTGTGTCACTCTTCTGTTCGTCTGAACTACTCTCCGTCACCTTATGTACCTTCTTGTACTTCTCCTGTGGAGATTTCTTGCTGCTGGTTTTCTTTCCTGACCTGCAGACTCTTGCTATGTGTCCTACTTTTCCACACTGTCTGCACACTTTGTCCTTGAACCAGCAATCATTATGGTCGTGTGTTGTTCTGCCGCAGCGATAGCACTTCACTGTTCCGTATGACATTTCATTTGTGCCATATTCTTGCGGTCTCCGTTGTATCTCTGCAGTGCCCCGTGCTGCTGCTTCGTGTGATACTGCAATGCTGAAAGCCTTGTCCAGCGTAAGATCCTTTTCTGATAGAAGCCGTTTCTGGGTTCCTTCACTTTGAAGCCCACACACAAACTTGACCCTTAAAGTATCTGCTAGTCCCGTTCCAAACTGGCAGTGTTTTGATAGCTTGCGCAGTTCCGTTAAATACTCAGCATTACTTTCATCTTTGTGCTGGTTCCTTTTGTGAAACTTAAATCTTTCTGCTATCCGCAGCGGTGTGGGGCTTAAGTGGTCCTGTAGGATTGACGCTGTTTTCAAAATCCTTTTCTACTGGCTTCTCTGGGGTTACTAGGTTTCATAGTAAGCCACATGTTTTTGCACCCATTGAATTCAACAATACCAGCGCTTTCTTGTCATCTGGCACTTCATTTGCCTTGCAGTATACTTCTATGCGTTCGACATATGTCGTCCAATCTTCGACTTCATTGCCGAACGCTGTGATACTGCTACTCTTCGGCATTTTTGGGTGTGGTTAGACTGGCTTAAAATGGCGTCTCCCGCGCTTTCCTTTCTTCCCCGCTGCGGCTTAAAATGGCGTCTCCCGCACTTTCCTTTCTTCCCCGCTACGGCTTTAAAGTGGCGTCTCCCGCGCTGCTGCCAACGCCGCTCTCGGCGGTCCTCGTGGCAAATGGTGATGCCCTGTGGGTTTCGTGCGCTGCTCCTGCGCTGCTTCCAATGCTGCTCTCTGCGGTCCTCATGGCAATGGCAGCGCCTCGTGTTTTTCTGCGCGCCTCTCTCCTCCATTGACGCTTCTCGGCCCTTGAACACCGGCTGCGCTCTGCTCTCTCTCGCCTCTCTTCCCCCGTTGACGCTGCTCAGCCCTTGAACACCGGCTGCGGTCTGCTTTCTCTCGTCTCTCTCCCCGTTGACGCCACTCGGTCCTGAACACCGGCTGTGCCCTGTGCGCTCTGCCCTCTCTTCCCCCGTCGACGCTGCTCGGCCTTTTTCTGTGCCGCTTGGTCGGGCTCTAGCCGCCGCTGTCCGGGAAGGGTCTGCGCAGTACCTGTTGCCAGCCCATTTCGCTGGACCACCGTGACTGGAAAGCCAAGCCTGGCTCTCGACAGCCTCCCCTGCGATGCTCAAATCTCCGCTGGATGACTGGGCGGTTGCCCGTGGTCGACGCCCGTGCTTCTGGACTCGACCTCCTTCCACTGTTCTCCAGGAGCGAATCCCTGGGAGGTGATGCCGAGTTGCAGGTAGGTTCGAATCTGCGTCGTCGCCAATGTTAGATCCGTGTATCTTAATGCTGTGTCCTTCAATAATCAGACAAAAGACTGCAGGGAACGATCAACAGGTGTTTACTGAATGAGGGTTACTCTAGAACTAACGATACAGATCACTACTCAGGGTTTATATACAGGTGCGGTCACTGCCGATACTACAGTATACAGGAGCTGTAAAAAGTCGTTCTCCCCCTTAAAGGTACATATATTACAATATACACCATTTTTTGACGGTTTATTTATTTATTTGCTCATGGGATGTAGGCGTCGCTGGCAAGGCCGGCATTTAGTGGTGAGCCACCTTCTTGAACCACTGCAGCCCTTGTGTTGAAGGTACTCCCACAGTGCTGACTTTGTCACAGTGGTTTGGTACAACCAAATGGCTTGTTAGGCCATTTCAGAGGGCAGTTAAGAATCAACCACATTGCTGTGGATCTTGAGTCACAGACCAGGACCAGTTGGGTTTTTACAGCAATCAGTAGTTTCATGGTTAGCATTATTGATACTAGCTTATTAACTAAATTTAAATTCCCCCATGGTGGAATTTGAACTCGTATCTCTAGATCATTTGTGCAGGCCTCTGCATTGCTAGTCCAGTAACATAACCATTATGCTACCGTACCCGTTAATAGAAGGTAGTAGGACAAGTTCATATGGCTGTTTAAAAAAGCAGACGGGGATCCTTGGCTTTATAAATAGAGGCGCAGTACTAAAGCAAAGAAGTTATGCTAAACCTTTATTAATCACTAGTTAGGCCTCGACTGGTGTCCAATTCTGATTACCACACTTTAGAAAGGATGTCTAGAATGATAAACTTTAACTTTATTTCTGCACAGAATGATCTTAAATAGAGTGTTAAAGTTGGGAATTTGGAGAGAGTGGAAGTCTCTGGTAAGTACTGGATGAGTACTAGGTGTAAAAGCTGAAATTTAGTTTACAATTTTGGGGGGGGAAATTGGGTTGATTTGCGCCTCTCGTTAGTGCCCCCATGGGCGCAAATCCCCTAGCACCCAGGCGCGGCACCACTAATGCCTCCCGCGTAATTCAGCATGAGGTTAGCGGCGGCGGTAGCGCCCTGCAGCACTGCGCCCCGGCCGCAAACTTCCCTTGTGCCCCCTGACCTATTGCCGGACAATATGTCCGACAGGGTCAGTTTGCGTCTTTGCAGCGGCGGCGACGGTAGTAAAAGGGGCAGGTGTCAAGTGCCCATTTCCTTTTGGGCCGACTGCCAGCACCTGCCCCCTTCCCCTTTTTTTCTCTGGGTGCTGGCCGCGATCGCTCGTGCCGGGCTATTTTCATGGCACCCGACTCCCCGGTCAGGGCCCCAGTATGCGCAGCGTTAGGCCCCTCCCCGGTGCTCTAGCAGGGCCCCAGTATGCGCAGCGCTAGGCCCCTCCCCGGTGCTCTAGCAGGGCCCCAGTATGCGCAGCACTAGGCCCCTCCCCCGTGCTCTAGCAGGGCCCCAGTATGCGCAGCGCTAGGCCCCTCCCCGGTGCTCTAGCAGGGCCCCAGTATGCGCAGCGCTAGGCCCTTCCCCGGTGCTCTAGCAGGGCCCCAGTATGTGCAGCACTAGGCCCCTCCTCGGTCCTCTAGCGGGGCCCCAGTATGCGCGGCGCTAGGCCCCTCCCCGGTGCTCTAGCAGGGCCCCAGTATGCGCGGCGCTAGGCCCCTCCCCGGTGCTCTAGCGGGGCCCCAGTATGCGCAGCGCTAGGCCCCTCCCCGGTGCTCTAGCAGGGCCCCAGTATGCGCTGCGCTAGGCCCCTCCCCGGTGCTCTAGCAGGGCCCCAGTATGCGCGGCGCTAGGCCTCTCCACTTTAATCAGGGAAGAGGCCTGCAATGATGCGACGCTATGTGCTGACGCGCATGGCGCTGTTGCACGTAGCGCTGCGATCTTCAGTTGTAACACCCCAAGGAGCGCTTCCAGTAGCGTGCCACCTCCTGCGTGCATGCGTGCGGCTCTTGTTAATAACTAGGCTACACACACTACTAATAAACACCCTGATGTGCCAAATAACTGCCCGAATCCGAAGTTAAAGCTTAAGACTGAAGCCTTTTATTAAATAAGAATCATGGCAGAGTTAACAGAGTCCATCATCGACCGAGCCCTTGGTAGAACATACCAGAAGAGGGGCGGGGCCAGGGAGGAGCATTAGTGGTTCCCCCTAGTGGAACATTCCAGACATTACAAGCGCAAGTACAAATATCAGAACACAGTTATTTCATCACATTCACCCCCTGCTATAGATTCAGTCTGTCAGGTGGTCTGATAATCCTCTGGGAACGACGTAACTCTTGCTGAGGCTCCTCCCGGAGTACTAACTCCGGTTCATTCGAATTCCCAGAATCATCAGTATTTTCCACACTGAGTGTTTGTGTCTCTGAAGGTCCAATACCACGATTGAAAACTCTACTCTCAGAGTCGAACTCTTTTCGAGCTCCAGCAGGTGCAAGATCTTTAATAGAGACCGTATCCTCTCGCCCATCCGAATATTGAATATACGCATACGGGGGATTAGCATGGAGGAGTTGTACTTCCTCCACCAGTGGATCAGTCTTGTGGCCTCTCACATGTCTGCGCAACAACACAGGGCCCGTGGTCGTCAACCATGTGGGTAACGATACTCCATTAGTAGCTTTTCTTGGAAAACTAAACATTCTTTCATGAGGGGTGGCATTCGTCGCTGTACACAAAAGAGACCTTATGGAATGCAGCACGTCTGGCAGGACATCCTGCCAGCGAGAGGTCGGCAGGCCTCGTGACTTCAGAGACAGTACGATAGCCTTCCACACTGTCGCATTTTCTTTCTTGACCTGCCCATTACCACGAGGGTTATAGCTGGTAGTTCTACTCGTTGCAATTCCCTTCGATAGCAAAAACTGTCGTAATTCTTCGCTCATAAAGGAAGAACCCCTATCACTATGTATATAGTTAGGCATGTCGAACAAGGAAAACAGTTGGCAGAGGCATTTAATTACAACAGCACTAGTCACATCCGGACAGGGGATAACAAAAGGGAACCGAGAGTACTCGTCTATAATATTAAGAAAATAGACATTACGGTCGCTCGATGGAAGGGGACCTTTAAAATCGAGACTCAAACGCTCAAATGGTCGAGTTGCTTTAATAAGATGAGCTGGCTCGGACGGCTTATAGAAGCGGGGTTTGCATTCAGCACAAACATGACAGGTTCTGGTCATTGTCCGGACCTCCTCAATAGAGTAGGGTAGGTTGTGGGACTTAATGAAGTGGTTCATTCTGGTAACCCCAGGGTGGCAGAGTGCGTCGTGGAGACTTTGAAGCTTATCTGTACCTAGACTAGCACACACTCCTCGTGACAAAGCATCCGATGGCTCATTAAATACTCCAGGCCTGTACTGAATATCATAGTCATATGTTGACAGTTCTATTCGCCATCTTAAAATCTTATCATTTTTGATCTTGCGTCTCTGCTTAGTGTTGAACATAAAGGCCACAGATCGCTGGTCAGTAATGAGCGTAAAACGTTGGCCAGCGAGATAATGTCTCCAATACCTGACTGCTTCAATAATCGCCTGTGCCTCCTTTTCCACTGAAGAATGTCGAACTTCTGGTCCTTGCAATGTACGAGAGAAGAAGGCTACTGGTCTACCAGCTTGGTTAAGAGTTGCTGCCAACGCAAAATCAGATGCATCACTTTCCACTTGAAATGGGATCTTCTCATCCACGGCACATACCACTGCCTTCTCAATGTCCCGTTTGATATTAAGGAAAGCCTCCTGAGCTTCCGCCGATAGCGGAAAAGACATCGACTTAATAAGGGGTCGGACTTTATCTGAGTAGCTAGCCACCCACTGGGCATAGTACAAGAAGAATCCCAGACACCTTCTTAAGGCTTTTACAGTGTGAGGTAAAGATAATTCCTTAAGTGGGCGTAATCTTTCAGGGTCTGGCCCGATTACCCCATTCTCCACAACGCAACGAAGAATACACAAACGTGTAGTATTGACGGTACACTTATTTTCATTGTAGGTCAGGTTTAACCTCTTTGCAGTCTCTAGGAACTTCACGAGATTTTGATCATGCTCCCGATGGTCACGCCCACAGATGGTAACATTGTCCAGGTACGGGAATGTTGCTTCCAACGCGTATTCATCCACCATACGATCCATCTCCCGTTGGAAGACGGATACCCCATTCGTCACTCCAAAGGGCACCCGAAGGAATTGGTACAGGCGCCCATTAGCTTCAAAGGCCGTATAAGGTCAGTCTTCTATTTTGATGGGGAGTTGATGGTAGGCAGACTTTAAATCAATGGTGGAGAACACGCGGTACTGAGCTATCTGGTTCACCATCTCAGAAATACGAGGCAAAGGATAGGCGTTTAATTGGGTATACAAGTTTATAGTCTGGCTATAATCGACCACTAGTCTTTTCTTCTCATTAGTTTTAACCACCACCACCTGGGCACGCCACGGGCTACCACTGTGTTCGATGATTCCCTCCCGTTGAAGCCTTTCCACTTCCTCTTTTATAAATGTTTTATCTTCTGAACTATACCGTCGACTCTTAGTCGCTATAGGTCTACAATTAGGAGCAAGCTTCGCAAACAAAGAAGGCGGACTTACGTTTAAAGTAGAAAGGCCGCAGACACTGAGCGGAGGCTGGGATCCACCATACTTAAGGGTAACGCTCTCATGCTGACACTGGAAGTCCAAGCCTAATATTAAGTTCACACACGACTGAGGTAATATGAGGAGTTTAAAATCCTTATGCTCCGTATCCTTAACGGTCAATGTGACTTTACAATATCCAGTTACCTCCGAAGTAAGGGATTTGGACGCCATCACAATTTCACTTCGAGTAGGATACACCTTCAATGAACAGGAGTTAACAAGGTTGGGGTGTATAAAACTTTCAGTACTGCCACAGTCTATCAAACACCCAGTAGGACGACCATTAATCTTGATGTCCATCATCGATTTTGACAAGGAACATGGTATGGTCTGGTCAACCGTAGCCGAGGCTAGAGTAAAACGATAGGCGGCAGCAGAGAAGACATCGGGTACAGGATTACCCTTACACACTTTACTAAAATGTCCCCGTTTCTTACATTTAAAACAGGTAGCCTCTCTGGCTGGGCAGCTTTGCCTGGGGTGTTTAGATTGGCCACAAAAATAACACTTAGACCCATGGGGCACAGCCGCAACAATAGGATTAAGTAGGGGCTCCATTGGTGTTATGGATGCCTCCATACTCGGAACACACGAGGCTGAGAGAGATGCATGGGCTGATTCATACACTTCTGAATTCTTCTGGGCTACATCTAACGATCGAGCAGCAGCGACAACCGTTTTTAAAACTAACGAGTCGTTCTCGAGGAGTCTCTGTCTAATATAATTAGATCGGAGGCCAGATATGAAAGAATCGCGGATGGCTTCTTCCTGATACACTATGGCAGAGACAGCCTTGTAGTTGCAACCCTTAGCCAAAGCCTTAAGGTCCTGCAGGAAATCGTCCAGAGATTCCTCGGGTAATTGCCTGCGAGTAGACAGGAGATACCTGGCGTATACTTCGTTAACTGACTTAAGGTACTGGGCTTTAAGAGCTGCGAGGGCCTCTTCATATGTAGTAATATCTTCAATTATAGAGTAAGTTTGATGACTTACCAAGTTGGTTAGAAGACCCAACTTGTTAACCGTCGGATCGGTCGATGATGCGATGAAGTGTTCAAAACATCGGAGCCAATGTGTAAATTCCTTCGACGCATCTGCCGAATGGGGATCGATATCCAGACGCTCTGGTTTCAAAAATCGATCCATCTTCCAAAAGTTGTTATTTAATAAAATTGATGTGCCAAATAACTGCCCGAATCCGAAGTTAAAGCTTAAGACTGAAGCCTTTTATTAAATAAGAATCATGGCAGAGTTAACAGAGTCCATCATCGACCGAGCCCTTGGTAGAACATACCAGAAGAGGGGCGGGGCCAGGGAGGAGCATTAGTGGTTCCCCCTAGTGGAACATTCCAGACATTACAAGTGCAAGTACAAATATCAGAACACAGTTATTTCATCACAAACCCCTCCCCTATTGCCTGGCCCAGGACAGCTGAAACAGTCTGGGTGAAGTCTTGTTTGCTTTCCCATTGACAAGATCCGGTGGTGGACTGTGCCTGGGTATTTCCAGCTGTCCCAGGTGAAGACACCTCCCCCCATCAGAAGAACATCATCATAACAGACATTGTGATTTCCATCGGAGAGTGCAGCCTGACAAGCACCCACCCACCATCGTGAGTGCCGACTGCGTTCCCCACCATCTCTCTCTCTCTCTCTCTCTCTCTCTCTCTCTCTCTCTCTGAGAGACACCGCTATTCTTTCATTTAATTTAATATTGAGCAGAGGGGAGAAGCCCCTCTCTCATCAGTACAACAAAGGGAGAGGTGGGTTTCCTTTAAAAACACCCTCTGCTTATAAATAGCATACAACAAAGGTCTAATTGCGAACATCAGGCCTAAGACTTGGGATGGGTATAGCTCTTAAAAAGACAAGGCCCTTCAACGGCGACTACATCTTCGTCGGTGGCGGGTGTTGCTGCCACAGCTGCTCCTGCTGCTCCATCACCTTTCCGACAAGTAACCAAAAAACATGGGGTGAAGAGCTACACCCACCCCAATATGATGATTGAGGCTTGTGTTAAGCCATGGCTGGGGCTGTCAGCTCTTCAGCCATCGTTGCAGCCTCAAAAATGTACGGGAAGGCTATGTTCTTCCTGGGGTCAGAGCAGGCGGTGTCCCTGGCCCTTAATTAGGGGTTCACAGTGGGCGGGACCTTCCTGCCGGTGGACCCGCTTGAGGCTACGGCGCAGCCTATTGCATTCGCCAACGTCCCGCCCTTTGTCCCCGGACAGCTCCTCCTCCCCCACCTATGCCAACTGGGCAGGTGAGATCTGGGAAAGCACCGATCCTGCTCGGCTTCAGGGAGACCAGCCTCCGTCACCAGCTTTTTATTCAGCTGGCACGGGAGGAGGACACGGAGGATGCATTCTTAGTGCACCATGAAGGGACAGCCTACCGCACCTTCTGGACGTCGGACAGTGTGCAGTGCCACGCCTGTAAGGAGGTGGGGCACGCATGTAAAAACAGCCCGCCTCCAAGGCCGCTAAAACACCTAAAGCTTGGGCGACATCAGAGGCCTCCGGTGGGGGGCGGGGGTGGTGGGAGGGAGAGCGTCTGAGCAGAAGGAAGATGCGGCGCAAAAAGAAACATCTAGAGGCGAATCCCTTAGCCAACCTAAACGGCCCCATAACTGCGCTTGTCCCGAACACCATACTGCTGACCGTGAGTGCGAGGGATCCCATACCCAAGCCCACGACCATACCCGATCCTGCGGAGAATTTACAACCAGCGGTCGGGCTTGGGCCCGGAAAAGTCAAACAGAAGGAGGGGGCGAAGGTGGAGGCCTCGACAGACATGACAACATCCATCTGGTCCACCATTCCCAGAGGGCTGGTCGGTCAGTCGCCTTCCTTTCCCTAGATCAGTAGAAGGAGTTTGACAGGGTGGATCACAAATACCTCTTTGGGACTCTGTACGCATTTGGGTTCGGGACGATGTAATATCTCCAAGTTTGCAGACGACACAAAGCTGGGTGGGTGTGTGTGCTGTGAGGAGGATGCTGAGAAACTCTAGTATGATTTGGACAGGTTGGGTGATTGGGCAGAAGCATGGCAGATGCAATATAACGTGGATAAATGCGAGGTTATCCACTTTGGTGTCAAAAACAGGAAGGCAGATTATTATCTGAATGGCAATAGATTGGGAAAAGGGGAAGTGCAACGAGACCTGGGTGTCCTTGTGCACCAGTCGCTGAAGGTAAGCATGCAGGTGCAGCAGGTGGTTAAAAAGGCAAATGGTATGTTGGCCTTCGTAGCGAGAGGGTTTGAGTACAGGAACAAAGGATGTCTTGCTGCAGTTGTACAGGGCCTTGGTGAGACCACATCTTGAGTATTGTGTGCAGTTTTGATCGACTTATCTGAGGAAGGATGTTCTTGCCATGGAGGGAGTGCAGCGAAGATTCACCAGGCTGATACCTGGGATGGCAGGAATGATGTATGAGGAGAGATTGGGTCGATTGGGCTTATACTCATTGGAGTTTAGAAGAATGAGAGGGGATCTCATTGAAACTTATAAAATTCTGACGGGACTAGACAGACTAGATGCAGGAAGGATGTTCCCGATGGTCGGGGAGTCCAGAACCAGGGGTCACAGTCTAAGGATAAGGGGTAAGCCATTTAGGACAGAGATGAGGAGGAATTTCTTCACCCAGAGAGTGGTGAACCTGTGGAATTCTCTACCACAGAAGGCAGTAGAGGCCAATTCATTAAATATATTCAAGAAGGAGTTGGATATATTTCTTAAGGCTAAAGGGATCAAGGGATATGGGGAGAAAGCAGGGACAGGGTACTGAATTTGGATGATCAGCCATGATCTCATTGAATGGCGGAGCAGGCTCGAGGGGCCGAATGGCCGACTCCTGCTCCTATCTTCTTCTATGTTTTCTATGTCATCTGGATCCGACTTCTGTACACCACTGCGGAGTGTCTGATTAAGGTTAACGGGTCTTTGATGGCGCTCCTCTTTGGGAGAGGGGTACGTCAGGGATGCCCCATGGCTGGGCAATTATATGGCATTTGCGTGGAGCCTTTCCTGCGCCTCTTGCAGAAGAGCTTGATAGGACTGGTTCTGCAGGGGCTGGGCATAGCGGTCATCATCTCAGCTTACGCCAATGACGTGCTCCTCATGATCACTGATTCCATTGGCTTGCAGAGGATGCGCAAGTGCCAGCAGGTCTACTCGGCCACGTCCTCTGCCAGGATCAACTGGGAGAAATGTTCTGGACTCCTGGTGGGTCAGTGGCGGGTGGACTCCCTGCCGGAGGAACTGAGGCCTTTTGCCTGGAGTACAACTCCTCTCTTCTCTTAGGCAGTCCCTCGGAACCGAGGATGACTTGCTTCCACACTAAAAATGAGTTCTCGGGTGACTGATGAGTCCAATGCAGGACCTACAGTCTCTGTCACAGGTGGGGCAGATGGTGGTTGAAGGGGCAGGTGGGTGGGTTGATGTGCTGTTTGCGCTTGGCTTCCGTTTGCTCCCGGCAAAGAGACTTGAGGTGATCAGCGCCTTCCCGGATGCTTCTCCTCCACTTTGTGCGGTCTTGGGCCAGGGATTCCCATGTGTCAGTGGGGATGTTGCACTTTTTCAAGGAGGCTTTGAGGGTGTCCTTGAAACATTTCCTCTGCCCACCTGGGGCTCTCTTGCCGTGTCGGAGCTCTGAGTAGAACGCTTGATTTGGAAGTCTCGTATCGGCTTTGCGGATGATGTGACCCCTCCATCGGAGCTGATCGAGCGTGGTCAGAGCTTCGATGCTGGGATGTTGGCCTGAGTGAGAACACTGACGTTGGTGTGCCTATCCTGCCAATGGATTTGCAGGATCTTGAGCGTTGATGGTACCTTTCCAGTGCTTTGAGGTGCCTGCTGTACATGGTCCATGTCTCTGAAGCATACAGGTGAGCGGGTATCACTACTGCTCTGTAGACCATGAGCTTAGTGCCAGGTTTGAGGTCCTGGTGTTCAAACACTCTCTTCCTCAGGCGACCGAAGGCTGCACCGGCACACTGAAGGTGGTGTTTTTACTTCGTCGTTGACAGTAGGCTCTCAAGGTATGCAAAGTGGTTCACGTTGTCCAAGGCCTTTGGTCCACGTTGTCCAAGGCCTTATCGTGAATTTTGATAATCGGCGGGGGGGGGGAATTACTGTGTGGTGGGGGCAGGTTGGTAGAGGACCTTTGTTTTCCAGATGTTTAGTGTGATGCCCATGCTCTCGTACGCTTCAGTGACGGTGTTGACGATGGTTTGGAGTTCGACCTCCGAGTGAGCGCAGATGCAAGCATCGTCTGCATACTGTAATTCAACGACAGAGGAAGGGACGGCCTTGGATCTGGACTGGAGGCAACAGAGGTTGAACAGTTTCCTGTTTGTTCTGTAGATTAGCTCCACTCCAGCGAGGAGCTTACTGGGGGTGAGATGGAGCATTGCAGCAAGGAAGATCGAGAAGAGCTTTGGTGCAATGACACAGCCTTGCTTGACCCCGGTCCGTACGTGAATTGGGTCTGTGGTGGAGCCGTTGGTCAGGATCATGGCTCGCATGTCGTCGTGAAGCAGGCGGAGGATGGTGACAAACTTTTGAGGGCCGTTTAGGTTGGCTAAGGGACTCGCCTCATCTTCCTTCCGCTCAGACGCTCTCCCTCCCACCCGCGATGACATTGGCCTCTGATGTCGCCCACGCATCTGCTGGTTCCGACACGCGGACAGGAGCAGGGGGAGGAGTGGTGGCAGCGCCAGCCTCGGTCGCTTTGGGCGTTTTAGCGGCCTTGGAGGCGGGGCAGTTTTTACACGCGTGCCCCACTTCCTTACAGGTATGGCACCGTCCGACGTCCAGAAGATGCGGTAGGCTGTCCCTTCATGGTGCACTAAGAATGCATCCTCCGTGTCCTCCTCCCGCGCCAGCTGAATAAAAAGCTGGCAACGGAGGCTGGCCTCCCTGAAGCCGAGCGGGATCGGCGCTTTCCCAGATCTCACCTGCCCAGTTGGCGTAGGTGGGGGAGGAGGAGCTGTCCGGGGACAAAGGGCGGGATGTTGGCGAATACAATAGGCTGCGCAGTAGCCTCAAGCGGGTCATAACATAAGAAATAGGAGCAGGAGTAGGCCAATCGGCCCCTCGAGCCTGCTCCGCCATTCAATAATATCGTGGCTGATCTGATCCTAACCGCCAATCCACTATCACAGAACCATCTCCTGAATCTAACAAAATTAGACACACGAAATAGGAGCAGGATCAGGCTACACGGCCCCTGGGCCCGCTCCGCTACCCACAGGGCCATGTCTGATCCGAACCTAGACTCATGTCCAAATTCCTGCCCGCTCCCCGTAACCCTTAATTCCCTTTTACTTCTAGGAAACTGTCTATTTCTGTTTTAAATTTATGTAATGATGTAGCTTCTACAGCTTTTTGGGGCAGCATATTCCATGGACCTACCACCCTCTGAGTGAAGTAGTTCCTCCTCATCTCAGTTTTGAAAGAGCAGCCCCTTATTCTAAGACTATGCCCCCTAGTTCTAGTTTCACCCATCATCGGGAACATCTTCCCTGCATCCACCCGATCCAACCCCTTCACAATCTTATATGTTTCAATAAGATCGCCTCTCATTCTTCTGAACTCCAATGAGTAGAGTCCCAATCTACTCAACCTCTCCTCATATGTCCATCCCCTCATCCCCGGGATTAACCGAGTGAACCTTCTTTGTACTGACTCGAGAGCAAGTATGTCCTTTCTTAAGTATGGACACCAAAACTGTATGCAGTATTCTAGGTGCGGTCTCACCAATACCTCCTTATTTTTATATTCTATCCCCCTAGCAATGAAAGCCAACATTCCATTGGCCTTCTTAATCACTTGCTGCACCTGCATACTAACCTTTTGAGTTTCGTGCACCAGGACCCCCAGATCCCTTTGTACTTCAGTACTTTCCAGTTTCTTGCCATTAAGATAATAACTTGCTCTACGATTTTTCCTGCCAAAGTGCATAACCTCACACTTTCCAGTATTGTATTCCATCTGCCAAATCTCTGCCCACTTACTTAGCCTGTCTATGTCCCCTTGCAGGTTTTTTATGTCCTCCTCACTCGCTACTTTCCCTCCCATCTTAGTATCATCTGCAAACTTTGATATGTTACACTCGGTCCCCTCCTCCAAATCGTTAATATAGATTATAAAGAGTTGGGGACCCAGCACTGACCCCTGCGGAACACCACTAGTTACTGATTGCCAGTCTGAGAATGAACCATTTATCCCAATTCTCTGCCTTCTGTTAGGTAGCCAATCCTCTATCCATGCCAGAATATTACCCCCAATCCCGTGATTTTTTATCTTAAGCAATAATCTTTTGTGTGGCACCTTGTCAAATGCCTTTTGGAAGTCTAAATACACTACGTCCACTGGTTCCCCTTTATCCACCCTATATGTTACTTCTTCAAAGAACTCCAGCAAATTTGTCAAACATGACTTCCCCTTCATAAAACCATGCTGACTTTGTCCTATTAAATTATGATTATCCAAATGTCCTGTTACTGTCTCCTTAATAATGGACTCCAAAATTTTACCTACCACAGATGTTAGGCTAACCGGTCTATAGTTTCCAGCCTTCTGTCTACTGCCCTTTTTAAATAAGGGTGTTACATTAGCAGTTTTCCAGTCTGCCGGGACCTTTGCTGAGTCCAGGGAGTTTTGGAAAATTATTACCAATGCATCCACAATCCCTACCGCCACTTCCCTCAAGACCCTAGGATGTAGGCCATCAGGTCCAGGTGATTTATCCGCCTTGAGTCCCATTGTTTTATCGAGTACCACTTCCTTAGTGATTTTGATCGTGTTTAGCTCCTCCCCGCCCCCCCCCCCCCCATAGCCCCCTGCTTGTCCAGTGTTGGGATATTCTTGGTGTCCTCTACTGTAAAGACTGATACAAAATATTCATTCAGTGTTTTTGCCATCTCCATATTTCCCACCATTAATTTCCCGGTCTCATCCTCTAAGGGACCAACATTTACTTTAGCCACCCTTTTTCTTTTTATATAGCTATAAAAACTCTTGCTATCTGTTTTTATATTTTTTGCTAATTTACTTTGATAATCTATCTTCCCTTTCTTAATCAATCTTTTTGTTATTTTTTGCTGTCTTTTAAAGTTTTCCCAATCCTCTATCCTCCCACTAGATTTGGCTACCTTATATGCCCTTGTTTTTAGTCGAATACTATCCTTAATTTCTTTACTTAGCCACGGATGGCTGTCTTTTCTTTTACACCCTTTTCTTCTCAGTGGAATATGTGATAAAAATGATAACTTCCGGGAAGTTATGTCATCACTTCCTGTGAACTATGAACTATGAACTATGTACATACCTCACTTCCTGTCATATGTCACTTCCTGTTGGACTGGTATAAATACTGGTCTGTTCAGTATTGTAAGAGGCTTCTATCAGAGGCATGGTAAAGACCTCTCTTGTGTATATAGTGTGTTTATAAGTTACTTAAAGCTTACTTTAAAGTTACTTGATGGTAAGTCTCCTTTTTCTTACATCAATTTAAGTAACTTAATATTTACACTGACAAACTCGGAAGTTAAGGATCCAGGGAACCACCCATCATGGAGAAAATCTTTAGACCTATTCGTCTGGACTTGGACCCGAATACACCAGCAGCTGGCAGGGTATGGAAGCATTGGTATCGTACTTTTGAGAATTTTCTGGATGAATGTAAAGCGGATGCTCCTGCTAAATTGAAGATACTTGTCAATTATGTGACACCAAAAGTGTTCGAATATGTTGATGACTGGGATAATTACAAAGAGGTGATTCGGGCACTTAAGAAACTGTATGCGAAGACCCCAAATGAGGTCTATGCTAGACATCTACTGGCCACAGCCCGACAAGGGCCAGGGGAATCAATTGACGACTTCCTGCAAGAACTTCGCAGGCTCAGCGTAGATTGTAACTTTCAGGCAGCCTCAGCTGAGCTGTACCGCCAAGAAATGATTCGTGATGCTTTCATCTGCGGGATTGCCTCTCCATTTATACGCCAGCGTCTACTAGAAAGTAAAACACTTGAGCTACAAAAAGCTTTTGACCTAGCTTGTTCACTGGATTTGGCAAAGAGAAATGCAGACCTCTATCAGCTGCCCAGATCTCGATCTGCTGCTGTAGCTGCAACCAGACAATTCAAGCGGTCTCAGGTGAACCCTATCATGGGGGAATCTAATTCTGATAATTCTGATGAAGAAGAGGAGGACGACCCCACTTTAGCAGCCTCTTGGCAATCTAGGAAGGAATGCTTCTTTTGTGGAGATGCTTTTCACCCTTGGAAAACCTGCCCTGCTCGCAATGCAATCTGCAGTTATTGCGGGAAAAAAGGACACTTTGCTAAAGTTTGCCTATCAAGGGCCTCTACGAGGGCCAATCCAGCTAAGGCCTACCGAACTGCCCCAATTAGGGCCTATCAAGATGCTCCAACTAGGACCTATCAAGCTTCCTCTCGAGCTCTCTCCCGAAGAAGCACACCGAGAGTTTTAGCCACTCTCTGTGCAACGACACCAATTACAGCTGCTTGCCCACAGAACCTGTCTCATGCAGCCACAAAAATTTCAATTAAAGGGCATACCTTAGATGCCTTAATTGACTCAGGAAGTACTGATAGTTTCATTAAGGAACAGATTGTTGCGAAATTGAAACTACATGTCTTCCCATCGGACCAGGCAATTGCGATGGCCCAGTCATCACTTAATACCAGAATCTCCGGCTTTTGTGTTGTTGATATGACACTTCATGGTCGTATGTATCCCTCCACCCGACTTTCGGTGCTCAAGGACTTATGTCGTGATCTCCTCTTAGGGCTGGACTTCCAAAAACAGCATAAGAAACTCACCATTGAGTTTGGTGGATCCAAACCCGGACTTACTATTTCTAATATACCGTCTAAATTACCATTTTGTGCATTATCAGCAGCTTCACTTGATGAACCCTCATTATTTGCCAGTATTCCGCCTCAATGCAAACCGATAATAACGAAATCGCGGCGCTTTAATCAGGAAGACCAATCTTTTATTGCGGCTGAAATCTCTCGACTTCTAGCAGAGGATATCATTGAACCATGTTCGTCGCCCTGGCGGGCTCAAGTCGTCATTGTCAAGAACCCTCTAAAACCTCACAAACAGCGACTATGCATCGATTATTCGCAAACCATCAATCAATATACCGACTTGGACGCCTACCCATTGCCACGCATTGATGATATGGTTAATAAACTGGCCGAATACAAAGTGTTCTCAACTTACGATTTAAAAAGTGCCTATCATCAGTTACCCTTGAAGGTCTCGGATAAGCAGTACACAGCCTTTGAGGCTAATGGACGGCTGTACCAATTTCGTCGCCTCCCATTCGGGGTTACTAATGGAGTGGCTGTCTTTCAACGGGCAATGGATGGCCTGGTTAAGCAGGAAAACCTAAGGGACACTTTTCCCTATCTTGATAACATTACCATTGCAGGTCACGATCAACAGGAACACGACTCCAACCTCCAAAAATTTCGGGATGCCCTCCATCGCCGTAATTTGACCCTGAATGAATCCAAATCTGTTGAGTCGCAACCGACCATCAACATCCTTGGCTACTGCGTAGGCAATGGTATCATTAAGCCAGACCCAGAAAGACTTCGCCCGCTCCAAGAGCTCCCGTCACCTAAGAATCCGGCTTCTTTACGTCGGGCTCTCGGTCTGTTTGCATACTACGCTAAATGGATTCCTCATTTTTCGGACAAAATCCAACCCTTGCTGCATGCTACATCATTTCCACTGGGAACAGCGGCTGTTGCAGCCTTTAACCTTCTCAAAAAACAGTTGGAGAAAGCGACTCTTCACTCCATCGATGAGAATCTCCCTTTCGTGGTTGAATGTGATGCCTCGGAGGTGGCGATCTCGGCTACTCTGAATCATTTATGTAGCATTTATGTCCAGGACCTTACAAGGTGCCGAGCTACATTATCCTCCGGTTGAGAAAGAAGCCACAGCCATCATAGAGGCAGTACGGAAGTGGAACCATTTTCCAGCTCGCCAGCACTTTACATTGATCACGGACCAACGATCAGTCGCCTTCATGCTCGATAATCGAAAACGAACCAAAATTAAGAATAATAAAATACAACTTTGGAGGATGGAACTGGCCTCTTTTGGTTATACCATTCTCTATCGGCCTGGCAAGGAGAATGTGGCCCCGGACACCCTCACACGGACATTCTGCTCCACTATGTCATCCTCCACGCTCATGGATGTCCACAATGGTTTGTGTCATCCTGGCGTTACGCGCATGCTACATTTCGTACGATCACGGAATCTCCCTTTTTCCACTGGAGATGTAAAGAAAATATGCTCAGAATGCCGGCTTTGTGCGGAATTAAAACCTCAGTTCTTCCGCCCCTCAGATGGTATACTCATACATGCAACCCAACCGATGCAACGACTTAGCATCGATTTTAAGGGCCCAGTGCCCTCTTCAACTCGGAACACATATTTGCTCACCATGATCGACGAATATTCACGTTTTCCGTTTGCCTTCCCCTGCTCCAATATGCTGGCGTCCACAGTAATCTGCTGCCTTGAGCAGGTATTTTCTCTCTGTGGCATGCCGGCTTATATTCACTCAGATCGGGGTCCATCCTTTATGTCAAGGGAACTCAAGGACTACCTCTCAGAACGGGGAATTGCTACAAGCAAAACAACACCATGCCATCCCATCGGAAATGGGCAGGTAGAGAGGTATAACGGTATCATCTGGAATTCCGTACGTCTCGCTTTAAGATCTCGGGGCCTACCAGACCAGCAATGGGAAACAGTGCTTCCGGATGCATTGCACTCTATACGGTCCCTGCTTTCTACAGCCACAAATACTACACCTCATGAGCGGTTCTTTGGATTCCAGCGTCGCTCATCTCATGGGACATCACTCCCGTCATGGCTAACTACTCCTGGAACTGTATTACTCCGAAGATACGTTCGGACGTCTAAAAATGACCCTCTTGTAGACGAGGTCGAACTAACCGATGCCAACCCCACCTATGCAAACATACGATATTCCGACGGCCGAGAATCTACCGTATCATTACGGGATCTGGCTCCCTGCCCACCAGGACCTAGTGGGACATCGGGTGATGGCATTTCACCAGGAAACTCTTGGGACCTATCGGGTACCCCTCTCCAGGATCCTGATCGGACACCAACTAGCTTGGTGCCGGTAGAACCCCGTGCTCAAGGTTGCGACCCTCCCAGTACCGCGCATGAAAGTACTGATCCGCCACAGACCAGCTCTGCACCTCCCTCTGAACAGAGGCAGTCCGACTTTGAACCTATTGGGGCTCGTACTCGAAGCCATGATCTCCCCGACCCTTCACAGGGCAATCCAGGCCACACAGACTCTGACCAATGGCCAACCGCATGTAAGCGGACCAGCGACCCTCTACGACGGGAATCCAAACGGGTGCGACTCTTCCTTGTTCGGCGGCTGCGGACCAAAAGGTAGACCACAGCCTCCTAATCCTGCAGGAGGGAAGAATGTGATAAAAATGATAACTTCCGGGAAGTTATGTCATCACTTCCTGTGAACTATGAACTATGAACTGTGTACATACCTCACTTCCTGTCATATGTCACTTCCTGTTGGACTGGTATAAATACTGGTCTGTTCAGTATTGTAAGAGGCTTCTACCAGAGGCATGGTAAATACCTCTCTTGTGTATATAGTGTGTTTATAAGTTACTTAAAGCTTACTTTAAAGTTACTTGATGGTAAGTCTCCTTTTTCTTACATCAGAATATATATTTTTTGGGAGTTGTAAAATAACTCCTTAAATGTACACCACTGATCATGTATCGTCTTACCCTTTAATCTATTTTCCCAATCCACTCGACTCAATTCCGCTCTCATACCTTCATAGTCTCCTTTATTCAAGCTTAGCACGCTTGTTTGAGATCCAACCTTCTCACCCTCCAATTGAATATGGAATTCAACCATGTTATGGTCACTCATTCCAAGGGGATCCTTTACTAGGACATCTTTAATTAATCCTGTCTCGTTACACAGGACCAGATCTACGGTTGCTTGCCCCCTGGTCGGTTCAGTTACATACTGCTCAAGAAACCCATCCCTAATACACTCAATGAACTCATCCTCAAGGCAGCCCTGCCCAATTTGATTTGTCCAATTAATATGATAGTTAAAATCCCCCATAATTATAGATGTTCCCTTATTACAAGCCTCAACTATTTCCTGATTGATACTCCGTCCAACAGAGTTGCAACTGTTCGGAGGCCTATAGACTACGCCCACTAGTGTTTTTTTCCCCTTATTATTCCTTACCTCCACCCAAACTGTTTCATTATCCTGATCTTTTGACCCAATATCATTTCTCTGTATTACAGTGATTCCTTCCTTTATTAACATAGCCACCCCACCTCCCCTTCCTTCCTGCCTGTCCTTCCTGATCGTTAAATAACCTGGTATGTTTAATTCCCAGGCATTGTCACCCTGCAGCCATGTTTCTGTAATGGCCACAAGATCATACCCATATGTAGTTATTTGTGCCATTAACTCGTCTATTTTGTTACGAATGCTACGTGCATTCAGATAGAGAACTTTCAAATATGTTTTGTGACACTTAGTTCCTGCTTTTACCCTTTTTATTACTTTACCTTTTACTCCATACCTTCTGCCCCTTCCTGACACGCTCTGGTTTTTAATTTCCCCACTGCTACCTAAGTCTATGACCTTCTCTGTTGTCATTTTTATTATTTGCTCTCTAGGAACCTCCCCCCCCCACTAGTTAGTTTAAAGCCCTCTCTACAGCCCTAGTTATATGATCCGCCAGGACTCTAGTCCCAGCACTGGCCAAGTGAAGCCCGTCCCAACGGAACAGCTCCCTCCTGCCCCAGTACTGGTGCCAGTGTCCCAGGAAGCAAAACCCATTTCTCCCACACCAGTCTTTGAGCCACGCATTTAACTCTTGAATTTTATTTGTCCTAGCCAAATTCGCTCGTGGCTCAGGTAATAATCCAGAGATTATTACCCTTGAGGTTTTGTTTTTTAATTTGACCCCTAGCTGCTCATACTCCTTTAACAGAACTGGCTTCCTAGTCCTATCTATGTCGTTTGTACCAACATGGACCACGACAACTGGATCCACCCCCTCCCACTGCAAGTTTCTTTCCAGCCCAGAGGAGATGTCCTTAACCCTGGCACCGGGTAGGCAACACAGCCTTCGGGACTCTCGCTCTCGGCTGCAGAGAACTCTATCTATCCCCCTAATAATACTATCCCCTACCACTACAACATTTCTATTTACTCCCCCCTCTTGAATGGCCCCCTGTTCCACGGTGCTGTGGCCAGGTTGCTCATCCTCCCTGCAGTCCCTGCTCCCGTCCCCACAGGGAGTAAGAACCTCGAACCTGTTGGACAAGAGCAAGGGCTGCGGCTCCTCCAGCTCTACCTCCTGGATCCCCGTACCTGCCTCACTCGTAGTCACACCGTCCTGTCCCTGACCATGGGCTACATCTGAATCAATTAACTTCATAGGTGTGACCACCTCCTGATACATAGAGTCCAGGTATTTCTCCCCCTCCCTGATGTGTCGCAGTGTCTGAAGCTCAGACTCCAGCTCATCAACACGGAGCTAGAGTTCCTGTAGCAGCAGACACTTGTCACAGACGTAATCACCGTGAGCCTCAATGGGGTTCACCGGCTCCCACATCTCGCAACAGTAACACATCACCTGCTCCATTCTATGTAATTAATTAAATTTTTTATTGTTAGTTATGGACACCCTCTGCCTGATTTTAGATGCTAGTATCCCCTTTAATTAATTGGATTTAAATTAAATCAATCCCTCTAGTTACACCAGTTAAATGGTTTACCAACAGTCACTCTGCACCAGAAAGGCCTTATTAACTACAACCCACAGAGTTAAAGTTTGAAAAGGGTCCACTGGCAGGAAGTTCCCGCCCACTGTGATCCCTTAATTAAGGGCCAGGGACACCGCCTGCTCTGACCCCGAGGAAGAACATAGCCTTCCCATACATTTTTGAGGCTGCAACGATGGCTGAAGGGCTGACAGCCCCAGCCATGGATTAACGCAAGCCTCAATCATCATATTGGGGTGGGTGTAGCTCTTTCCCCCCCCCGCCATGTTTTTTGGTTACTTGACAGAAAGGTGACAGAGCAGCTGTGGCTGCCACACCCGCATACAGCCTCATTGGCCCCGCCACTGGTGAAGATGGGGTCGCCATTGAAGCGCCTTGTCTTTTTAAGAGCTACACCCATCCCAAGTCTTAGGCCTAATGTTCGCAATTAGGCATTTGCTGTATGCTCTTTAAGCAGCGGGTGTTTTTAAAGGAAACCCACCTCTCCCTTTGTTGTACTGATGAGAGAGGGGCTTCTCCTCGCTGCTCAATATTCAATTAAATAAAAGAATAGAGGTGGTTGTTATGTTCATAAATAAATAGACGTTTTCATTATGAACAGCTAGCTTGAGCTAGTCATTTATTCAGCCATGTGGACGAGTGTACAGGCATCCATCTTGACTACTGCCTTGTGGGTAGTCCACTACTAAACATACAGCTCCACCTAGTGTACCATTCTAGAATGACATGTTACTGATCATTACATCCCCCTTCCTTAGAGGTTAAACAAAATCAATATCAATCAATCATAATGACATAAACATCTTCACAACAGTCAACACATTTTCAAAGCTTTACTTTATGAACTCTAAGCTTTTCATTCTTTTATTATAGTTTTCTTTGTACTCAAAGATTAAGAACAGCTAGCTTTTGTTAGACACTTTATTGAGCACATGTGGACTAGGTACAGTATCTGTAGAGGCCTCCATCTTGACTGCTGCCTTGTGGGTAGCCTAGTGCATCGTGGGTAGCCCACTCTTATATACATACAGCACCACCTAGTGTACCATTCCAGAATGACAGGTTACTGATCATTACATCCCCCTTTCTTTGAGGTTAAACAAAATCAGTATCAATCAATATCAATCAATAACAACATAAACATCTTCAACAGTCAATACATTTTCAATGTAGTTTTCTTTGTACTCAAAGATTAAGTCTATCAGGCTGTTTTACTTCACGTGTGGATCTTCTCAGCACAGGTAAGTCTGATGTGTTTTCATGAGAGCCTGTATGTGTATTTGTGTTAGATTGTTCTGGTGGTGAGTGACAAGATTCAGTTGCGGCATTGTCATCGATTTGCTCTTCGATAGTCTCTTGTGTTTTTAGGAGGGAACGGCGGTTCCTCCTGAGAATCTGTCCTTCCTCAGTTCTAACAGTGTATGACCTTGGTCCTACTTCCTCAAGAACTGTAGCTTTCCTGTTCCATGCATCTGGATCCTCAATCCTGACAACATCATCCCTTGTCAATGGTTTCAGAGTTTTGGATGACTTGTCACAGTGTGATTTCTGTTTCAGCTTTAACAGTTGAAGTCTCTGTCTCAGTTCCTTACTCTGCTTTTCTTTTGCACAGCAGGGTAGCGTGGTACGCAACTTGTGACCCATTAGGAGTTCAGCAGCTGAAGAACCAGAGTCTAAAGGTGAGGCTCGGTAGCTCAGCAGGGCGAGATAAGGATCAGACTTGTTTTCTGTCGCTTTCTTCAGTAGCTGCTTGAGAACTTGAACACCTTTCTCTGCCTTACCATTCGACTGAGCATACAACGGACTGGACGTGATGTGTTGAAAGTCATAATGTGCTGCAAACTGTTGCCACTCCTTACAGTTGAAGCACGGACCATTGTCGCTAACGGCAATCCTGGGAATTCCATGCCTGGCGAAGATGGATTTAACATACATTATGACACTGCTTGCTGATGTGCTTGAGAGCAGCGCCATCTCAGGATAGTTAGAATAGTAGTCAATCACTATTAGATAGTCTTTACCATTCAAATGAAAGAGGTCCATACCAACCTTTTGCCATGGTGCTGTTGGTAAGTCAGCTACTATTATTGGTTCCTTTGCTTGTTTGTTTTGGTGTTTCTGACATGTCTCACATTTGCCTATCATGTTCTCAATGTCCTTACTTATGCCAGGCCAATAAACAGTGTCTCTTGCTTTCCTTTTGCATTTTTCAATTCTGAGGTGTCCCTCATGAATCCTTTTGAGCATGTCTCGACGTAGAGCTTGTGGAATGACTATTCTGTTCTGTTTTAGTAATAGGCCACTTGCGACACTCAACTCTGACCTGATGTGATAGTACTTTGGACAGGAACCTTTTGGCCAACCATGATGAATGTTCTCTATTACTGTTTGTCACACTGTATCTTTTACTGTTTCTTCTGCTATTTGCTTTGATTTTGTGTCTGACACGGGCAGCGCAGCAGTGACCATACTCACGTGAACATCCACGTCTTCCTCAGTAGAGCTCACATGACTCATTGTGGGTGCTCGGGATAGTGCATCTGCTAACACTATGTGTTTGCCTGGTGTGTAGATCAGTTCAAAGTCATATCTTTGCAGCTTCAACATGAGTCGTTGAATCCTTGGAGACATCTCATTCAGATTTTTTTTAATGATGGCAACCAGTGGGCAGTGGTCTGTCTCAACTGTGAAGGTGGGAAGTCCATATATGTAGCCATGGAACTTTTCTAGTCCAACCACCAAGCCTAGACATTCCTTTTCAATCTGGGCGTATCGACACTCAGAATCAGTCATAGACCTGGAGGCATAGGCAACAGGCTTCCAATCTTCACCCTCTGCTTGTAGCAAGACCGCGCCTAGGATGCATCCGTTGACATTTTGATTCTCTTTGTTGGGTCAAAGAAGGTGAGTACAGGTGTGGTTGTCAGCACTGTTTTGAGGTTTATCCACCCTTGTTCATGTCTTTCTGTCCATGCGAACTCATTTGTTTTATGTAGCAGGTCTCGCAGACAGGCTGTCTTGGCTGACAAGTTAGGAATGAACTTTCCAATGAAGTTTATCATCCCCATGATGCGTAGCACTCCTTTTTTGTCAGTGGGTCTGGGCATGTTGAGTATGGCGTTTACTTTTTCCATATCTGGCTCTATTCCCTTACCAGATAGATTATCTCCTAGGAAAGTGACTTCCTGGACGCCAAACTGACACTTGGCTTTGTTGAGCTTCAGTCCATTCCGGCGTATGCTCTGTAGCACTTTAGTCAGTCTCTCATTGTGTTCTTTCAGTGTGGAGCCCCAGATGATGATGTCTTCAACATAGACCCGAACTCCTTCCAGACCTTCAATTATGCGTTCCATCGCTCTATGAACGATTTCAGATGCAGATATTATCCCGAAAGGCATTCTGAGGAAACAATACCAGCCAAATGGTGTGTTGAAGGTACAGTATTTGGTGCTCTCCATCCAATTTTAGTTGCCAAAATCCTTGAGGCATCGAGCTTTGTGAAGTATCTGACACCTGACATTTCACTGGTGATTTCTTCTCGCTTGGGAATCTGGTAGTGTTCACGTTTTATGTTTGCATTTAAGTCCTTTGGATCAATGCATACTCTTAGATCATTGTTCTTTTTCTTTACACATACCATGGAGTTAACCCAGTCTGTTGGCTCTTCAACTTTCCTGATGACTCCTAGAAACATAGAAGATAGGAGCAGGAGTAGGCCATTTGGCCTTTTGAGCCTGCTCCGCCATTCAATGAGATCATGGCTGATCATCCAAATTCAGTACCCTGTCCCTGCCTCCTCCCTATATCCCTTGATCCCTTTAGCCTTAAGAAATATATCCAACTCTTTCTTGAATATATTTAATGAACTGGCCTCCACCGCCCTCTGTAGCAGAGAATTCCACAGGTTCACCACTCTCTGGGTGAAGAAATTCCTCCTCATTTCAGTCCTAAATGGCTTACCCCTTATCCTTAGACTATGACCCCTGATTCTGGACTCCCCGGCCATCAGAAACATCCATCCTGCATCTAGTCTGTCCAGGCCTGACAGAATTTTATCGGTTTCAATGAGATCCCCTCTCAATCTTCTAAACTCCAGTGAGTATAAGCCTAATCGACACAATCTCTCCTCATACGTCATTCCTGCCATCCCAGGTATCAGCCTGGTGAATCTTCGCTGCACTCCTTCCATGGCAAGAACATCCTTCCTCAGGTAAGGCGACCAAAACTGCACACAATACTCAAGGTGTGGTCTCACCAAGGCCCTGTACAACTGTAGCAAGACATCCTTGTTCCTGTACTCGAACCCTCTTGCTACGAAGGCCAACATACCATTTGCCTTCTTAACCGCCTGCTGCACCTGCATGCTTACCTTCAGCGGCTGCTGCACAAGAACACCCAGGTCTCTCTGCACTTCCCCTTCTCCCAATCTATTGCCATTCAAATAATAATCTGCCTTCCTGTTTTTGCCACCAAAGTGGATAACCTTGCATTTATCCACATTATATTGCATCTGCCATGCTTCTGCCCAATCACCCAACCTGTCCAAATCGTACTGGAGTTTCACGACATCCTCCTCACAGCTTACCCTCCCACCCAGCTTTGTGTCGTCTGCAAATTTGGAGATATTACATCCAATTCCCTCGTCCAGATCATTAATGTATGTTGTGAACAGCTGGGGTCCTAGGACCGATCCTTGCGGTACCCCACTAGTCACTGCCTGCCACTCGGAAAATGACCCGTTTATTCCAACTCTTTGCTTTCTGTCCGCCAACCATTTCTCTATCCAAGTCAATACCTTGCCCCCAATCCCATGTGCCTTAATTTTGCATGCTAATCTCTTATGCGGGACCTTATCGAAAGCCTTCTGAAAGTCCAAATACACTACATCCACTGGTTCTCCCTTATCTATTTTACCAGTTACATCCTCAAAAAATTCCAGTAGATTAGTCAAGCATGATTTACCTTTTGTAAATCCATGTTGACTTTGTCCGATCCTGTCCCTGCTTTCCAAGTGCTCTGCTATTACATCTTTTATAATAGACTCTAGCATTTTCCCCACTACCGATGTCAGGCTTACCGGTCTATAATTCCCCGCTTTTTCTCTACCACCTTTTTTGAATAGTGGGGTAACATTAGCTACCCTCCAATCCATGGGTACTGTTCCAGAGTCTATCGAGTTCTGGAAGATGACCAGCAATGCATCTACTATTTCTAGGGCCACTTCCTTAAGTACCCTGGGATGTAGATTATCAGGCCCTGGGGATTTATCAGCCTTCAGTCCCATCAATTTTCCGAACACCATTTCCCTACAAATACTGATTTCTTTCAGTTCCACCCTTTCATCAGACCCTATGTTCCCCGACATCTCTGGGAGGTTATTTGTGTCCTCCTTTGTGAAGACAGAACCAAAGTATGAATTTAGTTGGTCTGCCATTTCTTTGTTTCCCATTATAAATTCCCCTGATTCTGACTGCAAGGGACCTATGCTTGACTTCACCAATATTTTTCTCTTCACATATCTATAAAAGCTTTTACAGTCAGTTTTTATGTTCCCTGCCAGCTTACTCTCATATTCTATTTTCCCTTTCTTAATTAATCCCTTTGTCCTCCTTTGTTGAATCCTAAACTGCTCCCAATCCTCAGGATTATTGCTTTTTGTGGCCAATTTATATGTCGTCTCCTTGGATCTTATGCTATCCCTAATTTCCCTTGTTAGCCACGGTTGAGTCACCTTTTTTGTTTTATTTTTATGCCAAACTGGGATGAACAAATTCTGTAGCTCATCCATTCGGTCTTTGAATGTTTGCCATTGCCTATCCACCGTCAACCCTTTGAGTGACATTCCCCAATCAATCCTACCCAACTCGCTCCTCAGACCATCGTAGTTTCCTTTATTTAAATTGAGGACCCTAGTCTCTGATTCAACTACTTCATTCTCCATCTTAATGAAGAATTCGATCATATTATGATTGCTCCGACCAAAGGGGCCTCGTACAACAAGATTGCTAATTAATCATTTCTCGTAACATAATACCCAGTCTAAGATGGCCTGATCTCTGGTTTGTTCCTCGACATATTGGTCCAGGAAACCATCCCGTAAACACTCCAGGAATTCCTCCTCCACAGTATTGTTACTAATTTGGTTGGCCCAATCTATATGTAGATTAAAGTCACCCATGATGACTGCTGTGCCCTTATTGCACGTTTCTTTAATTTCCCTTTTAATGCCATCCCCAACCTCCGCCTTACTGTTGGGAGGTCTATATACCACTCCCACAAATGTTTTTTTCCCCTTAGTAGTTCTCAATTCTACCCATACAGATTCGACATCATCAGAGCTAATATCCTTCATTACAGTTGTATTAATCCCTTCTTTAACCAGTAATGCTACCCCACCTCCCTTTCCTTTTTGCCTATCTTTCCTGAATATCGAATACCCCTGGATGTTGAGTTCCCAGTCTTGGCCATCCTTGAGCCACGTTTCCGTAATCCCAACCAAATCATATTCGTGTGGTCATTCTGTCCAGTTCTTTCTTGAGCCGGTCACGCAGGGGTGCTGGAACTCTCCGTGGAGCATGTACCACTGGCTAAGCATCCTCCTTTAGCTGGATCTTGTAGGTGAATGGTAGAACTCCAAATCCTTTGAACACATCCTGGAAATTATTCACTACAGAATCCACTGAGTCATCTGATCTGCTTATGGTACAGTTTATACGGTAGACTCTCTTGACCAGTTCTAAGTCCTCACAAGCTTTGTCACCTCGTAGTGAATCAAGTCCTTCAGCCACAACAGAAAACATGAGATGATGCACTTTGTCTTTGACTGTCACTTTAAGTCTGCATACACCTAAGCTATCTATTTTCTGTCCATTATAGTTCTTCAGTAGTACTGACTCTTTCTGTATTTTGGGCTTTTCTTTCATATTTTTAATGTCACTCATACTGATTAAGTTTGCTTTTGCCCCAGTGTCTAATTTCAATGTAACTAATGCTCCATTTACCTGCAGTGGCATTATCCATTTGTCCTCTTTTACTGCATTAACTTTATGTTCAGCATTGTCCATTCCTGAGGGCTGCACATTTTCTGTATCCTTTTCTATATTGTTACATGACACCATTCCTACAAAAAATGTCTCACTTAAATCAGTGTCCTCAATCACATTGACTTGTTGCCCTTTCTTTGTTTTTACTTTTGAAAAGCATTGTTTGGCAAAGTGATTCTTTCCATTACATTTTGTGTACATTTTCCCAAATGCTGGGCATTGCCTTGACTGGTGCTGGTAACCACAGCGTTTACAATTAAAAATTCCATCCTCTGATTGCTTTGCTTTTCTGTCCTGCCCACGTTTCTTCCCCTCGTAGGACACAGCACCGACAGCAGCACAGTCATTCACTACAGTCGCATTATTATTAATTTCACTGAAAGTCTTTGCGTGCTGTTGAGCTAGCTCACTGGCATGGCATATTTTCACAGCATCCTCCAATGTTAGTTCGGTTTCTCTCAACAAACGTTCCCTGACTTTTTTATCATGAATACCAAACACAATCTGGTCACGAATCATGGATGATTTCAGTTCAGAGAAATTACATGTCTGCTTTCAGTTTCAGATCGGTCACAAAGCTATCAAAAGTCTCATTTTGCTGCTGTGTCCGTGAACGGAACACGTACCTCTCATAGGTCTCGTTCTTTTTGGGAGAACAATGTGTATCAAACTTCTTTAGCACATCGTCCATTTTTTCTCTGTCCTCCTCTTGATCAAATACAAATGTATTAAATACCTCTATCGCCTGCGGGCCTGCAACCATGAGCAGTAATGCTATTTTCCTTGCGTCTGGCATCATACCGAACCCGATGGTAGCAATATAGAGTTCGAATTGTTGTTTGAAAGTCTGCCAATTGCAGTCGACATTCCCCGTGAGTTTCAAACCCTCCGGTGGCTTCAAATTCTCCATGTCGCGTTTCACAATATTCAGCAGATATTACCACTTCTGGTACCATGTTATGTTCATAAATAAATAGACGTTTTCATTATGAACAGCTAGCTTGAGCTAGTCATTTATTCAGCCATGTGGACTAGTGTACAGGCATCCATCTTGACTACTGCTTTGTGGTTAGACCACTACTAAACATACAGCTCCACCTAGTCTACCATTGTAGAATGACATGTTACTGATCATTACAGAGGTGTCTCAGAGAGAGAAGCAGGGGGTGGCGAAGGAGGGAGCCCGCAGGAGTGCGGTCGCCACTCACGATGGTGGGTGGGTGCTTGCAGGGGTGCACTCTCCGATGGAAATCGCAATGTCTATTATGATGATCTTCTGATGGAGGGAGAAGGTTTCTTCACCTGGGACAGCTGGAAACGCCCAGGCACAGTCCATCACCGGGTCTTGTCAATGGGAAAGCAAAAGAGACTTCACCCAGACTGTTCCAGCTGTCCTGGGCCAGGTAATAGGGGAGGGGTACCTGGTTGTCTACCTTAGCCGTGCCGAGGAAGCCTGGCCGGCAAACTGGCAAGAGCTGGAGGCCAAAGTCACCGCTCGCTTAGAGTACTGGACAGGACTGCTCCGAGAGCTGTCCTGCAGGGGTTGAGCACTGGTCATAAATCAACTGGTGGCTGCTATGCTGTGGTACTGGTTGGTCACTTTGATCCCTCCCCTGCGTTTTTCACCAAGGTACAGAAAAAGCTCATTGATTTCTTGTGGAACAAAAGGAAGCAATGGGTCTCTGCCGCGGTTCGAGTCTCCCGCTTAGGTAGGGTGGTCAAGCGCTGGTGTGTCTTCGCACCCAGGCTGCGACTTTCCGTCGTCAGACCCTGCAGAGATACCTGTACATCAAGGATCCTCCCAGATGGTGTGCGCTGGCGACTTATTTCTTCAGCTGCACGGCCTCAATTACGACATGCAGCTCCTGTTTGTAAACCTGGGGGGTACCCGTGCCTCCTTGTGGGAGCTGCCTGACTTGTATCTGGAACTGATCAGGCTCTGGAACAAGGTCGCCTGCAGTTGGAGTGCTCCCCCGTCAGGAGTAGCAGCTATCCTTCGGGAGCTGCTGCTCAGGAATCCACACCTCCACGACTGCGGGTTCATGTGACTGGCGGAGAGCAGGACTCTGTCTGGCAAGGTGGCCAGAGTCAGGGACCTACTGGATGGCGGAGGAGCGGGTTGGATGGCGCCGGAGGAGTTGGCACAGCGCCTGTCCTGGGCCAACATCCGGCTCATGGCCAAAGCCATCGAGTTGCTAAAAGTGGCACTCAGCCCTGACTCCACTAAGTGTGTCGAGAAGGCTCAAGCAAGTGGGGCGATCCCGTCCGAACTGATCCCCGTTTGGACGGAATTCCTCATCTTTATCTATTGGGGACTTGGCCTGGAGGGTGTTGCATGGGGCAGTCCTGTGCAATAAGGTTTTAAGTCGGTTCACAGACTCCCAGGCCGCCTGCATTTTCTGCAGCCTGTAGGAGTGCGTGTTCCATATTTACACAGAGTGTGAGAGGTTGCAGCCCCTCTTCCACTACTTGATTGGGCTGCTCCTCGATTTTTGGTTGCACTTCAGTCCCACGCTCCTGACCTTTGGTCACCCGGTGCGGGGGGTAGCGGGCAAGTCGGAGGACCTCCTCGTAGGACTGCTTCTGATCCTGGCCGAGGACCAGGCAGCGGGCGGTCGAGGGGGTCGTTCAGCCCAACTGCCTGCCTCTCTTCCGTGGCTACATTCGCGCCCAGGTGGCCCTGGAGATGGAGCACCGGAGGGACTGGAGTCCATCATCACCATTGGAAATAAAATTTTAATTTGATTTGTTACGGTTCCTTTTTATTTGTTTTAAGTTACAGTTTTTATTGTTTGTGCCCCTTTAAAAAAGGTTGACTTTTAATTGGCAATTTCCGCATGAAAAAGAGGCAGCACTTCTAACTTGGGTGCGGTTCAAAGGTGTGTAAACGTAAGCTATCTGCTGATGCAGAGAGTGGTCTTCAACAGTGCTAAAGTTGGGAATTCGGAGCAGAAGGGGAAGGAGGTGCTGCTTTTTGCCTTAAATACTTTTAGTGGTTTATGTTACAGGTAAATATGTAATTTAATCTACCTATAACTTAAAGTAGATCAAGTAATTAGTTAAAAGCTAAACTATAAGCTGAGTTAATTAAATGCATAAACTTTAATTAATTAACTAAATCAAACAAGGTTATATAGGGATGGCGGTGCAGGTGGTGTGCTGCAACTGCAGCATGTGGGAATTTGTGGAGATTAGTGAGATCCCGAGCAACCACATCTGTGGAAAGTGTCTGCAACTGGAGGAACTTCAGCTCAGAGTTGTTGGGCTGGAGTCCAAGCTGCAGACATTGCGATGCATCAGGGAGGGGTAGAGTTACCTGGACACTTTATTCCAGGAGGCAGTCACACCCCTTAGGTTAAGTAGTACTTTAGAGTTGGTCAGTGGCCAGGGACAGGAGGGTCTGACTGCGAGTCAGGCAGGTATGGAAACCCAGGATGTACTGATGGAGGAGCTTCAGCCTTTGACCTTGTCCAACAGATACAAGGTACTTGCTACTTGTATGGATGAAAAAAAGGACTGCAGGACGGATGGGCAAACTGACCATGGCACCGTGGTACAGGGGGCCATCCAAGTGAGGGGTAAAAAAAAGAATGTGGTAGTGGTAGGGGACAGTATAGTCAGGGGGACAGATACTGTTCTCTGCAGCCGCAAAAGAGAGTCTGAAGGCTGCATTGCCTGCCCGGTGCCAGGGTTAAGGATATCTCCTAGCGACTGGCAAAGAACTTGCAGCATGAGTGGGAGGATCTAGTTGTCGTGGTCCACATAGGAACCAACGACATAGGTAAAATGAGTAGAGTTAGAGAGTAAGATGAAGCAGAAAAAGAGCGCATATGACAGATGTCAGGTTGAGAATACAAGTGAGAACCAGGCTGAATATAGAAAGTTCAGAGGGGAAGTGAAAAAGGAAATAAAAGGGGCAAAGAGAGAGTATGAGAATAGATTGGCAGCTAACATAAAAGGGAATCCAAAAGTCTGCTATAGGCATATAAATAGTAAACGGGTAGTAAGAGGAGGGGTGGGGACGATTAGGGACCAAAAAGGAGACGTACACATGGAGGCAAAGGTACTAAATGAGTAATCTGCATCTGTCTTCACTGAGGAAGAAAATGCTGCCAAAGTCACAGTGAAAGAGGAGGTAGTGGAGATACTGGATGGGATAAAAATTGATAGAGGAGGTACTTAAAGTAGATAAGTCACCAGGACCGGATGGGATGCATCCTAGGATGCTGAGGGAAGTTAAGGTGGAAATCGCGGAGGTACTGACCATAATCTTCCAATCCTTCTTAGATACAGCAGGTGCCAGATGACTGGAGAATTGCAAATGTTACACCCTTGTTCAAAAAAGGGTGTAAGGATAAACCCAGCAACTACAGGCCAGTCAGTTTAACCTCAGTAGTGGAGAAGCTTTTAGAAATGATAATCAGGGACAAAATTAACAGTTACTTGACAAGTGTGGATTAATTAAGGAGAGCTAGCATGGATTTGTTGAAGGCAAATCATGTTTAAACAACTTGATTGAGTTTTTTTGATGAGGTAACCGAGAGATTTGATGAGGGCAATGCGGTTGACGTGGTGTAAATGGACTTCCAAAAGGCATTTGATAATGTGCCACATAAAAGGTTGTTATGCAAGATAAGGGCTCATGGGGTTGGGGGTAATATATTAGCATGGATAGAGGATTGGTTAATGGACAGAAAACAGAGTAGGGATAAATGGGTCATTTTCAGGTTGGCAGGCTGTAACTAGTGGGGTGCCACAAGGATCAGTTCTATATTAATGACTTAGATTAAGGGACCGAGTGTAATGAGGAAGGATGTTCTTGCCATGGAAGGAGTGCAGCGAAGATTCACCAGGCTAATACCTGGGATGGCAGGAATGACGTACGAGGAGAGATTGGGTCGATTGGGCTTGTACTCACTGGAGTTTAGAAGATTGAGCGGGGATCTCATCGAAACCTATAAAATTCTGTCAGGCCTGGACAGACTAGATGCAGGAAGGATGTTCCCGATGGCCGGGGAGTCCAGAACCAGGGGTCACAGTCTAAGGATAAGGGGTAAGCCATTTAGGACTGAGATGAGGAGGAATTTCTTCACCCAGAGAGTGGTGAACCTGTAAAATTCTCTACCACAGAAGGCAGTGGAGGCCAATTCATTAAATATATTCAAGAAGGAGTTGGATATATTTCTTAAGGCTAAAGAGATCAAGGGATATGGGGAGAAGGCAGGAACGGGGTACTGAATTTGGATGATCGGCCATGATCTCATTGAATGGCGGAGCAGGCTCGAGGGGCCAAATGGCCTACTCCTGCTCCTATCTTCTATGTTTCTATGTAATGTATCCAAGTTTGCTGATACAAAGCTAGATGGGACAATAAGCTGTGAGGAGGACACAAAGAGTCTGCAAAAGGATATAGACAGGTTAAGTGAGAGGGCAATAAGGTGGCAGATCGAGTACAATGTAGGGAAATGTGAGGTTATTCACTTTGGTAGGAAGAATAGAAAAACAGAATATTTTTTAAATGGTGAGAAACTTTTAAATGTTGGTGTTCAGAGAGATTTGGGTGTCCTCGTACCAGAAACACAGGAAGTTAGCATGCAGGTACAGCAAGCAATTAGGAAGGCAAATGGCATGTTGGCCTGTATTGCAAGGGGGTTGGAGTATAAGAGTAAGGAAGTCTTGTGACAATTGTACAGGGCTTTGGTGAGACCACACCTGGAGTACTGTTTTGGTCTCCTTATCTCAGGAATCATAGAAATTTACGACTCAGAAGGAGACTATTCGGCCCATTGTGTCTGTGCTGGAAGGATATACTTGCCTTGGTGCAACAAACAACAACAACAACTTGTATTTATATAACATCTTTAATGTAGTAAAACATCCCAAGGCGCTTCACAGGAGTATTACAAGACCAAACATTTGAAACTGAGCCACATAAGGAGAAATTAGGGCAGGTGACCAAAGAGGTAGGTTTTAAGGGGCGTTTTTTTTTTGTTCAGCATTTATTGCCCATCCCTAATTGCCCTCGAGAAGGTGAATACAACTGAGTGGCTTGCTAGGTCATTTCAGGGCAGTTAAGAGTCAACCACATTGCTGTGGGTCTGGAGTCACATATAGGCCAGACCAGGTAAGGACAGCAGATTTCCTTCCCTAAAGGACATTAGTGAACCAAATGGGTTGTTACAACAATCCAGTAGTCTCATGGTCATGGTTTTTATTCCAGATTTATTTATTTAACTGAATTTAAATTCCCCAAATCACGGTAGGATTTGAACTCATGTCTCCGGATCATTAGTCCAGGTCTCTGGATCACTCGTCCAGTAACGTAACCACTATGCTACCGTACCCAGGTATGAGGGACCTCAGTTGCATGAAAAGCTGGGATTGTTCACCTTAGAGCAGAGAAGGTTAAGGGGAGATTTGATAGAGGTGTTGAAAATTAAGAATTTTGATAGAGTAGATAGGGAGAAATAGTTTCCACTGGCAGGAGGCTTGGTAACCAGAGGACAGAGATTTAAGATAATTAGTAAAAGAACCAGAGGGAAGATGAGAACATTTTTTTATGCAGCGAGTTGTGATGATCTGGAATGCACTGCCTGAAAGGACGTTGGAAGCAGATTCAATCGTAACTTTCAAAAGGGAATTGGATATATAACTAAAAAGGAAAAATTTGCAGGGCTATGAGGAGAGAGCAGGGAAGTGGGACTAATTGGACAGCTCTTTCAAAGAACCGGCACAATGGGCCAAATGGCTTCCTTCTCTGCTGTAATAAGATTTAATAATTCTATGTACCAAAGAGAAATAAGTGTAAGCTGAACAAGCCATCTCCAAAATCAATTAACATTGAGCTCGGAAAGAAAAACAAAGCCTACAGAGAAAAGGGAAGAAAACATAAGGAAATCTTAAAACGTGTTAACAAAACAGTATTGGAATTTTAAAAAGGCACAAGGAAGGAATATAGCAAAGGACATTAAGTACTATAATAAAAAAATCAGTGCCTTAACAGTGGTTAGGAAGTAATTTAGATCTTTAAAAGGTAATGGTGATGGAATAATTGAAAATAAAAGGAAAATATTTTAATTACTTAATGATTATTTTCTAGAAGTGTTCACAAGGAAGGAAAATACTGGGTCATTATCCAATTATTGTGGTACAACAGCTTTTAAAACCCATAAATGCACCAGGTGGTCAGTTGTTTAACAGAAGAAATATAGAACTTACATATTTATATAGCACCTTTCACGACCTCAGGACATCCCAAAGAGCTTTACAGCAAATTAAGTATTTTTCAAAGTGTGTCGTCACTGTTGTAATGTAGGAAAAATGCTATCGTTGCCCGGGAGCTCAGACGTTTCGACATTGACATCGCCGCCCTAAGTGAGACCCGGCGGGCAGAGGAAGGCCAGCTCAAGGAGCAAGGCGGTGGCTATACCTTCTTCTAGAAAGGCAAACCTGAAGAAGAACGCCGCCTCCATGGGGTAGGCTTCGCCATAAAAAATGAGCTAGATGAACATCTCAGAGACTCTCCTAGCGGTATAAACGAATGCCTCATGACTCTTCGGCTCACCCTAGCCTGGAACCAGTGCGCTACGGTCATCAGTGCGTACGCCCCAACACTGGAAGCCACAGACGAGACCAAAGAGGAAGTCTACTCCAGCCTCAAACAATCCCTGTCTCGAGTCCCAACGGGTGACAAGCTGATCCTCCTTGGCGACTTTAACGCCAGAGTTGGAAAGGACACAAACCTCTGGAGAGGTGTGATCGGCAGAGAGGGGGTAGGGAAAGCCAACTCCAACGATACCCTCCTCCTGTCGAAATGCTTAGAACATGGCCTTGTCATAACCAACATCTTGTTCCGCCAGAGAGACAAGTACAAGGTTTCATGGCAGCACCCTCGCTCCAAGCACTGGCATCTGCTGAACTACATCATTGTCCGAGCGAGGGACCGCAAGGACGTCCGCATCACTCATGCCATGACAGGAGCTGATGACTGCTGGACAGACCACTGCCTAATCCGCTCTGTTATCCCCATCAATGTAGCTCCAAAACAGCGGCAGCGACAGAAACAATGCCACAGGAAAATCAACGCTGGAGCACTCAAAGACCCTGCTAAGAAAGCCCTATTCAGCCTGCGCCTCACAAACAACCTGACGACTCCCAGTGATGTAGAGACACAGAGTCTCCACAGCGCCTGGTCTGCACTCAAGACCTCCATAATCGGCACCTGTGAAGAAACGCTCGGTCACTCGACCAGGAAACACCAAGACTGGTTCGATGAGAACGACCAGGAGATCCAGGAGGTAATAAGCCGCAAGCGTAAGGCATTCCTGATCTGGAAACAGCAACAGGACTCAAAAGCAAGAAAGCAGCTCTACAGACGCCTGAAGGCCGAGGTCCAACAAAAAACTTGCAACCGAAAGAACAGATGCTGAGAAAGCGCAGGAGATCCAGCAGCTAGCCGACAACCACGACGTGCGTGGATTCTTTAGCACAGTCAAGACCATCTACAGCCCAAGCACCCAAGGTCCGACCCCAATGCAGGCCAAGAACGGAGAGGTACTCATCAAGGACAGAGAAGCAGTCAGTGCCCGCTGGAAGGAGCACTTCGAAGATCTCCTTAACCGAGACTCTGTCTTCGACCCGAGTGTCCTCAACTCCATCCCGCAGCATGCTACCCGCCACCATCTCAGTACAACCCCAGCCCGGCATGAGGTTCAAAAGGCCATCCGACAACTGAAAAACAACAAAGCCTCAGGTGCAGATGGAATCCCTGCCGAGGCACTAAAGCATGGCTGAGAAGCACTACTGGTGTGAATTAATTAACTCATTTCTCTTATCTGGAAGGAGGAGAGCATGCCAGGGGATCTCAGAGACGCCATAATTGTGACCATCTTCAAGAAAGGTGACAAGTCCGATTGCGTTAATTACAGAGGAGTTTCCCTGCTGTCTACCATAGGGAAAGTCATCGCAAGAATCCTCCTCAATCGCCTTCTCCCAGTGGCCAAAGAGCTCCTCCCAGAGTCGCAATGCGATTCCACCCACTAAGGGTCACAATGGACATGATCTTCACCGCACGTCAATTACAAGAGAAATGCAGGGAACAGCACCAACCGCTGCACATGGCCTTCTTTGATCTCACAAAGGCCTTTGACACTGTCAACCATCAGGGATTATTATGGAGTGTTCTCCTCAAATTCGGCTGCCCTCAAAAGTTTGTCACCATCCTCCGCCTGCTTCACGACGACATGCAAGCCGTGATCCTGACCAACGGTTCCACCACAGACCAAATTCACGTACAGACCGGGGTCAAGCAAGGCTGTGTCATCGCACCAACGCTCTTCTCGATCTTCCTTGCAGCAATGCTTCATCTCACCCTCAGTAAGCTCCCCGCTTGAGTGGAGCTAATTTACAGAACAAATGGGAAACTGTTCAACCTCCGTCGCCTTCAGATCCAAGGTCATCTCATCCTCTGTCGTCGAATTACAGTATGCAGACGACGCTTGCTTCTGCGCTCACTCAGAGGTCGAACACCTTCACCGAAGCATACAAGAGCATAGGCCTTACACTAAACATCCGTAAGACAAAGGTCCTTGCCCAACCTGCCCCTGCCACACAGTACTGCCCCCCGATTATCAAAATCCACGACAAGGCCTTGGACAACGTGGACCACTTTCCATACCTCGGGAGCCTACTGTCAACAAGGGCAAGCGTCGATGATGACGTCCAACACCGCCTTCAGTGTGCTAGTGCAACCTTCGGTCACCTGAGGAAGAGAGTGTTTGAAGACCAGGACCTCAAACCCGGCACTAAGCTCATGGTCTACAGAGCAGTAGTGATACCCGTCCTCCTGTATGCCTCAGAGACATGGACCATGTACAGTAAGCACCTCAAAGCACTGGAGAGTTACCACCAACGCTGCCTCTGCAAGATCCTGCAAATCCACTGGCAGGATAGACGCACCAACGTCAGTGTTCTCGCTCAGGCCAACATCCCCAGCATCAAAGCTTTGATCACGCTCGATCTCTGGATTACTACCTGAGCCACGTGCAAATTTGGCTAGGGTAAATAAAATCAGAGAGTTAAATATGTGGCTCAAAGACTGGTGTGGGAGAAATGGGTTTTGCTTCTTGGGACACTGGCACCAGTACTGGGACAGGAGGGAGCTGTTCCGTTGGGACGGACTTCACTTGGCCAGTGCTGGGACTAGAATCCTGGTGAATCGAATAACTAGGGCTGTAGAGAGGGCTTTAAACGAATTAGTCGGGGGAAGATTTCAAGAGAGCGAAAAATAAAAATGTCAGCGGAGAAGGCAATAGAGCAAAGTAGCAGTGGGGAAATTAAAAACCAGAGCGTGTCAGGAAGGGACAGAATATATAAAGATAAAGTAGTAAAGGGGGTAAAAGCAGGAATAAATTGTCACAAAACATATTTAAAAGTTCTTTATCTGAATGCACGCAGCATTCGTAACAAAATAGACGAGTTGACGGTACAAATAATTACACATGGGTTTGATCTGGTGGCCATTACAGAAACATGGCTGCGAGGTGACCATGACTGGGAACTAAACATCCAGGAGTATTTGACTATTAGGAAGGACCAACAGGAAGGAAAGGGAGGTGGGGTGGCTATGTTAATAAAAGATGGAATCACTGCAATAGTGAGAAAAGATATTGGGTCAAAGGATCAGGATAGTGAAACAGTTTGGGCGGAGATAAGGAATAATAAGAGGAAAAAGTCACTAGTGGGCGTAGTCTATAGGCCTCCTAACAGTTGTAACTCTATTGGTCGGAGTATAAATCAGGAAATAGTTGGAGCTTGTAATAAGGGAACAGCTATAATCATGGGAGATTTTAACTTTCATATTGACTGGACAAATCAAATTGGGCAGGGCAGCCTTGAGGAAGAGTTCAGAGAGTGCATTAGGGACGGGTTCCTTGAGCAGTATGTTACTGAACCAACCAGGGGGCAGGCAATCTTAGATCTGGTCCTGTGTAATGAGACAGGATTCATAAAAAATGTCCTCGTAAAGGATCCCCTTGGAATGAGTGACCATAACATGGTTGAATTCCAAATTCAGTTGGAGGGTGAGAGAGTTGGATCTCAAACCAGCGTACTAAGCTTAAATAAAGGAGACTATGAAGGTATGAGAGCAGAGTTGACTAAAGTGGACTGGGAAAATAGATTAAGGTGTAAGACGGTACAGGAGCAGTGGTGTACATTCAAGGAGATATTTCACAACTTTCAAGAAAAATATATTCCACTGAGGAAAAAGGGGCGTAAAAGAAAAGACAGCCATCCGTGGCTAAGTAAAGTAATAAAGGATAGTATCCGACTGAAAACAAGGGCATATAAAGTAGCCAAATCTAGTGGGAGGATAGAAGATTGGGAAGCATTTAAAAGCCAGCAAAGAATAACTAAAAGATTAATTAAGAAAGGGAAGATAGATTATGAAAGTAAACTAGCAAAAAATATAAAAACAGATAGCAAGAGTTTCTACAGTTATATAAAAAGAAAAAGGGTGGCTAAAGTGAATGTTGGTCCCTTAGAGGACGAGACTGGGAAATTAGTAGTGGGGAACATGGAGATGGCAAATATGCTGAACAAATATTTTGTATCAGTCTTTACAGTAGAGGACACTAAAAATATCCCAACACTGGACAAACAGGGGGCTTTAGGGGGGGGAGGAGCTAAACACGATTAAAATCACTAAGGAGATGGTACTCGGTAAGATAATGGGACTTAAGGCGGATAAATCCCCTGGACCTGATGGCTTACATCCTAGGGTCTTGAGAGAAGTAGCGGAAGGGATTGCGGGTGCATTGGTGGTTTTCCAAAACTCCCTGGATTCAGGAAAGGTCCCAGCAGATTGGAAAACTGCTAATGTAACGCCTTTATTTAGATAGGGAGGTAGACAAAAGGCTGGAAACTATAGACCAGTTAGCCTAACATCTGTGGTTGGTAAAATGTTGGTGTCCATTATTAAGGAAGCAGTAACAGGACATTTGGATAAGCATAATTTAATCGGACAGAGTCAGCATGGTTTTATGAAGGGGAAATCATGTTTGACAAATTTGCTCGAATTCTTTGAGGACGTAACAAACAGGGTGGATAAAGGGGAACCAGTGGATGTGGTGTATTTGGACTTCCAAAAGGCATTTGACAAGGTGCCACACAAAAGATTACTGCACAAGATAAAAAATCACGGGATTGGGGGTAATATACTGGCAGGGGTGGAAGATTGGCTATCTAACAGAAAACAGAGAGTTGGGATAAATGGTTCATTCTCGGGTTGGCAATCAGTAACTAGTGGTGTTCCGCAGGGGTCAGTGCTGGGACCCCAACTCTTTACAATCTATATTAACGATTTGGAGGAGGGGACCGAGTGCAACATATCCAAGTTTGCCGACGATACAAAGATGGGAGGGAAAGCAGTGAGTGAGGACATAAAAAACCTGCAAAAGGACATAGACAGGCTAAGTGAGTGGGCAGAAATTTGGCAGATGAAATATAATGTTGGAAAGTGTGAGGTTATGCACTTTGGCAGAAAAAATCAAAGAGCAAGTTATTATCTAAATGGAGAGAAACTGCAAAGTGCTACAGTACAGGATCTGGGGGTCCTGGTGCATGAAACACAGAAGGTTAGTATGCAGGTACAGCAGGTGATCAGGAAGGCCAATGGAATCTTGGCTTTTATTGCAAGGGGGATGGAGTATAACAGCAGGGAAGTCTTGCTTCAGTTATACAGGGTACTGGTGAGGCCACACCTGGAATACTGCGTACAGTTTTGGTTTCCATATTTAAGAAAAGATATACTTGCTCTCGAGGCAGTTCAGAGAAGGTTCACTCAGTTGATTCCGGAGATGAGGGGGTTGACTTATGAGGAAAGGTTGAGTAAGTTGGGCCTCTACTCATTGAAATTCAGAAGAATGAGAGGCGATCTTATCGAAACATATAAGATTGTGAGGGGGCTTGATCGGGTGGATGCGGGGAGGATGTTTCCACTGATGGGTGAGACTAGAACTAGGGGGCATAATCTTAGAATAAGGGGCTGCCGTTTCAAAACTGAGATGAGGAGAAATTTCTTCACTCAGAGGGTAGTAAATCTATGGAATTTGCTACCTCAGAGAGCTGTGGAAGCTGCGACATTAAATAAATTTAAAACGGAGATAGGACAGTTTCCTAGCTGATAAGGCAAATGGGGAGCGGGCAGGGAAGTGGACATGAGTCTAGGTTCGGATCAGCCATGATCCTATTGAATGGCGGAGCAGGCCCGAGGGGCCGTATGGCCTACTCCTGCTCCTACTTCTAATGTTCTTATGATCAGCTCCAATGCACGAGTCACATCGTCCACATGCCCGATACGAGACTCCCAAAACAAGCGCTCTACTCGGAGCTCCGACACGGCAAGAGAACCCCAGGTGGTCAGAGGAAACGCTTCAAGGACACCCTCAAAGCCTCCTTGGAAAAAGTGCAACGTCCCCATCGACACCTGGGAATCCCTGGCCCAAGACCGCACAAAGGGGAAAGGCATCCGCGAAGGCGCCGAACACCTCGAGTCTCTTCGCCGGGAGCAAGCGGAAGCCAAGCGCAAGGAGCGCACGTCAACCCAAGCACCCCACCCACTCGCCCTTTCAACCACCATCTGCCCCATCTGTGACAGAGACTATAAGTCCTGAATTGGACTCGTCCGTCATCCGAGAACTAATTTTTAATGTGGAAGCAAGTCATCCTCGGTTCCGAGGGGCTGCCGAAGAAGAAGTAGGAAAAGTGGCAGCCAATTTGTGTACAGCAAGGTCGCACAAACAGCAATGAAATAAACAACCAGATAATCTGTTTTAGTGATGTTGAGGGATAAATGTGTCCAGAACAGAGAGAATTCCCCAGCTCTTCGAAAAGTGGCATAGGAACTTTTACGACCACCCGAGAGGACAAATGGGGCCTCAGTTTAATGTCTCATCCGAAAGACAGCACCTCCAACAGTACTGCACTGAAGTGCCATCCTAGATTATGTGCTAAAGTCTCAAGTGGGGATTGAACCCACAACCTTCTGACTCCGGTGACAGTACTGCCACTGAGCTAAGGCTGACATCTACAGTTGATGATAGGCTGGCCACTTAAATGTTCTGTACATGAAAGTCCAATGCCATGTGCAAGCTGGCCAGTAGAACTTTGAATTTAAACATTTGTATTGCATGTTATATGTTCTGAGAGATTGGGTGATTTCATTTCTATTGATGTTTATTTGAAGGGTGAACTTAAAGAAGGAAAATCCTGGAAGTATGGTCGCATCATTCAGGTAAAGAAAAAAAACTTGCACTTTCCAGCATAAATAAATGCAAGTGCCTAGTTCCCTCCTGTGGTGACAGACTACATCACATGCTCACCAGGAGCTGCTCTCCCTGCTGCAGGCTCACCAACCGATCAGTGTAAACTCGCACCTTCCTACCCCCCACCAATCATTTTCAATGTTTGGTATAATTTTAGATTACAGCTTAGCCATGGATGTCGTACATGAGCCAAAGGAAACTGTTGCATTGCAAACCTGGGAACTTAACCGACAATGTTACTTGTAGTTAATGGAAAAAAACAAAGCATCCAACACCTCGTTCATACACTCCCAGAAAGAAGGAGCGAACGCCTAGGATCCATTCATATGAAGAAACAAGAGACACCAACCACTTGTACATCCCAGCCAATAATTTAGGACACGAAGAATTTATGGAATACTAGATCTGAGAAGCGAGTTAACATGTAATAAACGATCTTTGAGGGGGGCAGGACAATGAACAAATCACCCTGCAGTTTCTAACGGACTGCAACCACTGCTATCGCCCTTTAACCCCGGCGCTGATTGGTCCCCTCGGTCACAGCGGCCTGTCGCCGAGTGACCGCCAGCTGCGCACGCGCACGCCTGCCACTTCCGGTACTACGGGGACGGGATCCCTCGCACATGCCCGGATGTGGCAAAGCTCCGAAATGTCGGTGGCGAGGAAGTGAAGCAGCGAGAGGATAGGAGCCGGTTCCAGTCGGCGCGCACACTCTGAGCACCAGGCTCCGGCTGCGACATGTATAATACCGAGCTGGCGGAGCTGGTGTGGGGGCGACGCCCGAGCAGTGGATTGTCCGATTCTGTCTTCCGCAGATGGACCCAAGGTACCGACCCCACCCCTCGGGCTCCGGCTTCGGCCCCGGCCCCGGCCCCACCCCGCCATTCCTCCCCCGGCTCCATCGCTGATCCTATCCCACTCTAACACCTTCACCCTTGGCAGCCTGCTGAGTCCTCGCACAAATCCAGCTCTCTTTTCCCCCACCCCGTAGACTCCGACCTCTGGCTTGAACCTACAATCACTCCTCACCCTCCCATTATTCACAGGAAATATCCTCCCCCAGCCCTCATTCGACCCACATCATCTCGATTTGTTAACTGCTGCCTGTGTGCCATTATTCCTTCTCCATTCTCTCTATACACCAGTTGTCTTTTCTCCAACACACACCAGTTTTTTTTCTCCTTTAAATTCTGGCTTGTCACTTCACTGGACACAATGTCAGCTGTGGCTCAGTGGTAGCAACTGCCTCTGACCCGATAGATTGTAGGTTCAAGCCCTACTCCAGAAATTTGAGCCCAAAATCTAGGCTGACAATTCAGTGCAATACTGAGGGACTGTAGGTGGTGCCGTTTTTGGATGAGATGTTATGCTGTCTGCCCTCGGGTGGTTGCAAAGGACACTATTTGAAGAAGAGCAGGGGAGTTGTCCCTGTGTCCTGGCCAATATTTAGCCCTCAGCCAACATCGCACAAATGGGTTTTCTATTCATTTTCACATTGCTGTTTGTGGGTTGTGCACATATCCTACATTATAACAGTGACAACACTTCAAGAGTACTTAATTGGCTGTGAAGTGTTTTGGAAATTCCTTGGGTTGTTGAAAGTGCTATTAAATCTTTTTTCTTGGGATATATTTCAAAGGGTGCTGATTGCTCTGTAGTGCTCCGTAGTACTTCATGCAAATATTAATTATTCTTGCATATGCCTTGATGGTGAAAGTTGCCAGATTGTTTTAACTAGGGGGCCTGGCCCTCCTTGTGATTTCTGCACACATACATCTTCCAACAGGCGTTAAGGGTACTGCTTGGTCCAGTGCTGTTGAGGCCAATAAGAGCTTCCAAACTGTTGTGGTTAAGATCAGCATTCTGAGGACTGGCCCAGAATCAAACCTGGTGTGTTCCCCATATTGGCTACTTTCCCAGACAGTTCATTTACCAACTGCGATGTCAGGAGAGCTCAACTCTCCTTTTATCATGGGCTGTTCTCTCCATTCCCAGTGTTTAATAAACCTTTTTTTCCTTGCAGGGTTTGTTTTAAGTCAGGCAGAATCTACAGCCTTGCAACAATTTGAAGGTGGTCCCTGTGCAGTGATTGCACCTGTTCAGGTACAGTGCATGGAGTGGCAGCTTGTTGATCTGTTAAATGTTTTGCTGGGAATTGACTTGGTGAAATATAGAAGTTAGCACAAGTGTTTATTGAACAGTACAGCAAGTCATTTTAGGTGTTTCTTTAAAGGATTTCTTTGGGGAAAGGTTCTTTTTAAAGTGATTTGTTTAAATTAGGTTTGAGCTTTTGCGGGCTGACTCATCACTACTGGGTTGCTACCAATTCAGTAAGAGTGATATTAAATATTCTCTTAACAGTCTTAATTGTTCCATGGCAATAACATGACCCATGCCTCCATTATTCTTCCAATGATTTGGTCTTTGGGAATTGGTTGGTAAAATAACCCCATTATTCTAGAACCCTAGTCTCTAAGTACAATAATGTTTGTTTTCACATGGTCAGCAGCCATGAATGACTAACCCACTCTAGGCAGGTACTCTTCTGAACCCTGATTGAATTATATTGCCAAGCTCCTTATTCATATATTTATCGTGAGTTTTAACTGTCCATATCTCCTCAAGTCACATTCTAGTGAATTAACCCAAACTGATTCAACAATACTACAGGAGATAAACAAGTGGAATTTTTTTTTTTTTTTTTTTTTTTTTTTTTTTTTTTTTAAGTCCTCAGTACATGAAAAAAGAATAGGTTTGTGTAATTTGTTCACCTTTCAACTTTGAATTTTTTATGTAACTTTGTTTTGTTTTGGTGAAGTATTGAGCCTTCATACCCTCCATTTATATCTCCAAAAGTCTTGTATGGGCATTTCATCAGACTCCAAATTTGTTATAGCTGTACAATACAAATGGTATAAAGTATGCTTTAATAGCCCACCAACTTGTTTTATATCTTGTAATTCCATACATTGGAGGCATGTTACTTGTATATACAGGTAGACTACCCTTTATCCGAACTTCCGAAAACCGAAACCCTCTAAAAACCGAAAGTTTTTTCGTTCAGCGTAAGTCGTGCGCACGACATGACCAGAGTGGCGCACGACTTATGCTGCGCAGGGCAGAGGGTCACTGAGTTCCCTCCTGGGTAGGAGATTGCAGGCCGAACCGGGCAGTGTGAAGGAGGTATACCGGGAGAGTGAACCCTAAATACAGCGGCCCATCCGATAGCTGCAGCGGCCTGTCTGATATTCTTTTTCCCCCCCCCCCCCCC